>NC_046657.1:9143107-9162696 GCF_010883055.1 Belonocnema kinseyi
TTCAAAATGATTTTTTTTCATTTTTCGATTATTATGGGGGGGGAGGGGGTAGGTGATCGAGGAATGTCCGCTTTTTCGCCTCGGAGCATCTGGTAACCCTACGGTTCTAGTTTTGTGAGAATCACGAATTACTGCAAGGAGACCGCACGCCATGTATTTCGACTGGCGCCAGCTTGCGATCGCATGTCCTCGGAGTTTTATGCCTTTCCAGATTAAAGCTTCCCTTCAGTGAAAATATAAAATTAGAAATTGTCTGCTATGAAGTATTGAGTGTGTTTATAAGTTAAGTTTGGTTATGTCAAGTGACAGTTGGTGTCACCAACGCAGTAATAATGCTTGTATAATTTATAGAATTATATGAATAATGCCATTAAAACAAGAGGAGGAATAAAAAAACAATAGAACGCAAGTATAGATATTGAGGATTTTGTGTTTAATACCTCTGTCTTTCTGTGCCCTACTACCCGAATCACAGCCCTGACAAAAACAACGCGACATTATTGTATCAATTATGATATAGGTTTTCAGTACTGACACTTTGCACAAAAATTTTTTTCCTCTGAACACAGTTTGCAAATGCCCAACGGCATTAACAGGTTATATTTGTGAGTGGGCTTTTTTCCACCATCTCCGCTATAGACGTGCTATTTTGTTAATAAATTCCAATACATTTAATTCAACCTTTTTATTCACCTCCTTTAATATAGATAAATAATTTTAGGATGTTCAGCCCACGCGCACCGATTGTTTGCTTCATGCAAGCACGAGTGTGCCTCGCATGGCGTGCGTCGCATATGCGCCTCCATGGATGGCGCATCTGAGTGCTGATCGGAACGCACGTCGTGCGGATTAATCCGCACACATACCTCCACAGTGCGCGCATCCTGCGAACCAATTGTTGTCTGGGCAGTGACAGTGATGTACGTTTGTGGATCGCAGATTCTGGAGCCGGAATACATATGTGTTATTGTGAAAAAAATGTCTGTCCTGCATCCAAACTCGAATGGCTACCTAGTCAAGGTCGCAGATGATCGGATCATTGAGGTTTCGGGCATTGGTATAATTACGATCCATATAACCATTGAGGGGATAGTATATAAACGAGAGTTACATGATGTGTTCTATGTTCCTTAATTACCATGCAACCTTTTCTCTATAGGATGCGTGAACCAGAAAGCCTATTCTTTTCATGCATAAAAGGACAGATGCGAGGTTCGTGAAGAAAATAGCAAGCTATCCTTAAAAGGAGTTCCACATAGATGGCAATCCAAATTGCTATTTGAAGTGAAAATGCCTAATGAGTGCAACGCGGTTCAAGCAATAAATTGTGAAAAAGTTCGGCTCTGGCATGAGCGGATGGGTTATATAAATCTACAAGCAGTTAGGCGCACGTGTGAAGCGCATAGAGTAAATGGAATTGCAGGCGGAAAATTTTTTGTGAGGGTTGTGCTTTGGGTAAGCAGTCTCGCAGACCTCACCTAAGCATCGAAGTGCCTAGCAATTACGGCCCAAGAGAGAAAATCCACACAGATGTTTTCGGGCCTGTAAACATAATCTCACCGAGTGGATCATGTTAGTTCCTTGTCTTGAAGGATGAGTGTACGAGTTTTAGGAGTTTTGTTCATGAATCATAAATATAAAGTAGTGAAGTGATTTAAGGAGTTTCAGGCATTTGTGCGCACTCAAATTGGTACCCCAATAAAAGTCCTACGATCGGATGACGGGACTGAGTACACCTGCGGAGAACTCCAAGAATTCCTGAAGGAAGAAGGTATCGTTCATGAAAGGACGTCGCCGTACATACATGAGCAGAATGCACGTGCATGGATGAAGAGATGCAAGCCATGAATGATAATAAAACGTGATGTCTGTGTGAATTGCTACAAGGCAGAAAATCCATAGGGTGCAGATGGCTCTTCACAACATTAAACAATGCACCAATATCGTGGTCGAGTCAGCTACAAAAAGTTTTTGCCGCATCAACAGCTGAATCAGAATACATCACGCTATTTCACGGTGTAAAAGAGGATGCTTGGTTGCGCCGCTTATTAAATGAATTAGATGTGCAATGTAAATTATACCAATATTTGTTGGCAACCAAGCCGCTATAATAATTTCTAGCAACACAATCGATCATAAACGATCGAAACATATCGACGTGAAATATCATTTTACTCATTTATTGCACTTTAAACTGAGGCCGTCACTTGGGGTCGGGTACAGTTGCAGCGGTCAGTTGAACGTCAGCCTACGCGAGAGTAACTGCGTGAACTTGAGTTGACGTTCCATTATCCGATTTCATCTGTGTTTAATCATTGTATTTTTACTGAATTTTCAATATATAATTTTTACTCTGCAATTGCACATTGAGTTTTTCTCTGTTTACGCTTAAACAATTTAATTCTCATTAAAAATACTTAAATAAATTTTTTGTTTTTAAATAATCAATAATTTTCAATCGGAACTATTGTTCCTCTATCGGTTAATGCTGATTCGTAATCGCTACTGAATGGGTCCGAGATAAAAAAATACGTCGCCGATTAAAAAAGCTGGTTTCTTAATCAAAACCTACTCTCACCTATCGGCGGCTATCTGGAATTCTAATGACAGACACGCAATTCAGAAGACATCAAAACTCATTCAAATGCAAGTGAATGGATTTTTGTTTCCTGAACTTGATTCTTTACATCAAAATATTTAAAAAATCTAGTTAATGAATTGCCATTATTCTTTCATAATTATGTTCGACACGATAAATTTGCGTATCATTTGAAACACATTAAATTGTCTATTTAAAAAATCTTGAGCATTAAAATTAACGCCATTTGAAGATTTTTCCACAGATTGAAAAATCTCTATTCTCAAAAAATATGACTTCAGCAAGTCAGCAAGTTGCGGGTCTGCAATCGTGTTAAAGTGCCCTAAAAACGGATAATATTCCTCAATTACTCTTATTAAGTCTAACAAATTTCCATTGTGTACTGAATTTAATTCTTCACCACTCTCTCTTAAAACTAAGCTATGTGTACCAAGGAATTTCACCACGCTTACTACCAGACGAAGAACATGTTCCCAATGAATATGCTCTGTCTCATATTGTTCTGCTAAATGACTATCATACCCGTGAAAATGAAAATTTTGATTTGACAAATATTCGTAATTAGAGGGTACATATAGATAAGGTTTTTGAGCCAATGTTCAAGTTTGAAAGAGAGGGAGGTTTACAAGTTGGATTGGTGGAACTATAGTTACAGATACTAAGGAGACCCTTGGGCAATTTTTCATAATTCAAGGAAATAGGTGGATTAGTTGACCTTCACTGAAGCAATTAACGGGTAACAATATGTTGTCCAATTTAAACCTAATGCTAATTTCGAAGACAGATGTTTCGACGATATAAAAGTAACGCAACGATATTTGTCCGGCACTGATCACAGTAAAATCGTAAACATAAAAGAAAAAGTATAAATTCCCAAAAAATGTTTAGACATATCATTACACGCAAAAAAGTAAAGTATCTTTCGTTCATAACACTTCTGTCATACTTGTATCAAATTATTCAACTGAATATTACCTAACATCGAAACGATTTTCTGCACAACAATATATGGTAAGTTAATTTCATGATGGTGAAAAATTAATTTCTTGAAAGTTTCTGCACTCGAGTCAAGTAAAGATCTCCGGTTCCTTGCCTGTTTAATGTGCCTCCTCAATATGTACGCATACATAGGAAAATCTTTTTTGATCCTATCAGATTTCAGTTTTAGGAGTTCTTTCCTCTCCACATAATCCGAAAGATTATCGATCGACATATCTAAAATGTCAAAGAAACTCAACTCCCCAATTTTAACTTTCGTATTTTTCATTTTAACGATTTCTTTTTCGCACATAGGGATTCTTGAGCAAAAATATTTATATTTATTAAATCTCCTTAGAGTTTCTACATCGATGCTAATTTTTTTAGCAACTGTTCTCTTGACAACCATACCAGTCAAAAGTTTAATACTATCCGGAGATGCTGAATCATAGCCAGAGTGTCCAAGATTCCAAATTGCAGGAATAAGATTTGACGTTTGATTAATTAAAGCTTCAAGGATATCAAAATTATTATAATAAGTCATAGGATTGCGATGAACTTGCAGTATAGTCTTTCCTTCAGAATTCTGAATATTTGCATCAGCCCCATTCCTTAAAAGTACTTCTACACATGATGATCGATCCAAATTAAACATTTGTGAAAGAGGCGTAAACAATATTTCAGATACATAGTTGACATCTGCTCCTCTTCCTATCAGCATTTCAATAATCAACGCATTCTCTACATAAAAAATTGGCGTAGCATCTTCCTCATCAACAGCATTTACATCGGCTCCGTGACCAAGCAAGAGTCTGAATATTTCTGGCCAAAATTTATTTATTTCGGCTGCATAATGTAGTGGCCTACGACCTTGTTTATCAGGAGAATTTACAGAAGCTCCTTTTGCCAAGAGCATTTCGATTATTCTTACCATATCTAAAAAGTTATTCCGTGAATCAGGATCATTACTTCTTATCCGTGATGCTTTTTTTACGGCGAAACTTAATGCTGTATCACCAAAATTGGTAGCGCAGTTGACATCTGCACCATTATTCAAAAGGCATTCGACAATGCTGACATGATTAACTTTGACTGCTAAATTCAAGGGAGTTTGGCCGCCATCTAATTTCACATTGACATCAGCTCCTAACTCAATTAGTCGTTTGACTAAATTTACCCTCCCATTGATTATAGCACAGTCAAGGGGTCTTAAACATTTGAAGGATTTTACGTGCACACCCCCAAGAATCCTAGAATTCACATCCACATTGTCGACAGTCAACAAAATGTTCAAAAGATTAACCAATAACTGTGAATCAGGGCAACTTGATAAGCAAATATCGAATAAAGTTCCGTATTTAAGCAGAACTAAGGCTATATTTTGAAATTGAGCCTCAAGAGCCATTTTGAATGAGCCTTTCGGATCGGCTCCATGATTCAGAAGAACCTTGACAACTGCAAGATGATTTTTAGAAACTGCGGTACAAAGAGGTGTCAAACCATTATTATCTCGCTCGTTAATTTTGGCACCACTTTTGCAGAGAATATCTACAAAATGCGCACGTCCATTGGATGCTGCCACATGTAGGACTGTTTTACCCTCATCCAATTTCATGTTAACGTTAACTATTCTTCTATCTAATATGTCTTTAATTCTATCTTGGTTTCCATTTTCAGATACTTTCCGGAGTGAGGCGTCTCCTTTCCTATGCCTACCCATTTTAAAGCCGCTCTCTCAGTGCCTGTAATATAAATTATTCTTTTACACTGCAGATATTGATGTTAATATCGGGGTGCTCAGTTGAAAAAAGGAAATTATTTGGATTTAAATTATTGACCTACAATGCTCAAATGAACCGGTTGTTTTGCATTATAAAAAAAATTAATACAATGTTCAAGATAATTAAAGAGTGGCATTTAAAATTAACACAAACGCCATATTCTTAATTTTTGTGGACAAACAAAACACGGAAAGAGTTTTTCCAATTAAGCTGAGAATCTCATTTAAGTCCGGTTTCGGGCATGCTCCTAAATGGCCTTGACTTACTGCGAACGCAACATTTGCTCCATCAGAACGTAAACAGTCAACCCTCTCTCGACCTGCGTATTCCGAAATCGCTGCGCCAACTATTCTCGGAACGACTTAGGAGGGAGATATGTTCCGGAGGGTAAAAAAATCGTTTTTTTTTTTAATTTTCTTGTAGTATAACATCTAAAAAATATTCCCTCAAAATTTCAAGTCGATAGGAGTGAAACTTGCCAAGTTACAGAGCTGCAAGTCTCCGCCCCTCGAGCGGAGCACAATAGACGCAGTTAGCGAGATTTGCAGCAAGTACTCTGCTTTATGGAGCTAGAATCGATGATTCAGTGTAGGGAAAAAAAGAAAAAATTTCTACAAATTTCCTGTGCCTAAAACTTAAACGTGTTTTTCTCAAAACTAAATTTTTGAAGTCGGAGCACGGTTTCTTAAAAACTCTTGAACCGATCTTCACCAAATTTAGTATACACTTTTGGCAGATATATCGGAAGAATGAAACGATCTTGTCGATCGATTTTTGTTGTTGTTGCGATTTTACAGATAAAAAATGGCGGAGTTTTTAGGCCAAAAATCGACTTTTCCAGTTTTTTAACAGCCAACATCGAAAAAAATAAAAATGTGAAAAGATCGCTGCATCATAGGCATTTATTTATTTTATTGAAATTTTTTATTTCCGATGACCCGTTGAGGAGTTATCTCGTACATCGCAGAGCATTTTTTTCGAACGCGTCTCCGAAAATCTCTTGGCAAAGGCTCAATTTTTTAATTTTTAGACATAAATTTCAGAGGATATTTTTAAAATGTCACTTACAAATTCTCAAAAGTTCCTAAATGAATAACTTTTAAAGTTGTGTCAAGAAAAATTGCTGAAAAACGCTTTTTTTACCCTTTGGGCCATAAGCCCCCCCCCCCCCCACTTAAGTGGGATTACCAGTTTCCAATTCATCCACCATTTTTTTCTTCCTCCTATTATTAAAAAGTGCATGGGACCATTTTCGATTAATTCTCGAACGATCTCGAAATTGCTCGAAACAATTTGAAACTATTGTGGTCGGAAAAAAACCGTGTTCGTGATTGGATGAAGTTTTAATTTATTTGCTATTAAAAAAAGAATCTTCAAACTTCAGGTTTCTGACAAGTGTAAAGTTATCCCAAATATATGTATTCGATAATGATAATAATAATCAATTGAACAAAGATAACCAGCACTTTGTTATAAAAACTAAAATTTGTAGATTTTTAAGAATTTCGAAAAAAAAATCTTTTTCAGAATTTGAAAAAGTTTGATGAGAATGAAAAAGAAATTCTTCAAATTCCTAGGTAAATTTAAACTGACTTTTTAGTTAAAAAAATAAATTTTGAGAAAAAACTGATAATGATTTCAAAAAATTTAAAATTATTTCCTAGAATTCTGAAAAAAAGGAAGATTTTAAAGGGAAAATGTTCAATTAGCAAGATTACAAATTTTACAAAAAATTTTATCAAGTTTAAGAGACATTTAAAATTTTTGAAAAGATTAAAAATTAATTTAAAGCATGAAAACATTTTTTTTAAGTTAGAAAAAGCGTACATCTTCAAGTATTTGCAAATAATAAATTTAAAGTTTCTTAAGGATTTTGAAAGGTTTCAAGTTGATAAAAAAATTCTGAAAGTGCATGGGGTTATTTAAACTTATTTTTTATAGAAAAAATGAATTTTTAAAGAATCTAGAAAATTTTAAAGCAAAATTGTTCTACTGGCCAGAATTTTAAGACAATTTTTGAAATTTTTAAAATAATTTCAGAAGATGTTTAGAAGGTTTAAATGTTTTGGAAATGATTAAAAATAATTTTAAATTTGAAGATAGGCAAAAATTAAACAAAATGTAAATTTTTGAAGGTTTCGAGCTTTTAAGAAGTTTGAAAGACTTAAAAAAACCTTTCTAAGATTCATGAGAATTTTTTTATGAATATTTAATTTTTTGAGGAAATTTTTTCATATTTTGTAACATTTCAACAGATTTCTACAAATGTCGAGAATTAAGGGTAATTTTTTATGTTTAAAACAATTTAACAAAATGTAGGTATAATTCGAGTCAGTTTAAAAGATATTTATTTTCAAAACTTCTAAAAGTCCGAAAAACCTTTTTAACTGACCCAAAATGTTTCTAAAATTAATTAATTTTCAGAACCTTATGAAAATTTTTGAAAAATTCGAATATTAAAAAATATATTTAGAAGGTTTGAATATTTTGAAAGTTATTCAAAAATTGAAAAGGTTTACAAAAACTTAAAACTAAATGTAAATTTCCGAAGATTTTAACAACATTTTCGAAATTTTTTAAGAAGTTTGAAAGGATGGTTGGCTGCTTTCTCATTTTTCTTTCCTCTTTTTTATTTTTGGCCGAAATTTTGATTTTCAGATTACAATAGAATTTTTGGTTTTTGTTTATTCGTTGTGGTCCAAATTTGGTCGTAGGATTCTTGTTTTTAATAAGTGTTTGCATCAATTGGATTACTGCACGTTAAATAGGATGTTTAATTTGGATTTTAATCTAATTTAAATTTCTTACATTTTAAGTTTGAAAGGCTTCAAGAAAATAAAAAACTTTTTCTTGAGAATCCTGGGAATTTTTTTTTATTAGGTCAAATTCATTTTTAAATCAAATATAGGAAGGTTTTAAAAGGCTTCAGAAGATTTTTACAAATGTCGAAAAAATCTGGAAGCTTTAAGGGAATTTTTTTTACTTTCGAAGATTTTTCAAAACCTTAGGAATAAAATAAAATTTTTTAAACATTCATGGAAATTTAAATTGATTTTTTAATGTAAAAACTCAAATTTAAGGGAATATATAAATGATTTTAAATATTTGCAAAAGATTTTCAAAATTGTCAAAACAGAATCAGCCAAATTTTAAGACCATTTTGTTTTTCACAATTTTAAGAACACATATGAAAACATTCGAACAATTTAAAAATACATTTAGAAGGTTTAAAACTTTTGAAAAGGGTTTAATAAAACGAGATTTGAAATTTGAGAAGATTTCCAAAATTGCTGGAAACATTTTTAATGAATTTTATTTTGCGAATTTAGTTTTTAAAGAAAATTTAAAATGTTATAAAAACATTTTAAAAGATTTCTACAAATTTCAAATTTATATAGAATATTTGAGGGAATTTTTTTAATTTTGAAAGTTTTTTTTACTTTTGGCAATACTTCCAATCAGTTCAAAGTATATCTTCTAAACTTCCAAGAGTCCTAAATATCTTTTATACGAATCAAATGAGCAAATAAATTTAATAAAGAAATTTTAGATTTATTTTTTACATGCACAATCTTTTTGGACATTTGCATAAATAATAGAAACCCAGTTACACAGGATACTTAAAAGAGAATAAAAAATGAATGTTTATGATAAAATTTCATTTTGCATTCAAAATTGTTTATCCCCGAAAATCATAATTTGGGTGAAATATTTTCTTTCATAACTAAAAATTCTTCTTTGTTAAAGATTGAACTATTTGTTTGAAAATTTGACTTTTAGGTTTGATAACGAGTCTGTTGTAACTGGTACCTGGTTTTTAGTTATTTTTTTTTATTAAAGATTCATAAATTAGTTGAAAATTCATCTCTTTATTTGAAAATGTAATAATTTCTTTGAAAACCCGTATTTTTCGATATAAAATAAATCTTCTTGGTAAAAAATGCATCCATTTCTTCGAAACATCGTATTTTGGTGTTAAAAAATTGAACTTTTTTGTAAAAAATGCATCTTTTGAAGTTTTAAATTTTTAGTCTCTTAAAGTTTTAAAAGGATTGCAAATTAATTTAAAACTTAAAAAGATTTGTTTCAAGTTTAAAAAATAAACATTTTTGAACAGTTGGGAATAAAAATTATAAATCTGTGAGTTTTTCTCAATAAATTCAAATTAAAGTTAAAAAAATTAAATTAAAATAATTTTAAAAAATTTCTTTAAATTTATGGGATTTCTTTTTTAAATTAAATTTAAGAGAACATTTAAAACGATTTTGCAACATTTTAAATGATTTCCAAAATTGTCAAAATAGAATCTTATCTTAGCTTATAATTTGAAATTTAAACAGATTTTTAAACATTTTAAACAAAATCGGAATTTTGAAAGGTTTTGAAAAAATTTCGAAGCTTTTTAAGAAGTTGGAAAGGTTTCAAGAAATAAAAAAACTTGTACTGAAAGACTATTTGTTTTGAAAAACTAATTTTTAAATAAAATATAGAAAAAGTTCAAAACATTTCAAAATATTTTTACAAAACCGAAAAAATTTGGAGGATTTAAGGACAACTTTTTAACCTTGAAAGATGTTAAAAAAATTTAGGAATAATTTAAGCCATTTTAAAAGATATTAATCTTACAAATCTCTAAGAGTCTTAAACATCTTTCAAACTGACCAACATTTTTCCAAATGCCAAAAAAAAAAATAAACTTACAAAAATATTTATACCGACTTTTTATTTTGTATTAAAAATCATTTATCCTCTCAAATTATAATTTGAGTGAAATTTGATTTCTTTATTGACTAAAAAATCGTTTTTGTTTATAAATTGAAGTATTTGGTTGAAAATTCGCTTTTTTTATTTGAAACTGAATCCTTTTTGCGTAAGAATTTCACTATTTTATTGAAAATTCGTGTTTTCTTGTTAGTGCGGCTGCTTCAAAATTAACCTTTTTGGTCAAGGATTCGACTACTTTCTTAAAAATTCGTCTTTTTGGTAGAAGATTGATATTATTTATTAAAAATTCATCTATTTCGCTAAAAATTCATATTTTCGTATTACAAACTTGATTTTTTTTTGTAGAAAATTCGTCTTTTTTGAAAAAAGTACCTTTTTAATTTATAAAAGCTCATTGTATTCCTTATAAGGTATTATTGAGGGTATTTATTATTAAAAAAAAGTTTACCTGAATATAACTGTAAGCCTAAAATTTAAATAAAATAATGTCCATTAAAATGTGACAAATATAATTGTAAAGAACCTTTCAATGAATAAAATGAGTTGTTCTGTACTAAAATTGAATAGAAATTACGACTTTTGCTTAAAGCAGAATAAAAAAATAGATGTAAATAATATTTAAATGAACAATTATGTCAATATTTTCTTATACTGTAAATAATATTCTTAAGCGTTTTAGATTAAAAATATTTTATACATTTTATTTTATATCGCTGAGAAAATTCTATTTTCAAAATAAATTTTAGAAAGTATAAATTATCTTAAAAGTTTTTTTAGTGATTCGGAAACTTTTTTATGTAAAAAATATTAAATAAATCTGCAAAAAATGTAAACGTTTTCATAAATTTAATTAAAATAGATCCTAAATGCTTTAATTAATTATATAATTAATTTTTAATTTAACTAATTATATAGGTAATTTTTAATTTAATTAATTATTTAACGTTAACGCTCTTTATATTTTTGAGAAAATATTTAAATACTTTTTAGTTCACAAAATTTTTATTAAGAGAATATTTAAAAAGAATTTCAAAATTGTAAAAAAAATAATCTGGAAGATTTAAAGGCAATTTTGTTAATTTTGCAGAATTTCTAAATAGTTGGAGAATTTATCGATGACAGTAAAGAGATATTTAGGAGTTAAAAAATTTTATTAATTAAAATGAAATTATTTTTATATAAAATTTTTAAGTATTTAAAAGATTTTGAAAGGTTTTAGGTTACAAAAAATTCTTAAAATTCCACGGAATATTTAAGGTAAACTTTAACTTTCAAAAATTAATACGAAAAGAATGATTAAAAATATTTTTTAAATTGTGAAAGATTTGCATAATTGTTAAAAATTGCCCCGGAAAATTTTAAGACAATTTTAGGAATAATTCGAGTCAGTTTAAGATATTTACTTTGTAAAATCCTGATAAATAAAAAATAAAACTTTCTTAGAAACTTTCTGGAGAATCCTAGGAAAAACTTATTTATATAAATCTTTAAAAAAAGAAATTTAAAAATAGTTATCCGAAATTTTTATTTTGTTTTAAAAATTATTTTTTCCTGAAACTTTTAATTTACCTAAAATTTGTGTTCTTTCTTGGCTGAAAAATTTTTTTTTTAAATTCAACTACTATATTGAAATTTTGTCTTCTTGGTTAAAAATTTCGTATCTATTGGTAGAAATTTGATATTTCACAAAAATTCAAATTGCAACTGCTCTGAGATAAAAATTGTTTGAAGTAGAGGATTTAACTATTTTGTTGAAAAAAGCAGGTTTTTAAAAATTAATTTATCTTTTTTGCAATAAAAATATTTTTGGATTGAAATATCAACTTTTAAATTATTTGCTAAAATTGCGTCTTTTTCAATTTAAAATTAACCTTTTTGTTGAAAATTCATCAATTGTTCGAGTTAAATTCAAACTGTTTTATAAAAAATTCGTCTCTTTAAAAAAATACTTAATATTTTTTGGTCAAAAATATAACTGGTTGCAAATTAATCTTTTTTTTTTGTCAAGGATTGAATATTTTTTTGTGTATTCAAATTTTATTTTACTTTAATAATCTACAACTACGTTTGTCATTTTCCATGCAATTGATCAATAAATTCAACTATGGTTAAGGATTAAACTATTTTGGCAGAAAGTTCATATTTTCGGGATGAAAATAAACAGAAAATTTGGCTAAGAATTAAACTATTTTATTACAAATTCGTTTGTTTTTTTAAAAAATAATTTTTTAACTTAAAATTTGAGTATTTCATTTTGGTTGAAAATTTAGCTTTTTTAGTTAAAAATCTAACGATATTTTTAAAATACTCATTTTCTAAACTAAAGATTCATCATGTTAGTTGAAAATTCATCTCTGTGGTTGAAAATATAAATATTTTTTTGAAACCTTGTTTGTTTTTTGATTGACAATTAAAATTTTGACTGAATTAGTTGAAAATTGAGAATTTTTAGTTGAGATTTCAGGCATTTTAATAAAAATTCATCTTTTTTCGCAGAAAATTCAAATTAAGAAAGGAAAATTAAACTGTTAGGTTAATAATTTTTTTAAGATTCACTTCTTTGGTTAGAAGTTTAACTATTTTATTAAAAATTCTTATTTTTTAGTTGAAATTTAATATTTCAACTGCAGATTATACTATTTCATTTGTATTTGTCAAGGTGCGGATTGAACAAATAATTCTTCATAAATTAAATCTTATATGATATTTTTTATTCCTCTTTCATTTTTTACCTTGAGGCTGCGGAATTTAGAATTTAATATTTAATTCAATTAAAAATTCTAAAAATTTAGTTCAAAAGTCATACTTCTTGGTTGAAGATTCAACTATTTTGTAGAAAATTCGACTATCTCGCTTCAAATTCCATTAATTTAACTAAAATTTTGTTCTTCCTCGACTAACATGTTTTGTTTTTAATTCAACTTTTTGTTGAAAATTGATCTTTTTCGTTTGAAAATTCATCTCTTTCTATAGAAATTTCATTTTTTCAGTTAAAAAATGAAACTGTCTGGTTAAAGGAAAAAGTTTCGCATGAAAATGATTGTTTCATTGGAAATTCAAACTTTCGGTTCGAGAATTCAATTATTTTGTAGAAAATTTGTATTTTCATGAAGAAAATTCAACAATTTGGTAGAAAAAATACACTATTTGGTTGAAAATTGATGTAATTTGTTGATAATTCGTCTTTTTTTCTTATAAACCCAATTTTATGTTAAAAATGCAACTATTTGGCTACAAATTAATCTGTTTCAGTTGATGATTCAAGTATTTTGTTAAAAACTCTTCGTTTCTGGTTAAATCCAACTGTTTAACAAAATGTTTAATCAAAATATTTATTTGTTGAAATATCGACTATAATCATAATTGTCATTAATATATTCTATCATTATCATTTCTTTTGGTAAGAAGATCATCTTTTTTTGTTGAAAAATGCAACTGTTTGGTTGAAAATTATTTTTTTTTTTTGGTTGAGCGATTGACTTTTTTTAGAAACTCGTCCTTTTTGGTTTAATTTGAATGTTTTTGATTTAAATTGAAATTTTTTTCTGGGTTAAAATAACAGTTATAATATTCTTTTCCTGAGAATTCATATTTTTTTCTTTGTAAACTACATTCTTTGTGAATGTAGCCATTCAACTTAATAAAAAATGAACTGCAAATGAAAGCATTAAAAGTGAAACTCTTGAATTTTAGACTTTGAAAATCGAAGTTTAAAAGTTGTTTCATACAACAATTTTGTATGCAAATTCTCAACAATTTACACGTATAAAATGAAAACTACACTTTAGAACACTTTTCAACTGAACAATTTTAAATTAAATGCAGTTAAACTGACAAATTAAAATTTTAATCTTTTATAAATTGTAGAGTTCAAAGATTGAGATTCAGTTCCAAAAATATAAATCCATTTTACCATTTTCAATGCTCGAAATTTAAGGAATTTAAAATTCTAATTTCAGCTCAGAATTGGTTAAAGAATGCAAATTACCTGTTTAAATCAGAAATTTTAATTCTTTTTGAAAAATCTCCATTTCAACCAACTGTAAAAATTATAATTTTTGTTGTAAAATTGCCTGTTCCAATTTATAGTTAAATTGTTTTTGGAAAAATACCTCGTTTCAACAGAGAATAATAATTTTGTTTAAAAATTTAATTCTCCATTGAGAATTTTTATTCCTCTGGATAAATTCCAATTCCAGCTCAGAATTAGCTAAAAATTGAAAATTCTCTGTTGATTCTCAGAATTTTAATTCTTAAAAAAATTCTTAATTTCTATTCAGAAATAAAATTCTTTTGAAAAAATCCCTGCTCAAATTAAAAATTTTAATTCTTTTGAAAATTATCCATTTAAGCAAGAATTAGAATTTTTCGTAAAATCCCTTGTTCCATCCTTGGAAAGTTTCAAAATTTTATTTAAAAATCTTGAGAAATATAGAATTTGTTTTAATTTTGTTTTAAATTTAAAATTATTTTGGAAATTTTTTAAGAACTTCTAAATATCTTTCAAAATTAATTGATTTTCTTCTATAATTTTCAGAAAATCCTGCAAACTTTAGAACATTTATTTATAATTTGTATGTATAAATGACATTGAACATTTATTATTTGTAGGCGAAATTTGAGTAATTTTAAGAGATATGTAAAAGTTTTGAAAAGATTCAAACTTAATGTAAAACTTGAAATAATAACTTAATATAAAACAAAATGTGCATTTTCGCAGATTTTAAAGAAAAAAATTAGATTCTTTTCAAGAATTGTGAAAGAGTTCAAAAGAATAAAAACTGAGATAAAAACATTTTCTTAAAATTCCTAGGAAAATTAAAAATAACTTTTCATTTTGAAAAATTATTTTAGGAGAATATTTAAAAAGTTTTTCAAAGATTTAAACAAAATTTTCAAAAAAGATTCTAGAAGATTTTAAGAAAACTTTCTAAAGTTTGCATTATAATTTTTAATCTTTTTAATACTCCTAAATATATCTTAAAATTACTCAAATTTTTTCTGAAAATTTTAATTTGAAAATTATACATTAAAATTTACAAATTAAGCATTTTTCAAATACAACAATTAAAATTGTAACGTTTAAAGTCTTTTCGAAATTTTAACGATTCCAGGTTTTCTACGTCAAACCTTTTAGTTAATAGATTCTTTACTTTTAAATATTTGGTTTCAATTTACTCGTATTAAATAAAAATTTAAATATTGCTGAATATTCAATCATTAATCTTTTTTTAATTAAAAATTTCAAATTGAATGGGTTAAAAATGGAATATTTTAGACTAACTTAAAAATGTAAGCTTAGAAATAAAAATTTTAAATGGAAAATTTTTAAAGTAAAAAGTGTTTGAATTGCGCGTTTTAAGCTTAATAATAGCAGAATTTAAGAACATAAGAATTCCAATAATTATTTAACAACTGTTAAAATCGAACGTGGACAGATTTTTTTTGTTCAAATTTGTAAAATTCCCGGTCAAAAACAAAAAGTTCAGTGTCATTTCCGAGCCTCAAAAAATATTCCTGGATAAATTTAAATTCCAGCTCAGAATTTGATAAAAACTGAAAATTCCCTGTTCAAATCCAGAACTTTAATTCTTTAAGAAAATTCTTTGTTTCAACTAAGAATTAGCATTTTTCTTCAAAATTTCCTGTTCCAATTCATAATATTATTTTTTCTTCTAAGATATCCCGGTTCAAGTTAGAATTAGAATTCATTCTTTAACAAAAATTTCTGTTCTAGCTAGGAATTTATTTAAATTTTAAAATTCCTTTAAAAAATTTTTTTTTGATAAATACGAGTTTCAACTCAGAATTAGTTAAAATTGGAAAATTCCCTGCTCCAACTCAAAATTATAAATGTTTTGGAAAAATTTCAGGTTCCAATTAAGAATTTTGTTCCTTTTCGAAAATCTCCAGCACTAGCTCGGAATTTGTTAAAATGTGCGGTTTCATGTCAGAATTATTATTATTCTGGATGAATTCCAGTTCCAACTATCAATTTCTAAAAAATTGAATTTAAAAATCACTAATTGATGTATATTCACAATTGATCAACTAAAAAAGTTATTTATCCAAATTTTCAGATTTTAAACGTTTCTAATTTTTAATTGTTTATGTCTTTAAAACTGCAATTTAAAGTTCTTTAAATTGAAAGTACGCTTAAAAATTAAAAATATAAAATGGAACACTTTTAAAGTGTACGATTTTCGAATGACTAATTCTAAACTGAATGATATCATGATTGTAGAAGATAAAAATTAAACCAATTATTTAAAATACGATTAAAATCAAAGTCGCAAGGATTTTTTTCTATAAAATTAAAAAATTTCTGATATTATAAAATTCCCGGTCATTTTACGGTCCAACGGCCACCCAGTTTTTTTTTTGATTAAAAATTAAACTATTTTGTTAAAAATTATATTATTTATTTGAAATTTAATCTATTTTGACAGAAAATTAAATGACAATTAAAGTATTCCACGTTTAATTGAAATTTTGACTTCTTCAGTTGGAAATTCAACAATTTTGTTTAAAAATCGTCTATCCTGCTAGAACATTAATCTTCTTAGTAGCAAATTAATCTTTTTGGTTCAAAATTTATTTTATATGATTTGAAATAATTTTTTTTTTACTAAAATTTCAACTATTCTATTTCTAGATAAAAATTCGCCTGGTAGAAAATCAATTTTTTTCGTTGAAAATTGAACTATTTAATCAAAAATGATTTTTTTATCAGTTTAAGATTCATGATTTCAGTTAAAAATTAATTTCTGAAAATTTAACTATTCTACTTTTTGTGGAAAATTTATGTTTTATGTGCGAATTTAACTATTTTACTAAAAATTCGTCTTTTTTGGTAGAAAAAAACTTCTTTGGTCAAAAATTGAACAATTTTGTTAAAAATTCGATTTTTTTCGAAAATTTATTTTGCTTATTCATGTCTTCAACTGAAAATTTCACTATTACACTTTTTGTCAAAAATTTATCTGTTTTATTCAACTATTTTATTAAAAATTTTGCTTTTCCGATAGGAAAGTAATCTCATTAGTTGAAACTTTATTTTCTTGGTTAAAAATGAATTGAATTGTTTGAAAAATTTTATTGAAAATTTAACTATTTAATTAAAAATTTAACTATTTAATTAAAAATTATTTTTTTATTGGTTTAAGATTCATGATTTCAGTTAAAAATTTATTTATTTAAACTGAAAATTTAACGCTTACACTTTTTGTGGGAAATTTATCTGTTTTATGTGCGAATTTAACTATTTTACTAAAAATTCGTCTTTTTTGGTAGAAAAAAACTTCTTTGGTCAAAAATTGAACAATTTTGTTAAAAATTCGATTTTTTCGAAAATTTATTTTGCTTATTCATGTCTTCAACTGAAAATTTCACTATTACACTTTTTGTCAAAAATTTATCTGTTTTATTCAACTATTTTATTAAAAATTTTGCTTTTCCGATAGGAAAGTAATCTCATTAGTTGAAACTTTATTTTCTTGGTTAAAAATGAATTGAATTGTTTGAAAATTGAAAACTTTTATTGAAAATTTAACTATTTAATTCAAAATTATTTTTTTATTAGTTTAAGATCCATGATTTTAGTTAAAAATTAATTTCTTTAAATTGAAATTTTAACTATTCCACTTTTTGTGGAAAATTTATCTGTTTTATGTACGAATTTAACTGTTTTACTAAAAATTCGTCTTTTTTGGTAGAAAAAAACTTCTTTGGTTAAAATTTGAACAATTTTGTTGAAATTCTTTTTTTTAGAAAATTGATCTTGTTTATTCATTTCCTTAGCTGAAAATGTAACTATTACATTTTTTGTCGAAAATTTATCTGTTTTATTAAACTATTTGATTAAAAATTCGTCTTTTCAGATAAAAAAGTAATTTCATTAGTTTAAACTTTATTTTCTCGGTTAAAAATTAATTAAAAGTTTACAACTTGAAAAATTTAGTTGAAAATTATTTTTAGTTTATTTAAAATGTTATCTTATTCAATTGAAAATTAATATTTTTCTAAAATATTAGTCTTTGTGGTAGAAAATTAACCCTTCATGTTACAAAACAACTATTTGGTTAAAAATTCTTTTTGGGATTTTAAGATTCATCATTTAAAAGGAAAATGGTCTTTTTCGACATAACGTTAATCTTTTTTTATGGAAAGTTCTATTAACTTTCGTCATTGAGAAACAGAATTAAGAATTTTTAATTTTCGGATCACCTAATATGCGCCACGAAATTTAATAAATTAGTTACCTTTACTTGATGCTGAAAATTGGCCTTTTAAACTGTTGGCTATGAAATTCAGAGCATTAAAAAAAATAAGAAGGAAAACGGTGAAACGGAAGTGGAGCAAACAAAAATTGGTGGTAATTCAGGTATTTTCAACATTTCAGAATATTATAATTTCAAAATTATTATAAAAAGATCCGCCCTCAATTAAAGAAACAGGTCCTGATTTGATATTTTATCGATCTTATCAACTTTGATAAAAGTTCGACATTTTTAGGTTATGTTAACTCTACGATAATTACCAGTAAAGGTTAATACTGAACAAATTATGGTGCAAATTAAAACAAACTGAACTCGAATTTAAGTTAAATTAAAAACTCACCAGCCGGATGTTTAACTCTCCTAGGAACAGTCATATTTAATAATCATAATATTATTGTTTTGATGTTTTTCATAAGCTGTTTAATCTGCGAATTCTGAATTCTCCAAGCAGCACCCTGGCACGAGCGGAACATCGTACAGCCATTTGAATCATGATCGACATGATCTAACAAATACATGGTCTAGCCACTTGAGGGCCCTGTTTCGTTCAAGTAACGCAACTGCTTAATTCCACCATTTTGTTAGTTTGACCGCGCAGTTTAAGTTTGACGCGTAAGACTGTACGGCGAACTGTTATAGAAAAATCAATTAGGACACTTAGTTTAAATTACTTGAAATAATACCAAGCTTGTCATTGATTTTGAATATTTTCAAAACTTCGACATATCTCTTAAAATTACTAAAATTTTTGCTACAAATAATAAGTGTTCAATTGTTATATATGCGTCAAAATTTAATAATTTCACTCATAAATTAAACACTTTTTAAATAGAACAATTAAAATTGTAATGCTAAAAAATCAAAAGTTCTTTGAAAATCTAAAGATTCAAAGCTTTCTATGTAAAACAATTCAGTCTCAAATTGTTTTCTTATCAATATTTGGTTTAAATGTATTCGTCTTAAATAAACAGTGAAATATTGCTAAATATTAAATACTTATTCTTTTTCTACATTAAGAAATTTCAAATTAAATAAGTTAAAAATTAAATAATTTAGACACACAATATTTTTGATTTAATAAAAACATTTAATTATGATTATATTATTATGGATTTATTTTTAAGTGGCAGTGCCGTCTTTTAAGACCGTCGGGCCCTAGGCACGGCCGACGTGGGGCCCTCTTAAGGCGGCGGAAATCATATAAAGTAATAGGTCTTTCAACTTTTT
>NC_046657.1:9162796-9167177 GCF_010883055.1 Belonocnema kinseyi
TGCTACAAAAAAAATGTCAAACTTTTCTCTCCCTGGGGCCCTCTGAGGGCTTGGGGCCCTAGGCTATAGCCTATTTTGCCTTTGCGTAAAGACGGCACTGTTAAGTGGAAAATAGTCAAACGCACGTGTACATTTTTTAATGGCTGTACACATTAATAGAAGTAATATATTAATAAATGTGTTTATTAAATTTAATATAAAAAAATATATAAAGGAATACCTGAAACTGTGAATGAAAAATATATTATTGATTAATCATGAGTACAGATCCATTTTTTAAATAATTTATTTATTGAATATTTACAGTTGATAAAATAAAACTGTTTTTTATCAAAAATTTTCAGCTTCAAATACTTTTAATTTTTAATTGTTTAAATCCTCAAAACTGCACTTTAATTATTTAAAAAATTTTTAAAATATAGCTTGGGCAGATTTTTCTTCTGAAAATTCGTAAAATTCTCGGTTTCCCAGTCCGACGGCCACCTAGTTCTTTATAAAAAAATCTTCGATCTTAAAAACTTGTAATTTTTAATTTTTTTAACCTCTAAAACTACATTTTGAAATTCTGCAATTAAAATGTGTGCTGAAAAATAAAAAAATTTAACTGGAAAATTTTTAAAGTGACAGATTTTCGAATTAAGTATTCTAAACTAAATGGTATAATAATCTATAAAAATCACAATTTAGGAAATTAAAAAAAAAACGGTTGAAATAAAAGTTGGACAACATTTTTATTATACAAATTATGTAACATTCGCGGTCAAAAAATAAATTCACTGTAATTTCCTGGTTTTCCAGGTTTCCCGGTCCAGCGTCCAACCTGCACTGCCTTATATAATTTTCTTTAGTTAGAACTTTCCCATTTGACTTCAATTTCATTTTATTTGACACACATACGTCATTTTTTGTCAGCAGAAAGAAGTTATGAAACACATAACCTAAAATTATAGTTAATACGTATTTTCCTTTAACGATCTTCAATATTATTATAATACCTTTCAGAAAGATTCAAATATTTATACACCTGAAAAGTACAAGAAATTTTATTCTTACATTTTGCATTTTAAAATCCCTAACGTTTGTCGCCTTTCTTATCCAAGATGGAGAAATTAAGCGGTGGGTCCTTATTGGTTCGGTTTTTTACTCGCGCGTGGCTAGACCATGTATTTATTAGATCATGGTTTGAATGGCTGATTTCCTCTTTGGAACCTTCCCCCATCGTTACGAGCCGAAAGAGGCCGGTCGTACCCGATCATGCACGAATCCGAAAAAAGCCAGTTGGCGCGCAACTTAAATGTCTAAATTTCAGGTTTGATACCATTCGCATTCGTAATACCTTAAATTGAAAAGGAAAATATTGTTTTTTTCCTTATGTTTGTAATTATTGATTCACGCATATAACATACATTATTTACAATGATTCTAAATTAATTTCATTATATTTTTATAATTAATGTAGAAAAAACTACTGAAAAAAACAGAGAGAGAAAGTAAAATACAAAACAGAATAGAATTCTATTTCTTCATCTATATACTTATTTGAATTTTACATATACTTCCTAGTCACAAGAAATAATATGTTTAGCTCATTCATGCTATTTCTCGCTTATTATTTTTACAATCACTTATTCTGAAATTGCTTAATATTACCTCTTAATTCAAAAGTCAACGACAACTTTCAGACTTGTGTATCATTATATTACTTTTACAAAAGTTTCTGCTCAAACAAACATTGTAATAAAGTAACGTTTCGTAATTTTATTAATTCCCGCATCAGACTAAACTTAAAAATAATGAACTTATTTGAGGAATTAATAAAACCCAAAAATAACTTTATAAACATTATTATTAGCTCATTCATTCAATTCTCGGCTTATTATTTTTACAATAATTTATTCTGAAATTGCTTAATATTGCAACTTAATACAATCGTCAACGACAACTTCCATATTAGTGTATTATTATATTTCTGTTGCAAAAGTTTCTCCTCAAACAAACATTGTAATGAAGTAACGTTTAGTAATTTTACTATTTCCCTCATCAGTTTAAAATGAAAAATAATAAAATAATTTTAGGAATTAATAAAACTCAAAAATAAAATTAAAAATCATAATTATATGATAAAAATTATTAGTTCTAGGTTTTATTCATTCTTCAAATAATTTCATTATTTCTAATTTCAATATGATGAGGGAATTAGTATAATTCCTAAACGTTAATTTATTACAATGTTTGTTTTGAGGAGCAAGTTTTGCAGTATATAGAACATGGTCAGACGTCAATTTAACACTTGCACCTCGATTTTATGATATTTTTCTGTGACTATACCTTGAAATACTCAAGAAAGTATAAAACGTGCAACCGACTATTAATTGCCTTAAGTTATAACGAAAAAAGTATGCACAAAACCATTACTTTATTTATATGGTTTGTAACTACTGTAATAATTAAAAAAGTATTCAAATTATAATTAAATTAATTTGACTTGACCTGGAAAATTGAAAACAAAATCACCTCAGAAACCTGAAAATGACATGGAATTTCAAATGTATTATTATTATTATTATTATTATTATTATTATTATTATTATTATTATTACTGCAAAAGTCTCTTGGTCGCTGGCTGCTGGTCTTTTAGTATAGAATATGCATGGTCAAATCCTGTATGGATATTAACTGTTTCATCCATATTTATCGCTTCCTTTTGTAAGTAAGTAGGCTTCAAAATGAAATGCTATGTACTTACAAACTTTTTCTTCGTTGAGCGAAAATTTGAAATCTCGACATTTTTCTTGCTCACAGATGTCTTCCTTTTCGTTTGAGACCTTTGTTTTTTAATATTAGAATGACTTGAAGAAGCAATTCCATTATTAAAATGAGGTATACATTTAGCAACAGAAACTTTATGCACCAGAAATATAATAATACAGTAGTATGGAAGTTGTCGTAGACTTTTGTATTAAGTGGCAATATTAAGCAATTTCAGATGAAATGATTATCAAAATAATAAACGGAGAATTGCATGAATTAGCTAATAATAATGGTTATAAAGTTATTTTTGGGTTTTATTAATTCCTAAAATAATTTCATTATCTTTAATTTTAGTTTGATGCGGGAATTAGTAAAATTACGAAACGTTACTTTATTACAATGTTTGTTTGAGCGGAAACTTTTGCAACAGTAATATAATGACACGCTAGTCTGAAAGTTTTCGTTGACTTTTGAATTAAGAGGCAATATTAAGCAATTTCAGAATAAATGATTGTAAGAATAATAAGCGGAAAATAGCATGAATGAGCTAAACATGTTATTTTTGGTGATTACGAAGTATATGTAAAAGTGTAATAAGTATGTTCATGAAGAAATAAAATTCTATTCTTCTTTGTATTTGATTTTTTCTCTCTGATCTTTTCAGCAGTTTTTTCTACCTTAATTCTAAAAAATTTAATAAAATTCATTTATAATCATTGTAAGGAATACATATAACGTGCATGAATGAATTATTACAAACATAAGGAGAAAAGAAATATTTTTCTTTCTAAATTAAGGTATTGTCCGTGCGAATGGTATCAATCTTGAAGTTTAGACATTTAAATTGCGCGCCAACTGGGCTCTTTTCGGCTTCGTGCATGATCGGGTACGACCGGCCTTTTTCGGCTTGTAACGATGGGGGAAGGTTTCAAAGAGGAAATGAGCAATTCAAATGGCTGTAGGGTAAAGGGGGGCAGCGCCAACCAGTGGGGCAAAGGTGATTTTCCTTATAGCATGGCTATTATTTAACAATTTTAGTTCTGCTTTGCATCCAATAAATCTATTTCATCAGAGAGATTTTGTTACTTACTAAAATCTTGAAAATTGATGTTGCAAGAGAAAAATTATACAGAAAACAGCTTTTACCACGAAAGAATGGAAGTTTCGCTGACAGAAATATAAAGTTTTCAACTTTATTGACAATACTTACCGTATACAAATTTGATATTTTGAGAGATAAAATAATATCACACAATCTAATTATATTAATTAGACGTAATTCAAGTCCAAAATATAATATATCTCATAAATTAGTGAGGCTTGGCCAGGGGGGCAAGCATGACGAAAATAATATTGACAAGTGCTTAGGTGAAACATGTGTCACAAGTTTCGTCGATAAATGATCGGCAATGTAGAACAGCAACTTATCTTGTGGGCTACATGGAAGAAACTATTAAGGGCATTATACACAGCTAAATAACTATATTACCGATCACAGTTTTTCAGTTCACTGAATGTTCTTTTGAACTAAGAACTTTTTTTGTCAATAAAATATCGAGCTGAAACTTTGGGAAATGTATTAGAGTACAATAAAGTACGTTCAGGTACTGCATTTTGGTAGGAACTTCAC
>NC_046657.1:9167277-9168438 GCF_010883055.1 Belonocnema kinseyi
TAATTTTAATTTTAATGGTTCTTTTCCAAGCTAAGTTTACCATCGGTGTACCGAGAGCTGCTTACAGCGCTCCAAGTGGCTCTTGGCAAACTATATCGATGGGGATTTCTACGGGGAGCGGTGGGTAGAAGGGAAGTGACTTTTTTCGCCGGACGCGCCGTCTACATTTATGGCGGGCAACTAAGCCCGCACCGCATCTACGTTTATAATATCTTTGGCCAGGACGAGCGGATCAACGTAGTGTTAAGGGGGACGGTGCCAACCAGTTAACAATCAATGTTTTTTTTAAAGTTAATACGATGTTGAATTGATCCAGTTTTTTCTCATTTCGAGTTCTATATTATATTATATTTCTATAAGTATTGATCACATCAAAAAAACAATGACTTGGTAATTTAATTATTTCTAACATACTGTATTTCATCGGCTTTGCCCCTCACCTGAGGGCAAAGCCGTCTGCAGCTTTTTATGAATATCAAAACATTTAAAGATAAGAAAATATGATGGTTTGCTTCTGTGGTATTTTATGTACTGGGAAAATTACTTTTAAAGATGTCCAACAAGAAGAATAAGTTATTTTTAATAAAAATAGAGATAGCTGTAATATAACCTCTTATTCGTTGACATTTTTCTGGAAACGGAATTTACGCAATGTTTCTACTGTACCAATACAAGAAAACTGCATACCGACCGGATTGATAATAATAATATTTAAGGGCATGTGACACAGCTAAATACCTATATTACCGACGACAGTTTTTCAGTTCACTGAATGTTTTTTTGAACCTAAGAACTTTTTTTGTAAATAAAATATCGAGCTGAAACTTTGAGAAATGTATTAGATTGCAATAAAGTACGTTTAAGTACTGCATTTTGGTAGGAACTTCACTGAAAATTATTTCATCTTTTTTCTGAACCTCAACATTTTTTGAACGTTCGAACTTTTTTTATACATAAAATATCGGTCTCAAACTTTGAGATATGCAAGAGCCGAAAGAAAAGTACGTTAAAGTACAAAGTTTAATAATAAAAGATGTAAAAAAAAATATTTCAACAATTAATTCCAACGGTATCAGCCGGTAGCGTTGTACACGAAAATACGAAACCTGGCGGCCACTAGACGAGGCTCTCGAAGGTTCGTATTTTCGTGTACAACGTTAC
>NC_046657.1:9168538-9176738 GCF_010883055.1 Belonocnema kinseyi
AGTTGAAAATGACGGAAATGTTGATCGCGGCCACGGTGGCGCTGGCTGTGCATTGGGCCGACTAGCTGCGCAAATGCATGTGATAATGTAAATATTTACAGTTTTAGTTTTAAAAAAAGACGTTTTTAAGTATTTTTACTTGCAATGACGGGAAAGTGCAAGAGTTTGACATCCAGTGAACCAAAATTTGTTATTAAAAATGGTGAAATGTGTGATTGTCGGGTGCAAATGGCAATACAGTTACAAGCAATCAGGCACTAAAAAATGTAAATATATTATTGTGCCTAAGGATGAAAAAATAATCAAACTGTGGCAAATAGCGATTTTTCGCGATGAAATCAAACTAAAAGTGGAGGATACAATCTGTCATAAGCATTTCAACCCTGATGAACTTATATGGAAGAGTTAAGATATATATTAATATTAATATTTCTCCGTTGTTTTGTATTGAAAAAAATATTTTTTTTAGAGTATATATACTTAAAAAACTGATTTTTCCAATATAAAAAAAGTGATAAAAACGGCAGTATGTTCTATTTTTATTAATTTTTATATTAATATAGCACGCAAAGTATTATTTAAATTTATATTTGAATTTTCCTTGTCACCAATATTGAAAGATCAAAATCATGATAAAATTAAAAATTTCTATCGACTTCCTTATTTGCCTTAAATTTTTTATGTATTATATACAAAATAAATTAATTAATAAAATAATGAAAACTCTGTGCCATCATATTATAAACTGTTCTTTATATATTTAGCGATTTATAAAGCAATTTTATCAATGTTTCACCATTATTATACTTTTTTAAATGTCCTTTTCTTATGCCATTTTTTACAGAAACATCAACAAAAAGTCTTAGCTGAAAAATTAAAAGTCCATGACTAAAACAATAAATTCAATTTTACTCTAAAATTAAAAAAAAGGATTATAAAAATTACAATCATTTTCAAGTACTTTATTTTCCATTAAAGCTTTTCAATTTCCGCGACTGTGAAAAGCCTTACTTTTTAATCAAATTATCTTATTCAATTGATATAATAATCATAATATTTCGATTGTAGTGCAATATCAACAAATCAATTATTAAACTTCAAGGAAAAATGAATTTGTATACTAGTTTGTTCTTAGGCTATATATAATTTCATATTTTTTGCGTTTGTAACTCAAAAAAATATTTCCAAAAGTATTTTTAATGTTCAATTATTATTAATTAATAATCATATCATGTTATATTAATATAATTATTCACTTTAATCAAGAAAATAAATAATAATATCAAAATTTAAATTGATGACAGAATTTCTATTTGAACTGCCCGCCAAAAAGTAAATCGAGTTTTCGTATAAAACTCGAGCAGCTTACATTTGTTCATAATAAATTTTTCTTTTAAAAATATAAGAAGCTTTCTTGATTAGCGTACTGCAGAAAAAAATTCTATAAAATGTTTTTTATGATATAAAAATGGAATTTTTACGTTTTTTTTCATGCATTTGATTGAATCTCGACAAAGATATTTTTGATCTCGGCCCAATGAACAATCAGCGCCACCGTGCGTTTTCGGAGAGAGCTGTTACCGATTGAGCTTGTATAACAACTCTTTCATTCCCCGGTAGTGGCAGCACCTCATAGAGGCGAATTTTGCGGGTAGAATCTAAATGTGAACAAATAGGTGTGTCACTAAGATCTCGGAAGTATTGTTGTCGTTTTTGATTTTCAACAACAAAAACAGTAAAATTAAATCAAAAATACAAATTTTCAACAGAAGTTTTAAGTTTTCCATCAAGCAATATTTTTCAATAAATAAAAAAGGTCTCAGCCAAGATGTTGAGTTTCTAAGTCATGCAGTCGATTTTTTGGAAAAAATTGAATTTACAACCAACAAGTATAAGCATTTTCTATGAAAATAATTGAATTTTTGACTAGAAAACGATATTTTTCAACAAATTGAGTGAACTTTTTATTGAAAAAATCAATTTTCTAGCAAAAATGAAATAGTTATATTTTTAGTGAAAACATTTAATTAACTTTTAATAATGAATCTTCCATCGAATTTTGAACCAAATAGTTAAATTTGCATCCAAGAAGATAAGTTTTCAACCCAAAAAAGTTAAATGCCTATAAAACAATTGAGAAAAAACTAATTAGTTAAATTTTCAGTTAAAACTATTGGTTATGATTAAAAAAATCTAATTTTCAACCCAAAAATTTAAATTCAAATCAAAAAGATTAATTTTCTACTGAAAAAGAATAATTTTTAATGAAATACATTAATTTTCAACCAAATATTTCAATCTTTAAAATATTTTCTACCCAGTAGTTGAATTTTCAACCAAAATGATTACATTATTACCAAAGGTAGACATATTTGCAACGAAAAATATAATTTTTTAATTTAAAAGATTAATGGTTAAGAAAAGCTAGAATATTTTTATTTTAAGTTAGAAAAATACGTTTTTAACCAAATAAAATGAATTTAAACGAAAAAGTTAAATTTTCAATTAAAGCGATTGAATATCTACAAAAGTAAAATTTTGACGAAAAATGGATTAGTTAAATAATCAATGTTTAATAAAAAAAACTAGTTTTCTACAAAAAATTGAATTTTTAATAAAATACATGAATTTTCGAATAATTATTTTAATGATTAATGCAATTTTTAACTTAATATTCAAATTTTTAATCAAGACGGGGAATTACTCATCAAGAAGATTAATATTCTACCCCAAAAGACATTGTTTGAACAAAATACAGAAATTTTCAAACAAATAGTTAAATTTTCAACTGAAGAAAATTGTTATTCAAACAAACATGATATAGTTAAATTTCCAGTAAAATAAAAATGAAAAAAAATTCATTTTCAAGCAAAATAAATTGATTCTGAACCAAGAAGATAAATTTTCTACCAAAAAAGATGAATTTTTAACAAAATACATGAATTTTCAACCAAAAAGGTAAATCTGTCATCATTACATTTATTTCTAAATGTGTTTAAACATTATTGATAGAAAAAAACATTTAAAGTTTAAAAGGTCTTTAATATTGAGAAATAATTATGTTCTTAACATTTTGCTACCACACTATAGTTTTTAAACTTTTTTACATTTTCAAAGATAGGTAAGGAAATCTAAATTATGGGAAAAAACGTATTTTCAAGAATTCGAGAAGAATTTAGAAGCTTTTCAATATTTCTTATGGATTTTGAAATTAATTTTTTTGCAACATTTCTGGGAAATTTTTAAATGGCTTAAGTGTAATTTTAAAAGAACAATTTTAATTTTTGAAGATTTCAAAATGTGTAAAAAAAGAATATGGTAGAATTTAAGACAATTCTTTAAATTTTTTTAGGTAAATTCGATTTTACAATGCGTCAAGAAAATGAAAAAAATATTCTTAAGATGCATAGCAAAATGTCAAATGATGGATTTCTTAATGAATTCTAAAATAAAATTGAAAAAAGATTATTATCTAAAATTTGGATAAAGAGTGTAAAAGATTTTAAAACCAAATTTTGTCGTACTACATAATTTTAGGTTCCTTAGGTTCTCAGAAAAAATTTAAATGATTTTCTATTTTGAAAATTGATTTTAAGCGGATATTTTAAAATATTTCGAAAACTGTCCCAAGACTTTCAAATTTTCAGAGAACAATCTGAAAGATTTTTCGACAATTTTTTTAATTTTGCAGGATTAAACAAAAATGTAACTAAAAGTTAAATAATTTAAAAATATTAGAAGGTTTAAAATTTGTATATTTTCTAAGGGTTAAAAAAAGAATTTGGCAAGATTTAAAATTTCGAAGAAAAAGTCGAGTATATTAAAGAAATATTCAGAAGTTTAAGAGAATTTTAAAAGGTTTCAAAAGAATGAATAATTTTTCTTAAAATTCCTAAAAAAATTCGAAAGATTTTAAGGCCTTTTAAAAAAATTGTTACATGGTTTTTCAAAATTTTAAGAAAAATTCGACTCGGCTAGAAACATTTCTAGGAATTTAAGAGGCTTTCAATTTGGTAAAATCCTGTAAAATACTATTTTTTTTAATATTCAATTTTTTTTTTGACATATATGAAATATTCAAAAATCTTTTATAATTTTCTCAAGAATCTTATCAAATTTATATTATTATAAGCCTAAAACAAACTAATAATCCTTCTTTTCTTGCAGGTAGTTTTAACATTTGCGTTAATAAAAAAAATACTTTAAAAGTATGCAGTGTTACATGAAAATATTGTTCTATTTATTTCTACGCAGCTCCTTATCTTAAAAAACTTTTTTTAAATTTATAAAACCTTTATTATGTTTTTAAGCACAATAAAAAAAATGTTACAAACTTCGGGGAGAGGGGGGGTTCCTCCATTTACGTAATTTTTCGAAATTTACAAATCAAACAAATAACTCGCAGTGATTGTACAGTAATTAATTAAGAATTTAACTTTCGCGCCAAAGAAACCTAGTGAGTGAAAAACGAACCGAGCCAACCACAATTTTTTAAAGTCAGGAAATTTTATTGGTGAGGGAAAGTCAGGGATTTAGAAAAGAATGTCGTGAAAGTCAGGAAATTTCTATAATTTTAAATAACTGTCAAGCACAGTTCATTTGAACATTTTCAATTTTAGTTTTAAAAGGTTTTATTTCATTCATGAAAGATTCTTGGTTAAAAATATTACAGGATTCTTTTTTTTTAATATTAATATTCAGGGAAAATAAAAAAATTGGTTAATGAGAAATAAAAGATTTTTTAGATTAAAGATTCGTGGTGAGCCTGACATAATTTTCATATAAAATTTATTTGTTAAAATGTTACAATTTCATTATTTCGTGCAAAACTTACTTTTGGTTTAAAATTCATATTTGGGTGCTGAAAGGTCAAGTGAATTGGGTTTTTAAAGAAAATGCAACTATTTATTTTAATTTGTCTATTTAGTTTAAAAATTCATCTGTTCTAGTAAAAAATTCATCTTTTTTGGATAAAAATGCACTGTATAGCTGAGAATTCAAGAATTTTATTAAACAATCAACCTTCTTGTTTTAAGATTCAACTGTTTTGTTGAAAATTCGAAGAGAGAAGATCTTTCTTCAGAAAAAAATTAATGTAAAAAAATGTGAAACAATTCTTTTCCATCTTGCCTGAAAAGGACGTTAAGGCCTTTCTGTTATTTGAAGAGATAACTTGACCCATAGGTTGATTTCTATTTTCAAGGCTGTGAAAAAGGTATCTACATTGTTTGAACGTAACTGCCTCTCATGATAAAACAGATTCCTATAAATTGCTAGTATCATAAATGTAACAATTGGATTGAGATAGCGCGTTTTTTCTAAAGAAAGATTCTCCTTTCGAATTCTCTAATAGCTTAATGGGGAAGCACCCGATCGGCAATCGGAAGTTCTGTGGTTCGATTCCCAGTGGAGCGACGAGAGAAGATCTTTTTTTAGGACAAAAATTAATTTTAAAAAATCTAAAACAATTATTGTCGATCTTGTCTGAAAATGACGTTAAGTCTTTTTTCTAATTTGAGGAGTTAATTCGATCGATATGTTGATTTCTATTTTTATGGTTGTGGAAAAGGTATCTACACTGGTTGATGGTTACTATCTCTGATGATAATACAGATTTTTAAATTTAAACTACATTTTAAAATTGTTTTCCTTGAAATAAAAGAGGAGTATTTTCCAAATTTATTTAAATAAAAAAGTTCAAATGGAATTTTTCTATAGAATATCTTCTGCCATTCCACACAGACGAAACTTTCATTGAAACTAAAATAATCAACTAAGAACACTTTTCGAAAATTTCAAGAAATTTTATTTCTGCTATAAGAAAGTCTTTCAAGTTCCTTTTTTTTATTTAGTCAAAATCTTGTTAACTATTGATTAATGTTGCTTAAATTTATCCTAATTGAATTTGTTCTTTCATTTTTAATCAATTCTTCATCCACGAATATTTTAATTATAAATCTTGGAATATGAAAGCATTGTAAATTAAAGCAACTATATTAAAAATATTAAAAAATTGAAGGAAATTGAAAGATAATTACTTTAAACCAAAAAATTGCTTAATTTGATACACTGAAAAAATTGTTCTTGAATCAAGTAAATTTTACTTGTTCAAGTCAATCGCAGGTACGAATGGGGACGATAGAATATGAGTTTGTTCCAAATAAATAAATACTTGCTACCGTATGCTTGGAACAAGCGTACATTTTCTTAATCTGAGAAAATGTATTCTTAGATTCGCTATCGAAGCACTTGAATCTCGCTGACAAAATCTCGAATAAGAATTTCAAGGCAGTGTCGTATGAAGTCGTATGGTGAGCCTCAACCATCTTTAAACGAAACGTTGTGGAACTGAATGTTTCTTTTAAGAAAACATCTTTCTCATGATACTTGAAAATTTTCGAGAGACTTTAATATACCATTTTTTATTTATAAAAATTTTAGAATTGAATTTTACTTATTTCAAAAAAGGCTCTATACTTTTGTTCTCTTAATATATTTAAAAATGTTATAAAATATCTAAAAGTAATAAACAATAAACAAAAATTCTCCATAAAATGCGCAGTTTTCAATTTATCCAACTCTTTTATTGTAAATAATACTCTCTAACTCAATTTCTAACAAAAAATAAAATTTCTTAAACAATAATATAAAATATGTGAAAAAGCGAAGTAAGTTTCATTTATTCAACAAGGGACTTAACACTTGTTGTTTCTAAATATCTAAAACGCTTAAAAACGACCCAAAGGTAATGAATAATAAAGAAAAGTTGCATGTACAAAAATTCTTTAATAACATCAATGGCAAAAAATAATGTTCTGCTATACGAAAATTTACATAAACCACAAAGTTTTTAATTTATCGAATGCTTTGATCATACATTGTTTACTACGATTTGAATATGGAATTGATTTCCTAAAACAACAATTTAAAATATGCAAAAAATAACTGAACTTCACTTATTTTACAAAGGGCTCAATACTTTTTTCTTTAAAAATGTAATCCGCTTAAAAACGATCTAAAACTTATAAAAAATTAATAACTTTTGAGTTGAAAAACGCTTTAATAACCTCAGTGACAAATAAATATTTTCTGATTTTTAAGAATCTCTGTAAAACGCAGTTTTCGATTTAATACTTTTATAATACTTTTTAATTCAGTTTTTAATTTAAAATAACAATTCCAAACAAAAATAATTTTAAATATGTAAAAAAGAATTGATCGCTAGTTTAAATATTACCCATTTAAAAAAGTGCTCGATATTTTATTTTTATTTCAAGTATATAATACTTCGAATCAGAAGAAAAAAGAATTCTGTAAAGAAACGTTTGGTGCAAGAACTTGCAGGTTAAAATTAATAGGATCTCACGGTGGTCGTATGGAAAATATTTATTTGCTTCCTGCTTGCATTCTTAATTCTTTTATTTGAAAAAATTCTAATTGTCATTTTTAAATTATACTTTCATAAAATTAAATGCATTCTTAATAAAATTTTTAAAAATGTTATTGAATTCTTTTTCCTAAAATATTTTGCTTTATAAACGCATAACATTTTTTTAAATTATCAAGAAAATGTAATAATTGTATTTTTAAACCTTTTTAAAAGCTTATAACTTTATTTTATGCTGTCATATATTTATTTTTTATTATTTGCAAAAATGTTTCACGGTTTAAAAAATTCGAAATTATTTAATTTTAAGTAGATTAATACATACAAATAATCAGTGAAAAAAAAAATAGACGCAGCACATTTATAACCTTTTAATAATTTTATGAATGAAATTACTTCGGAGTCTTGAATAATTATTTTAAAATTAATAACACTTCTTTTAACTCTATTTGAAAAATTTAAATTCTTACCCACAATAACTTACCAACGCAATAAACTTATAATTTTTTAAATAGTTTTATGAGTGATTTGATTTTTGTGTCAGCGTAAAGTTTGTAGTTTATCAAAGTTGCAAATTCCTATCTACATTTTCATAAATAAAATCGATTATGTGCACCAATGTTTTGAATTTTATAAATATTATTGAATTTCAAAATAATTGTTAGCGGCGAAGAGAACCAACTTCATATCATGTCAACTGAATAAGATACTTTTGAAGGAAAATATTCAAGCATTATTTTAAGAGAAATTATTTCTTCGCTGAATACATTCATTTTCTCGTCTCAAGAACATGAACATTGTTTCAATTAAAAT
>NC_046657.1:9176838-9181011 GCF_010883055.1 Belonocnema kinseyi
TTTTTTGCTTAGAGTAAATATATTCTTGATTCAAATAGTTGTCCTGATTCTATTATTTTCTTGATTCAAGAAAATCGGTCCCTTGTAAAAAGAAAACACTTGCTTCTTTCAAGTAAAATCAGCTATGTTTGAAGCCGTGTCTGAAGGAAAAAGTTTTCATACGTTATAAAAATGAGAAATTTATAAAAATATGAAAACAGAAAAAGGAGAGATAGAAAAATATGAATGAATCTATTCAAATGAAAACATACTGGTGCATAGCTATACACTAGCTCCCTTGATTGGGTAATTTTGTCAAGAGTTATTTAAAGCAACGAGGCTTAAGTGCGTGGATATATTTGCCACTAACTATTATATTTGTGCTTCCAAAAATATTCAGTTAAACTTCTTCTGCCTTTATATTAGCAGCAAAGAGGAATATTTAATTATTTATTTCAAATTTTCAATGGATTCTGTAACTATTTTTATAGTTTCTAAAATTAGAAATTAAAATGTGACTCTTGTAAGTGTTGGTGCATTAAAAAACGCAGGGACTAATAAATAAAAGGTAAGTTGTTAAATTATTGAATTTTTTATAGTTTAATCTTACAAATTTATATAAATTATTAATATGTTTTCCGGCAAAAATATTTTTTTTAAACGCAATTGAAAATTAGAATAAGCAATGTTTTGTAAATTCTATCGTTCTGATAATTTATTAATATTTAAAAAAAATAAAAATAGTCCTATACTATTTGTTGTTAAGATGAATAAATATAATTTAAGTAAATTTCAAAATAAAAAATATATCGGATCTGAATTTTTTTTATCCTAACTTTAATACTGATGGGAAGTGAATGTCGGGAGAGAATGGTTGACGCCAAATTCCAATGGTATTGGACTCTTTCCTTTTAACAAACGCCTCTTCATATAAATGAGGCCAATAAAAAAGTTCGACGATTCTACACTTTGGCAGTGCTACACAAATTTTCCATAAAATTTAAGTGAGTAAATAAAAAATATACTTTACAAATCGTTTTGATAAGCCGTATCTAATTAATTTATTCAATCGAAACTTAAAATATATTTTTAATCATAAATAATATTAACTAATCTATTGGTTGTGTCTTTTACACAGTTTTTTAATTTATTAGTTTTATTTTTGGATTTAATTAATTTTTATTCAAGTACTAATTAAAATTTTTTTTGATCATCAAGAGGAAAAAACGGGGTAAATTATCCAAAGAAAGAATGGCGGCGACACCTTTAGCGTTGGGAGTTTCAACGTTCTACATTGCTTTAACAAGCTTAATAGCATATTGGCTTAGAAAATACGTATCGTATTACGTAAAGCAGCCTTTAGTAAAATCCCTGTTTTTGGAGGCCATTGCCACAGGTGAACTTTGTGGAGGATGCTTTGAATTAATTATCAGTAAGTTAAATTTAAAAAATATTTCTAATTCTTAAGTTACTATAATTATTTTGTAACTTTTGTAATTTTTTAGTTATTTGTTTATGGAGAGCAAATTAGAAATTAGCTGATGAGTGCAGCTCGGCTCTCACATGCGGAGAACCCCAATTAGACCAGCGAAAAGCGTGCGCGCGCACCGTGGTTACGCGCTTTGCTTTACGTCTCCCTCCCTGCCGGGCTCGCGGTTTTCCGCATGTGAGAGTCGAGTTGCGCTTTTTAGCTAACTTCACCTAATTTGTAATAAAATCGAATGAAAAAATTATTTTCTAGTCGCTGACAACTGGGGTATATCGATGTACGCAATTTATTTATTCTTCATGACAATTTGGTGGTGTTATGTTTGGGAAGATGCGACAGCTTGTCCTTATACGCACATAGAAGACGTTATCGAAGGAAAACAGAGTTTACGAGTCGCCTTTTTATTAATTTGGGCCCAATTAGTGGGGGGCCTGGTCGTTTTTAGATATAATCAATTATTATGGTACTTAGAAGTTGTTCCGACGCACAAAGATCGAGCCTTTTCTGATTGCAGCACTGATCTTCAGGTAATTTGAATATTAAGTAACTTGCGAATGCACGAAACTTTCGAGTTCATTAGATATTTCAAGAAGTGACGTCAGCTGGCAATATGTCTGCAGGTCGAGGTTTATTTAATAGGGGAGTCTGCAAGCTGCCAGGGAGCGTTTTGAAGATTTCCCTCTTTGAGTGATAATTTAACTATTTTTGTGAAAATTAGTTATTTCTTTGTAATGAAAATTAAAGCAAATGAATATTTAACAATTCGATTTTAAAGGAATCTGTATTGTCATCGGAGAATAACAGAAATTCTTCATTTCTTTTCAGACTAGATGGTGCTTTGAATTAAAAAAATAAAAAAATAAAATTTATTCTGAAAAAGATCTCCTTCGCTCGGTTGGGAATCGAACCACAAAACTTCCGATTGCCTGTCCCTTAAGCTACTAGCGAGATCGAAAGAAGAATCCTTTTTCAGAAATAAACGCATTTTTGCTAGGTGTTACAAGTGAAGTTTTTCAAGGAATTTGTATTGTCATCAAAAGAATAACAGGAATTCTTGATGTCTTTTTAGACTAGATGGTCCTATGAATTAAAAAATTAAAAAATTACATTTTTTCTGAAAAAATGTCTTCTTCGCTCCGATGGGAATCGAACCACAGAAATTCCGATTGCCTGTCGGGTGCTTTTCCCTTAAGCTACTAGAGAGGTCGAAAGGAGAATCCTTTTTCAGAAATAAACACATTTTTTGCAAGTCAAAATTTTCAAGGAATGTGTATTGCCATTATATATTATCAGAAATTCTTAACGTCTCTCCAAACTAGATAGTGCTATGAATTAAACATTCTTAAAATTAAAGTTATTCTAGAAAATCTTCACTCCTTTGGTCTGTTGGGAAACCAATCAATTTTTGGATTGGAAATTGATCTATTTTTGTTAAAAAATGAACCATTTTGTTGACAAATAACGTGCATTTTAATGAAAGTTTGTCTCTTTCTGTTAAAAATTATTATCTTTAGTTAAAAATTTATCTTTTTGGTTGAAAAACGATTTCTTTTGTTGAAAAATTAACTATTTTTTTGAAAATTCATTTTTCTTTTGCTTGAAAATTTATCTTTTTCAGTAGAAAATTTATCCTTTTTTGATAAAAAATTTGTCTTCTTGTTTAAAAATTCATCCATATTAGTTAAAAATTCACTTCTGAAGTTAAAAATAAACTATTTCGTGTAATTTTTTTGTTTGTTAAAAATGAAATTTTTAAAACTGGAAACATAAATATAATATGCTAAAATTTCACGGTAAAAATGATTTCTTTTTTAGTTAAAAGTTCATCTTTTTTATAGAAAATTATTATTCTTGTTTGAAAATTCATCTTCTTGGCTGAAAATTAATTTTGTTATTGTTGATAATTCAATTAACTTGGTTAAAATGAGTTTTTTTGTTCAAAATTAATTAAATGGACCTGAAATATTCTATTTTTATTAAAAATTTATCTTGCTTAGTTGGCAAATAAACTGTTTGTTGGGAAATTCATGGATTTTGTTCGAAATTCCTCTTTTTACGACGAAAATTAATCCTTCCGGTCAAAAGTTCGCCCTTTTGTTAAAAAAAATCATTAACTGCAAATTTGTTATTTCTTTTTGAAATTCGTTCTTCCTTTGTTTGAAAATTTATCTTTTTCAGTTGAATATCCAACTATTCTGGTTAAAAGGTTCTTTATTTCGTTGAAAATTTAAACAATTTGATAATTTTTTCTTTGTGAAAATTATTTTTCTAATTTGAAAACAAAAGTATAAAATTTTCAGTTAAAAACTGTTTTTTTTTTTGGTTTAGTTGAAAATTCGTCTTTTTGGTAGAAAATTACTCTTGCTTGAAAATTCTCCTTTTCGCTTAAAGTTAGTTATAAAATAAACTACGTGTTGGAAAATTAGTTTTTCTGTTGTTGAAAATTACTCTTTTTGATTAAAAATTGGCTTTGTACAAAAAAAAATTCTTTGACTAGAAATTTTACAATTTTGAAAAATTCGTTTTTCCTTTGCTTGCCAATTTATCTATTTTTGTTAAAAACTCATTTTTTTGGCTGAACATTGAACTATTTTGATGAATTTTTGTTGTTGTTAAAAATTCATTTTTTTTTTAAACTTAAAGCTTAAGTGCAATGAAACACTTCTATAGGGACGATTTTGTGGCTGACGGAGGGGGGGGGGGGG
>NC_046657.1:9181021-9193082 GCF_010883055.1 Belonocnema kinseyi
GTGAAACCTAACTCATTATAGCCCACTAAGCTTTTGTTTGTTCACGCCTGAGTGACTTCCGCAGACCCCGTAAACTCTGCGTAGCTCCGGTTACACCTACCAGTGGCGAGGCGTCGATTCTCGCCGGGGATATAGAAGGGAGGGCTATTGAAGGGTTTCACTATATATACTAAAATTGTCAGTTAAAAAAATGTGTTTTTTTTAGTCCAAAATTCGTCTTTTTGGTAGAAAATTATTCTTCTGGTTTGAAAATTCATCTTTTCGGTTATAAATTATTTTTTTTTTTATTCGAAAATTCTACTATATGGTGGAATATCCACGTATATTGAAAATGGTTTCCAAATGGACCGAGTTTGTTGAAAATTCTTTTTTTTTTTGTGAAAATTAATTTTATAACTATTCCAGTCTTTGAAAGTTATCCTTTTTAGATAAAAATGAATTTTTTCCGGCGAAAATTGAAGTGTTTTGTTAAACATTTTTTTTGGTTGAAAATCAATTTTAAAAAATTTTTAAATTCGTCTTTTTGGTAGAAAATTATTTGAATAAAAATTAATTTATTTGGTTGAAAATTAAGTATTTTTTTGTTTCGAAAATTATTATTATACTGAAAATTTAACTATTCCATTTATATTTGAATATTTATCTTTTTTTTTTCGTTCAAAATTCATTTATGTGGTTAAATATTCATATATTTTGTTGAAAATTCGTCTTTTTTTGTCAAATATTATTCCTTTTGTTTGTAGATTTATTTATTTGGTTGCAATTTGAACTTTTTTGTTGAAGATTCGGTTTTGATTAGTAGAAAATTTATTTCTCTCATTAAAAATGAAACTAAATTGTTAAAAATTTAATATTTTATTTGAAAATTTAATATTTTATTTGAAAATTCAACTTTTCCATTTTTTGTTCAAAATTTGTTTCTTAACTAAAAATTCATTTCTATAGTTGACAATTTAACAATTTTGTTAAAAATTCGTTTTGTTTTGTTAATTGAAAATCTACCCTCTTTAGTTGAAAATTGAACTATGTGATTGAAAATTATTATTCTTATATAGAAACTCATCTATTTTGGTTACATTGATTGTTTTTTCTAAGGAATTACAAAAATAAAGTTTTATCCCATGAAGTCCCATGTAAAGTGCAATTAGTATTATTGTTTGGCCCTCGGCTTGCAGACTTCTTTGATTTCCCCCACTTAGCTTAAAATACATAATCCTTAACTCCCTGCGCTCCACTTGTCTGCGCATGGATGCCAAATACTCGCGCATGCGTCAATATTTGAAACCTAATCAAAATTTTTTTACATTGATTTTTGCCAATATAATTAATTAAATACCATCATTACAGCACTATTTTTTCAATTTTTAATTTAGGTACCAGTTTTTTATGGAGCGATAATCGAAGGCGTAGCGACCTGCATTTGTAGAGTCGTCTCACGCATTCTCGGCGACCTCAATCCAAGGTTTAGCACAATCATTGATTCCTTCGTGGGAACTTCGTTAGTTGTGGCTGGTCAGTTTGATTTATTTTTATATATTCCTAGATTATACAAATTTGTTATCTACTTTTAAATGTTTCTTTATTTTTTATACATTTTTATTATAAACATTTTTACAGCTGCGAATTATTCTGGAGGCTATTTTAATCCAGCTCTAGCAACTTCATTAAAATATGGATGTCTCGGTACCACAGTTATGGACCACGTGATAGTTTATTGGGTTGGAGCTTGTGCTGGTTCAATTGTCTCAATTAAAGTTCACCAAATGTCGTTTGTTCAAAACTTCATTCATAAGGGGAAGAGAGATTGAAAAAATGATTTTACATAAAAAATTGTAAATTTTAATATTCAGGAAATATGATTCAAAATTTTTACTTATAACTCTAAATATATATATTTTAAAAAATTTTTTGATTTTAATAATGCTTGTCAAATTTCAAACAATGGTGAATGAATCCCGTAGAAACAGATCGTACAAAAAAATGTAATACAAGCACGCATAAAATGTTAATGATTGTAATTATTGTAAGTAATTCAGTATACAATTATTTACTACTTTTAAAAACCGATTTTTTTCACAAATACGTGTAATATAGTAATCCTGCCGATAAATTATTTTTAAGAATGAATCAAGGTGTTCAAACAATTGTTCTATTTCCAAAAAATATTTAGAGAGAATAGAGAAAATATATTCCATTGTATCTCTTTGTCAATCTAACTTTACGCATATCTTCTTCTATCTTTCAATCTAATTTTCCGTCTATCTTTATTATAAATTTCCACTTCTTTAACTCGTCGTATCCTATATCCATCAACGTATATTTTTTGATATCCCTTTATCAATATGAATTCACCTCTAGCTTTTTCAATACTCTCTTCTCTATCTGCTCATATCCTTTACGCGTATCGTATACACATGCATATTTTTCTATCTCTCAGGAAACCTAAATTTCTTTTGAAAAATTATCAATCTTTTTAGTCTCCTCTTTCCTATACCTTTGAATCCAGCACCTATCAACGTCTATCCTTTATCAATACCTTTACATTTTGTCTATCTTTCTTTTAATATAAATTCCTGTCTACGCTTTTCAATCTCCTCTACTTTATCTCACCCTATCCTACGTCTATTAACGTCTGTTTTTATCTCTTTCTTAATCTAAATTCACGTCTATCTTTTTCAATCTCCTCTTCCTTATTTTATCATTTCCTTCATCTATCGACGCCCATATTTCACCATCTCTCTCTCAATTCGAAATTCCGCCTGTTCTTTTTGCACCCCTCTTTTCCATCTTATCTAGACCTTTATTTATATACGTCAATATTTTTCGATGTCACTGTGAATCTAATTTCCCGTCTTTTTCTATTTCTTCATCAATAAAAATTCCCGTCTATTTTTTTAAAATCTCCTCTTCTCTATATCCCATCGCATCCCACATCTATCAATGTCTATCCTTTTATATCCATTTATTAATCCTAATTCAAGTCTATCTGATTTTATATCCTCTTCCCTATCTCATCGCATCATGCATCTAGCAAAGTTTATCTTCTTCTATTTATTTTTCAATTAAAAATAACATTTATCTTTTTAACCCTAATTAGTCACACTGGTAGAAATTTGCCCCAAAAATTTCTCGGACTCCTCGTGGAGTTCTGGTTACGTTAACTTCACCGATTTGAAAAAAACGAGAACAATTAATTTTGGTTACAAAAACTAAAAGATTACTGAAGTGTGACTAATTAGGGTTAAGTGTCTTCTTCTCTATCTTACTCTATCCTTTATCTTCACAAGTCAACCTTTTTCTATCTCTCTATCAATTTAAATTCTTGTCAATTTTTTTCATCTTTATTAATTTAAATTCCCGTCTATCTTTTTCAATCTCCTCTTCCCCATCTCATTCTATACTGCATCTATCAACTTTTATCTCTTTCTATCTTTCTGTTAATTTAAACTCAGGCCTATCCTTTTGAATGCTCCCTTGCCTATCTAGCCCTATTCCAGTAGGAACAAAATTTGGCGACATCTTGACGACATCGTTAAGACATTTTTGAGATAAAACTACTACATTCTATGTCCATGTAGCTAAGGTGCCTTTACGATGTCGTAAAGACGTCGCATGATTTGAGGATATCTTCCCAACAGGCAGAAAATTTGGCGACGTCTTTACGACATCGTTACGACACCTATACGACAACTTTACGATATCCTATGTCCATGTCGTAATGTGTCTTTACGATATCGTAAAAACGTCGCATGATCTGTCGACGTTTTTACGATATCGTAAATACACCGAAACGACACGGACATAGGATGTCGTAAAAATGTCGTAACGATGTCGTAAAGACGTCGTCAAATTTTTTGCCCACTGGGTTTACGATATCGTAAAGACACCGTAACAGCATGGACATAGGATGTCGTAAAGTTGTCGTAAATATGTCGTAACGATGTCGTAAAAACGTCGCCCAATTTTGTGCCCACTGGGATCCTTTATCAATCCACGTCAATATTTTTCTTTCTCTTGGTTAATTTAAATTTCGTCTATCGCTTTCAATCTTCTCTTGCCCACCTCATCGTATCATAATCTATCAACGTCTATGTGCTTCTACCTAATTTTCAATCTAAATTCACGTCTATTTTTTTGGACCCCTTTTCTCCATCTCATCTTATTCTGTATCTATTCATATCAATATTTCTCTAGATTTGTTAATCTAAATTTCCGTTTATCCTGTTTAATCTTCTCTTCTCTGTCTCATCCTATACTACATTTTATCAACGTACATCTTTTTCTATCTCCTTGCCAATCCGAATTTACCTCTATCTATTTCAATACGTTCTTCTCTGCCTCATCCTATCTTTTATCTATTAATGTAAAACTGACAATTTTGTCGCTAAAATCAGTTTTCAGGCATATAAGTAGAGGCCTGGCAAACTGTTTTGCTAAGTAGGGCACAGTTGTCGACTAAGGTATAGGAATAAATTTTAAGTGGGTATGTATTTATGTGGACGAAGAGGGTGAATACACTAAGGTGGTGGTAACGGTGATGGACTATGTGGTCATGTATATGCAAGGTTGGAAGGATACAGGGGAATTCGCAGTAGAAAGAGCGTAAATTCAGACCATCAGCCCCTAAGATTGTGGATAAGAAGGCACTGTAGCGGAAGACAAGGTGGAAAAGAAGTTTCGACAGGGGAGATGATGACCTGGATGGGGGAGGGGATAGAGGGGTATCAGGAGCTGTTAGGATAGGTAGGCTTGGAAGGGGAGTAGGTGAAAGATTTATTGGATGATCTGGAAGAGGAGGTGAAAAGGTGTGTGCAAAAGAAGCTATTTGGATAGAAGAAGAAAAGAATAGTAAATCCGCGGTGGGATATGAATGTAAAAGGATGAAAAGAAATGTAAAAAGGAAGTACAAGTAGTGGTAGGGAGGAGCTGCGAAAGGATGAAGTACGAAGAAATTAGAAAGGAGTTTATCTTACTGTCTACGGAGAAAGAGGAGGAAAAGAAGAAAAATCTGGATGAATAGTTGAGAAGTGTTGAGACAGAAGATGACGTGTGTAAAATATATAGGTTTAAAAACCTTAGGGTGAGGATAAGCGAGAATGTAGGGAGTGTAAAATGGAAGGAATTTTTGGCAGAATAATTTCAGGACTCAGATGCACGGAAGAGAGATTAGAGGATTAGAAGAATGAGTGAGGTATATGGAGAGGAGCTGTATGAAGAAAATGGCATGGTGAGAAATAAGGCAGCAGGGGAGGAGAGAATAAGAGTCAAGGTTTAACAGAAACTATGGATGGATTGAGCCAAGGGAGAGAGCGCAATATTTTTATGAGAAAGGCCAGAAAGGAAGTCAGAAGTTTGAATATTGCGAGGATGAGATGTGGGTTCATGGAGGATTAGGTTCTGGCTTTCTATGGAGAAAAGCTTGTGTGAATTGTGCGGAAAGGTGGACTCGAGAGTGGAGTACTGGTTGGAAGAGTGCGAAGAGGTGGAAAAGAGTAGGATACGCATTGAGGTATTAAGGCATGAGAGGGGGGACAAAAGGGCAGTAACATGGTTGAAGAAGGTGTTGGGTAAGATAGTGAAAAAGAAAAGGAAGGAGGAAGAGGAATGGAGAAGGAAAGATTGTAAATGAGAGTGGAAGTAGGTATAAGTGGAATGTAAATATTGTAAATAGCAGATAAGTATTACGTATTAGCCGTGGCAGCAGAGTTTGGCAATGTGATATAAAGCGAGAAAGTAGGCACATGCGCAAGAGGCGAAGCGAAGCAAGGAAGGAAAGGTGTTAAGAGCGAGCGGTCAAGTTTAAATTGATTTTTTAAATAAATTCGCTAGCTTTTCGATCCATTCCCCAGTTTTGAGGAATAGAAAATAATAAGAGTATTCAATCGCGGTAGATAGAAAAAGGAATAAGCGAAGACTGAAATTTTTATTGAAGAGATCGAATGGAACAAAGAAAAAGATAAGGATCCTCGGCTACAAAACATAGAGATTAAAAAAGATTGAAATTCGTAATATATAGATAGGTTAAGGGATAGAAAAAATAAGATTCTTTGTTCATGGTGGATAGAGAAAGAGACAGAAAATCATTGAGATTGGGGATAGGAAAAGATAACGTTTTAGGAATGCAAAGTGACCCAATGAGGGAGATGGAATAGATCTATCTTTTCTTATTCCCCAATTTCTACCTCTTTTAATCTTTCTACATCCAGCAGGTAAGTCCAGAAGATTGAAGGTCATGTAAAAATCCATTTGGTGCACCACTTCAAGTTCACTCTAATGCATCTTAATCCCTCAAATAGGATTGATTTAATTGAATTTAATACGGAGAAAGGAAGGCAGAACGAAGCAAATATTGATTCAGTTCGCCATCAGACCAGAGGTGGTCGAATGGTCTCGTTAAAACTTTCTGGTGCTAAAATAAAAAATTAAAGTTAAGACAAAAAAATATTCTGGTAAAAATTTTGTAAAGCAAAATAAAATTACTTTGTCAAAATGACGAAGAAATTCGACTTTAATTGGCAAATTGAAACCCCCGAAGCATTGAGAAATGGATGTGTCTTCGACAGGTGGTACGAAGATAAAGATACTACGGAATTCGAGGCTAATTGTATGTTCAAAGTCGACGAGTATGGTTTTTTTATTTATTGGAAAAGCGAAGGAAAGGTATTGATTAAAATGAATAAAAATGAAAATTAATGTATGTATTATCATTGTTTAAATAAATTCATTAGAATTATTTTTATTATAAATATGTTTAGGACGGTGATGTAATTGAATTGGCTCAAGTATGCGATATAAGATACGGTGGAATACCAAAGGTTATTGTATTCATTATAATTTCTGATTAATAATATCTTTATAATTTTGATATGCGAGAGAAATTAAAAACACTTTATAATTTCAGGAACCGAAATTATTAAGTAAATTGAGCAAACATGGAACTCAGGAACAATTAGATGCGAAAAGTCTCACTATTTGCTCTGGAGTTGACTATACAAATATTATCTACAACCATGTGGTTTGTCCTGATGCACAAACTGCGAAGGTAAATTTTTAATAATATTATGATTAGGAATTAGGGATGACTGAAAAGTCCCAAAATACAAAATTCCTAAATTTAAACAATTAAATAAATGTTTTTTAATAAATATTATTTATTTATTAAAAATACAATAATCAAATATTTTTATAAAAGAAAATATTTGTTTGATGTTTAAAGTTTTGTGCAACTCAAACGAAAAAAGAAATTTCCCTTTGAATTTTCTCCGAACCTGATGACGTTTTCTGAACAAGCTTTGCAGGATTCAATTAAGTACTGATTTATCTGCAAGTTTTTTTTCTTTTTTTTAAATTAACAATTTGGTGTTTGAGACCAGTTTTTGTAATTTAAAAAGAATTATATGAGCATTTTCAAACACATTTTTTAATCTAGAAATTAACATATTTTAACTACTATTATTTTGAACTCAAAAAACAATTTAACAAATCTTTATAATTAAAAAATTAAGAAACACTGAAAATCCCGAAAAGTAAAATTGCCGAAATAAAAAATCCCGAATCTGAAAGTTTCCGAATGATAAAATTGCTGACAGTTTAGAATAATATCGAATTTCAAAGTTTCCGACAGAAAATTTCTGAATTATAAAATTCCTAAATTTGAACAATTCGAATGATTGGCTTTAATCAATATTATTGATTAAAAATACAATAATGAAGGATTTCTATAAACAAAAATTATTTGTAACGTTTAAAGTTTCTAAAATTAGTTATTGAATTTAAAATAACGATAATTGTAAAATAATATCTGTGGATGAAAAATGTTGTTTGAAAATGTACATAGTACTAATTTAAAAAATTTAAACTATCTTAGAAATCGTATTTGTAATTAAAGAAAAAATTAGCGAGATAATTTTTTCCTTCACATTGCACATGTTTATAAATTGAATTTTTATGAGATATGCGTGGTTTCAGCACTTTTCGACGCCTATGAAGGGGGGCTGAGGCTCTACTTTTTACTTCCTAGGGAGTGAAAAGTGACGTCAGAGGTGAATAATGAAAATGGTTAAAACTTTATTTTTGGTAATTTGTGGTAATAACCATATTTACCTGTAAAATTACGACAAAACCGAAATTGTCCGTAATTTCTGAAAATGTATAGACATATTACCATGAATTACTAAAAAATTTCATAAATTTCCGGAAATTTATAAAAATGTTTAAAATTGAATTTTGAGTCATTTATGGTAATTTACCATATTTATCTGAAAATTACCATAACTGACCGAAAATTCCAACAAATTTTTGGAAATTTATAGACATTTTGGAATTGAATTTTGGACAATTCATTGCAAGTTACCATAAATTATCCTTTAAATTATCGTAAATCATGCTTCTTTTATTCGAAATCTAATATGGGCTGAATTCATGACAGTATTTCAAGAAATATCTGAAATCATCCATTTGGTATAAAAAATATCGTATGCGCAAAGGGGGAGATACGAGCTCTCCTACAACTCGTACTGCAAAAATACACTGCATGATAAAAATTTTATTATTCGGTAATTTTATTATTTGGTAATTTTGTTATTTGGGAATTTCATTATTCGGAAATTTTACAATACGGAAACTTCATTATTTGGAAATTTTATTACGAGGAAAGTTGATTGTTTTGGAATTTTGTTATGCCGGAATTTTTTTATTTAGGAATTTTATTATTCGTAAATTTTTCAATTCGGCAATTTTATTATTTAGAAATTTTATTATTCGGAAATTTTATTACAGTGACAATCATCTATAGCACCGATTTTGGGGTTGACGGTGGGTGGGAACTAACTCATTATAGCTTGTTCCGCTTTGGTTTGTTCACGCCTGAGTGCTCACTTGAGTCACAACCCCAGACCCCGCGCACTCCGAGCAGCTCCTGTTACGCTTACCTGTGGCGTCGCGTAAATTCTCGGAAGGGCTATAGAAGGGAGAGCTATTGGAGGGTTTTATTGTATTTGAAAATTTTGTTTTTTGGGAATACTATTATTCGGGAATTCTATTATTTGGAAATTTTGTTATTTAGGAATTTTACTATTATTTTTATTATATTATATTTTATCATTATATCAAGAATGTTAATTTTCTGGATTTTGCAGTCCGGGAAATTTTACAATTACGGGAATTTTATTATTCGGGAATTATCTAGTTCTCATATTTTATAATTTGGCACATTTTTTGTCGAGAATTTGATTATTCGTAAATTTTAAAATTCGGTAGTATTATAAACTGTTTGGGAATCTTATTATGGAAAAATTTTAACATACGGAAATTACATTATTTGAGAATTTTCCAGTTCGGAAATATTATTATTCTGAAATTTTAATATTTGGGAATTGTATTATTCGAGAATTTGATAATATGGAAATTTTATTATTTATGAATTTTTCTATTCGGAAATTTCATTATTTGAAAAATTTATTATTCAGAAATCTTATGATTAGGGAATCTTATTATTTGGAAACTTTGACACTGGAGAATTTTGTTATTTGGGAATTTCATCATTCAGGAATTTTATTATTTAAGAATTTTATTATTAGTTTTTTTTTATTTGGGAAGTTGCCAACTCGGGAATTTTATTATTTGGGAATTTTATCATTTGGAACTTTTATTATTTGGGAATTTGATTATTTGAGGAATTTTATTATTTGTGAACTTTATTATGCGGGAATTTTTATAATCGGCAATTTTACAGTTTCGCAAATTTTATTTTTCGGTTTTCTGCAATCCTGGAATTTTCACAATTATGGGAATTTTATTATTCGCGATTTATATTTCGGATATTTTATAATTCGGCACATTTTCTGGCGGGAATTTTATTCTTCGTAAATTAAAAAATTCGATGATATTATAAGTTGTTCGGGAATTTTGTAATTCTGGAATTACAATATTCAAGAATTTTCCCATTCAAAAATCTTAATATTCTAAAATTTTAATATTTGAAAATTTCGTTATTTTGGAATTTTATTATTCGATAATTTTAAAATTTGGGAATTTTATGATTCTGTAATGTTATTATTTGGGAGTTTTCCAGCTCGGGAATTTTATTATTTGTGAATTTTCTAATTCTGGAATTTTATTATTTTCGAATTTTATTGTTTGGAAATTTTATTATTTCAGAATTTGATTATTCAGGAATTTTATTAGACGGGAATTTTTTTATGTGGGAATTTTATTTTCCGGGAATTTACTAATTCGGGATTTTTACTGTGTCGGGAATTTTATTCTTAGGGATTTTCAGTCGTTTAAGAAATTATTCGTTTTATGGATTGATAATATTATTGATATAATTTACTCTATACAAAAATGAAGCACTAAGAGTGTAGTTGTCGTAAAGAGAATTTAAATATCAAAATTGAAACCTAATTGTTTATTTATGTCAGGATTGGCAGGCGGGATTACGAAAAATTACACACAATTCTAAAGGGAGTAATGTTTGCCCTACAATACAATTAATGAAACAGTAAGTAAAAACTTAAGAAGTAATTTATTTTAAATTCAAGGCAAAATTCTTAAAACATTTATCGTTTAAAAATAAAAGAACTTTTTGATTTCAGTTGGATGAGGTTGAGTTTTCAAGTTGATGCGAAGGGAAAAGTTCCTGTGAAAGTGATAACAAAAACTTTTGCCTCTGGAAAAACGGAAAAATTGATTTATCAAGGATTGCAGGAATTAGGCCTGCCAAGTGGAAAAGTAATATAATTAAAAAAATTTTATTATTATATTATAAATAAAATTATTAATGGCTCGAAAAACTATTTTTTTTACAGAGTGATAAAATAGAACCGTCAGCATTCACTTTTGAAAAATTTAAGGCTCTTTATTTCAAAGTCTGTCCACGTAACGATATAGAAGAACTTTTTCAATCAATGTAAGTAGATTTATAAATATTTTAATTGTCGTAAAAAATGATTAAATTTGAAATAAGTTTTGATTAATTATTTAATTTGAGCAGAAATTTAATTATATATTTTTTTTTTTGAAAAATTTCAGAACGAAAGGACAGGCCGAGTATATTACTTTACAGCAACTAGTGACTTTCATGAATGAAAAACAAAGGGACCCAAGACTCAATGAAATTTTATATCCGTTGTATAGTGAAAATAGATGCACAGAGATAATCAACGATTATGAACCAGACGAGAAAAATAAAGCTGCGAGTAATTAGAATTCTAAATTAGTTACTTAAAATATGGCTTAAAATTATTCTATATGAAAATATAAAAATTATGTTTATTATTTGGGAGCAGATTAGAGCCACTTTGAAGTTAGCGGACAAATCCAGCTCAGCTCTCGCAAGTGGAGAACCGTCGGACCGACAGAGAGCGGGACGCATGGTAACGTGCTTGCGCGCGCATGCTTACCGCTTGCATGAACGGAGTTCTTCGCATGTGAGAGCCGAGCAGTGCTCGAAAGTTAACTTCAAAGAGGCTCTAATTCGCTCCCTGTTAATTAATACTATAATTTAAATTTATTTTTCTTTAATAAAACTTTATTATTAAAGAAGCAGAATTAATAAAAAATATTGATATATTGAATTAAATTCTTTTTTTAATTCAGAAAGAATCAGCAAAGATGGTTTCATTACTTATCTCATGTCAGACGAAAATGCGCCAGTATTTTTGGAAAAATTGGATGAGTGGATGGACATGGATCAACCCTTATGCCATTATTATATTAATTCTAGCCACAATACATATCTCAGTGGTAAACAGATTGGTGCAAAAAGTACAGTCGAGATGTACAGACAAGTTCTCCTTGCTGGTTGCAGGTATTATTATTATTATTATTATTATTATTATTATTATGAGGAAAAAACATTTCTGAGTTGAAATGTTGTCACAGGCTTATACTGCCCAACATGTCGGAGGCATTTTTGGTTAGAGTTGGATTTTTTTTTATTTGATCAATTTGCACGGGACTCTCCCGGTATATATCATCAGTTACGGACGCATTTTTATAATGCAATCAAGTGATCTGATGAGAGCAGTCTGCCCAGACATATTGGACAAAGCCTGGTTTT
>NC_046657.1:9193182-9196778 GCF_010883055.1 Belonocnema kinseyi
AAATTTCTAGAGGTACCGGCTCAGGGATCGAACCCCGGACCTCTGAGGTGAAGTCCGAGTGTCTAACCAACTGAGCCACCGAGGCTCTTTTATTATTATTATTATTATTATTATTATTATTTAATCAATGATAATATTAATTTTTAAAAATATTATTGGAAAATTTAAATTTTAAATATTTAGAAAGACGCTGAAACAAATATTTATCAAAATAGAACTGGTGTTTTCTAATTTGAAAAGATTTGTAGGAGTCAGATTGTATTCAATAGTACTCCATAGTAATCCATAGTTGTCCTTAGCAGTAACTAATAGTCTTTATTTTGTGTTTAGTGATCCTTAGTATTCCACAGTATTCAATAGTAGACTCTTTTATTCACTTGTATTCCATTGTAATCCGTAGTAATCTATATCAATGCCTATCAATTCTTAGTAATCCCTAGTTATCTATAGTAATCCCTGGTAGCTAAGGGTAATCCATAGTAGTATTTAGTAGTCAATAGTAATCATTAGAAGATCGTCACAGACTCTGGAATCCATTCGTAATCCCCTTAGTGATCCCTGGTAAATTGTAGTAGTTTCTGATTATCTTTATTACTTCCTGGTATGCCCTAGCTTACAATAGTAACTGCAAGTATTCCCTAGAAGTACCTAATGATTTATAGAAGTATTCTTTGGCAACCCCAGTATTCCCTGATAGGCGTCAATAATAGATAGTAATCCTTCGTATTACCGAGTGAGCTATTAGTCTATCAGTAAAGGGTATTCCTTATTAGACCTTAATATTCAATTTTAATATTTATGGTTGTCAATAGGAGTCCCTGGTACTCAATAGTACCTAGTAGTCACTAGTTATAAAAAGTAGTACTCAGTAGTCATTAGTAAATCCTAGTAGATTAAGGTAGACATTGGAATTTACTGGTAATAAGTTAGTTATTTCAGGTAGTTTGTAGTAGCTTCTGGTACTACCCGGGATTCCCTAGGTTACACTAGTAACCGCAAGTAATCCCTAGCATTTCCTAATAGTTTACAACAGTTTTCTTTAACAAAAGATACTACTCCCTTATAGTTCTTAGTATTTCATAATACTCCCTAGTCGTTCATGGTAGTTTCTAGTTCCGTAGTCAATAGTGGTCCTTAGTGTCCGGTCGTAATTCCTAGTAGTCAATAGTAATCCCTAGTATCCAGTGTTAATCCCTAGTAACCTGTAGTAATCTGTAGTAGTTATTAATAATTGTTAGTAGTCAGGAGCAATCCCTAATAATCAAAAATAATTCCCAGCCTTCCTAGTAGTTAATAGTAATCCCAATTAGACCGTGATAAACTCTGGAATTGCCTGGTATTCTGGGGCAATTCCTGTCATACCCTGATTGTCTTTAATAATCCACAGTAATCCCTTGAACGAATCCATTTAAAATCTGGCAGGTCCTTACACTTAAAATCGCAGAATTTCTCGAGGGATCTTTTTTATTCTAATAGCGTTCATCGTCTTCTTTCAAAATCCACCGGAAAAATAAAAAAGGTTTAAAATTTAAAAAAAATGGCAGCGGTTTTTCTGAAAAAATTAAAAATGGATTTTCTCAAATAACCCACCTTCAAATTTTTTGACAATTTTTTTTGAACTTGTACTTTGATAATGCAGATATCTTGTAAGTTTTATGCTTACTAAATAACTTTTGAAGCTAGAAGAATTATTTTTTTCTACAAACGAATTTTCTTCTTCCCGGTCTCAAAAATTGTTTAGCCCGCATGATGCTGCTAAGATGCTTTTCTTTTAGTAGTAGAAAAAAAAAAATTTAGTAAATAAAAAAGGTGGTTTTTTCCCGAAATCATACTTTTTTCATGTTTTCAAAATTTAAAGAAAATAGTAAAAAAGATTTTCTTAAAAACCCTACCTTTTATATCTTTTTAAATATATTTTTTTAAGTTTCTACTAATAAAATAAAGGCATCTCATCAGAATCATGCGGGCTAAGCTGTTTCGAGACCAGGAGAATTTTTCCCCGATAAAAATATATTTTTTGAATTTTTTTCGTAAAATATAAAAAATATCGCAAAAGAACAAGAGGAATTTTTCGTAGAACTTTTATAGACGTGGAAACTTTTATCTACTATTGTATTCAAAAACATTAGAAAATTCGTTTGTAAAAAAAAATAATCCTCCTTGCTACAAAAGTTATTTAGCAAGCATCAAACTTACAAGATATTTGTTAATCAAAGTAAAAGTTAAAAAAAATTGACAAAAAATTTAAAGGCGGGTTTTTTGAGAAAATCCACATTTAATTTTTTCAATTAGGCCAAAAGTTATAGAGGTTTAAAGAAAAAAATTCGGGTTTTTTTGAAAAACATTCTGCAATTTCAAGTGTAGGGCCCTGTCTGATGAAATTCATTCGGCCTCTTTTATTACTGAGTGAGCTATACAAATTTCTCTCTTGTAAATAGTTCTCAGTAAATAGTGGTATTTAGTATTCAATAGTTATCCCTAGTAAACTCACTGGTAAAGCCTTCAAAGTTATCTCTGATAGTTTACAGTAGTTTCTAGTTATCTTTAGTATTTCCTGGTATTCCCTAGTTTAAACTAGAAATACTAAGTAATCCTGAATAGTTCCTGATACTTTATAGGAATATTATTGGTAAATACCTAGTATTCCCTTATGATCTTCAGTAATCCATAGTACTCCCTAATAATCCTTAGTAGTCTTCAATAGTACTTAGAAATCTTCAGTGATTCATATAAGTCCCTAGTAGTCATAAGTAGTACCTAGTAGACAGTATTAAACTCTGATATTAACTAACCCTTAGTCATGAATAGCAGTCACTAGTAGCAAATAGCATTCTATAGTAGTCCCCAGTAGGCAATAGTAATCCCTAGTGTACTGCGGTAAACTCTGGACTTCACCGGTAATCCTTGCAATTATTTCTGGTAGATTGAACTAATTTCTATTTGTCTGTAGTATTTCCTTGTATTCCCTAGTTTACATTAGTAATCCGAAATCAGTCCTAGCGGTCCCTGGTTGTAATGTTTAATCCATAGTAATCCCTCGTATTCCTGAGTCGCTTACGAAAATTTCTATTAGGCACTAATAAATCATATTCCTTAATAGTCCTTAATATTCAATTGTAATATTTATAGTTGTCAACGGCGGTCCTGGGTACTCAATAGTACTTCCTAATAATCCTTAGTAGACCCCAATAATTTTTCAGTATTAGTAGTGATTTGTAGTCAATAATACCTAGTTAAATACCTAGCAGTCCCTGGTACCTTATAGCAGTATTTTGCCAATACCTCGTATTCCCTAGTAATTTTTAGTAATACTTTGCATTTCAGAGCGAACTATTCCAACTTGTAGCAGTTCCTCAGATTTCCTAGTATGAAATAGTCATCTTTAGTAGTCCTTGATAGATTACAACAGTAATCATTAGCAATAAATACTATTCTTTGGTAGACCTTAGTAGATCATAGTACTTCTTGATATTCTATGGTAGAATATTAAAATTCATAGTAGTCTCTAGTATAACCATGTGGTTTCTAGTAATCAGTATTACTATCTGACAGTGGCGGATCCAGGGGAGGTGTTTAAGGGGTTCACCCCCCCCCCC
>NC_046657.1:9196878-9212602 GCF_010883055.1 Belonocnema kinseyi
ACCTGGGTGAGGTGTCTAGAACGGTGACTCTGGGATACCGGGCGACCTCTCAGAGTACGCAGCCTTATCCTTGCATGGGGGGCTCTACAAGGATGGACGAACTCCTTTCCCTAGCTTCTCGTGGGAACAAAAATGATAAAACCACACATAGCTGTAGTAAGTGCGGTTCAAAACAACAGAACGCGCAGGGCGATGGATCGGCGGGATATCGCGACCTTTAGGTGAGTGGAGCGACTGAATCACGACTTGCTAGAGTGCTACGATGCAAGTGTGGCCCCTGAACGGGGTTATATGGCACGGCTGCATGGTCTGTGGTGCGAGAAACACCCGGAGCTATCGCACTTTTCGCAGCAACGTCTATGAAACCATGTTTGAACTACTCCGAAGAAGGGGCTATGTAAGCGGAATGCCTACTCTACCACAGCTACAACAAGCCGGCAACAGAGAAATAGAGGCGACACTAAGACCAACCGCGGGTAGGCATCCAATGGAGGAAGAGCGATGCTTTATGACCCGGAGAAACACCAACACCAAGGTTTCTCTCAAGCCTAAAGATCTGGCTGAAATGGATAACAAGCTTCGTGGACATTTTTCCGGAGAATACGACCTCTGGGCTATCAATTATTGTGTGTATAATGTAGCGAGAGCTTTGGCCAATGTGAACCGTAAAACAAAACCAACGGTTGATCATAAGACCAAAAGACGAATGCATCAACTTGCCATAAAGATAGGCTGGGCAAGACAGTACACGTACTGCATTTAGTGTGTGATTGACTACATTACATCTGGCAGGAATTTTACCGCCAAGGTTCGAAAGTTCGCGCGAGAACTAAGGACCCGTTATCACACACTTAACAAGTCAAAGCTGCTGACCATCAGGCAGCATATTGTTGATAGAATACGGATACTATCTGACGCTAAGAGAAGTCTAGAGTGGAGGGAGAGGTGGGTCAGAGAAAATCAACAGTTTCTTTCTGACCCACCGCGACTCTTCCAAGACCCTCCAGTTACTGTCGAACACCCGCCCAAATCAGAGGAGGTCAAAGTACTTTGTAGAGAAGTCTACGAAGTGCAGCATAAACTGGACGAACACTCAGAAAATATAAATAACTTCAAGGAGCTATGTGATGCCCTCATGACACCTGATAAAGAATGCCCACCCATCACTACCGAGTAGGTGAAAAAAGTATTAAGAGGGATGAAGAACTATTGCGCACCGGGACCAGATTGTATCAAAACCTTCTGGTGGAAGAAGTTTCCTTCAACCCATCAGCATTTGGCCCGCATTTTTACCTCATATTTAAAGTCGGAAGAGCCGATTCCAGAGTGGTTGGTGGAAGGGCGCACAATACTTCTGCCAAAAATAGGCAACTAAGCTGGCCTGAAGAATTACAGGCCAATCACTTGCCTGAACACACTGTATAAGATATTCACAGCTATCCTAAATGATAGGATTGTTCGGGCAATTGAACCTGTGTGGCGAAAAATGTATGAACAACGAGGCTCAAAGAAAGGCGTAGCGGGATGTCGGGAGAACCTGCTCATCGATAGAAATGTCTGCAAAGATGCAGCATTCTACCAGCGTGACCTATCGATAGCCTGGATTGATAATCGGAAAGCTTTCGATTCGACCTCCCATAGACTTATCATCTGTCTTTTGGAAATCTTAAAGGTTCATCCACAAATAGTTATGTGCATAGAGAAATTGATGCCGCTTTGGAAAACCAGATCTACTAACTCATCTGGAAAAAATCGTGTGACAACTAACAAGATCACCTTTCAGAGAGGTGTCTTTCAGGGCGACACCATGAGCCCACTCCTCTCTTTCCTGATATTATTGCCACTATCTCTAGCACTTTGTCTTTCCGACGGGTACTAGTTCAGCAAACCTGCAGATCGAAAGTACAAGGTCACTCATGTATTTTACATGGACGATATTAAGATCTATGCTAAAAACAAAAAGCAACTACACCTAGATCTAGGGATTGTCGAACGATATATTAAGGAAATTTGAATGGAATTTGGGTTAGACAAATGCGCCAAGGTTTATTTGAAGCGAGGAAAACTTAATGGCATCCCTGAAGATCCTGAAATCGTTGATAAAAGCGCTATGCGACACCCTTGCGCTGGAGAGACTTATACATACCTGGGCGTGCCACAGAGCCGCATTCAGGATGTGACATCTATAAAGGATACTCTATGAAGCAGATAGAACCGTTTCATCCGGCAGAATTGGTCTTTCGAACTGACGGCGAGGAACAAAGTATCTGCAACGAACATGCTTGCCGTCCCGGTAGTATTCTATTCATTTGGAGTAGTTCCATGGACGAAGAGCGAGCTCAGATCCCTTGATATCGGGACAAGAAAGGTTATGCACATTAACAAAAGCATGAATCTTAAGTCTTCCGTTCCGCGACTGTACATCTCACGCCGTCAAGGTGTTTGCGGAATATTGAGTCTTGAATGTCTTCACAACAGGATTATTCTGGGTACAGCAGATAGAGTTGCAAATGGAAGAGACCCTCTTCTGAAAATGGTCAGGTGTCATGAAGAAGTGGGCAAAGGAGTGTTTCTGTACAAAGCAGCGGAGGAGGCTGCTGAAACACGCGGACTTAGCTTCAGTATTAGGGGTGAGCAAAATGCATCAAATTTTATCTATCTCGAGTACTCACTCCTGAAAGCTCGGATTAAAAAAGCACAAGAGAAAAACTTTCGTGAACAGCTCCTCGATAAGAGGATGCACGGTATCATCCACAAAAATGTGAAGGATCAGTCAATGTCTTGTGAGCTAACGTTTGCTTTTCTTAAATCGCCCGGATTGAAGTCTGGTACAGAGGGTTTCATTTTTGCATGCCAAGACGGTGTCATTTCCACCTTAACATACCGTCGCCACATTTTGAGCCAAGACATTCCCGAAGATAACTGCAGGGCGTGCCATGCACACCTCGAGCATTTAGCTCACATGCTACCTAGTTGTCCAACTCACGCGGAAACGACCTACATTCAAAGGCACAATGCGGCACTGAGAGTGCTTTATTACCATCTCTGTCACTTTTAAAGCATTAACCTTAATATCGCTCACCTAAATGCTCCTAGGTAAATCGAGTCAATTGTCGATAATGGGAAGTGCTGCAAGTGCCACTCGAGGCCTGACATGGTTCTTCTTGATTTCGAGAAGCGAATCATGTTCGTTATCGAATTTTCGGCACTAGTTGACAAAAGCATCATAGCCAAGGAGAATGAAAAGAAAGAGAGGTATCGAGACCTTATAAGGGAGTTGAAACGATTGCACCCGGAATATTCTGTTAAACTAATCGTCCTGATCGTCGGCGCTCTTGGAAGAGACAAGCTTTCACTCGCTAATGGCCTAAAAAGCATCCCTGCGTATCAACAATATGCTAAAACACTTGCGGGAAAAATGCAGAACGCGGTATTTCTTGGATCGCTCCGTGTTCTTAGGGTGCACGAGGCTTTTGCGGGAACGTTATATTGATTCCATTACAGACAGTAACCACCTATCTCACGGTCGTGAGACGTGGTTGTGGCTGAAATTTTACCGCGATTTTGCTGAGAGCGCATGCAATTTTTCAGATTAGCACCCGCTCCTGGCGAAATCCTGCGGTTGCTTTATGAAAAATTTTTAATTACATATATATATATACATACATATATATATATATATATATTGAACCCTGCCCCGAAATATTTTTCTGGGTTCGTCCCTGCTATCTGACAATCCCTAATATTTCCTAGTTGTCCCTATTCTTACTTTGATGTTTCCATTCCATACCGCGCCACGTCGTTTTTAGGCGGTGTGCAGCTCTCCGTCATGGTTGGTACTTATATAACTACAGATACTATGTTTATACACAAGACTTGGAGCTATACAGCGACCAAGCGCGACGGAGAACTGTACGCCGTCTAAACGCGATGTAGAGCTGTACACCGCCTAAGCGCAACGGACTCTGCTTAAACTCGACGTTGAAGCAGTATGGAATGGAGACGTCGATTTGAAATATTCTTAAAAATCAATTCACCCTCTTCCAATTGTTTGCAATACCAATTTTAAAAAAGAACAACAAATAAATAAAGAATAAAAATAAATAAATGATGAAATAATCATCAGGTGCGTGGAATTGGATTGTTGGGATGGGAAAACCCCAGAAGATGAACCGATTATAACCCACGGAAAAGCAATGTGTACTGACATTCTTTTCAAAGATGTTATTTATGCTTTGAGAGACACTGCCTTCGTCACGTCTGATTATCCAGTTATTTTAAGTTTTGAGAACCATTGCAGCATCAACAATCAATATCGACTTGCAAAATATTGTGATGATATTTTGGGGGATTTGTTGCTAAAGGAACCTCTCAAAGATTATCCTGTAGGTTAAAGTTGCTTAAATTAATTAAGTAATAATCAGGAAGAAGTTTAGTGCAACTGTGAAGTTAGCGGACGAGCGCAGCTCAACTCTCACATGTGGAGAACTTTCGGTCCGGCAGAGAGAGGGTCCCGAAGTGGGTTCCCGGCGTGCGCGCGCACGCTAATCAGGCAAATCGAACTAGGGTTCTCCGCAAGTGAGAGCCGAGCTGCGCTCATCAGCTAACTTCGCAGTGGCTCTAATCAGCTTCCTGTTAATAATTTACGGCTGATTTGAATTTTTTTAAAGTTGGAACCAGGAGTGCCTCTTCCTCCACCGAGTGCCTTAAAGCGAAAAATTCTCATAAAAAATAAAAGATTGAAACCTGAAGTAGAAAAAGTTGAGCTGGAACTTTTCCGATCAGGGCAATTTGAAGCCAAAGATGAAGTTGTTGAAGATGCAACCGCAGCTGGGGCCCCACCAACGGAACCTCCTCCGGTATTATCATTAATTTTTTTAAATACGAAATCCTAATTAATTAATTTATTGTTAATGCTAAATTACTGAATAAAAATATTCTTATAAAAGGAAGCTGCAGCGGCAGCAGCTCCAGCAGCAGGTGCTGAAGGTGGGCCTGAGGGTGAAGTCGCACCAATTCAATATTCAGGAAGTAGTTCAGCTTGTCATCCCTGGCTTTCGTCAATGATTAATTATGCTCAGCCAATCAAATTTCAAAGCTTCGATAGCGCACTCAGTAAGTGATTAAATAATTAATAATTATAGAATTTAAATAAATATTTGTTTATACTTTATTTGAGGGAAAATAACTTTTAATACAAAATAAAAATTTCGAATGATATTTTTTTTTGAATTTATTGTTTAATTGTTTTTTAAATTACATAAGCATAAATTTCCTAAGATTTTTGAGAAAATTCTCAAAGATTTTTGAAAATTTTAGATATGTTGAATCAAAGTTTCAACACAAAAGTTAAACTTTAACAAAACAGCTCAGTTTTCAAACAGAAAAGATGAATTCGCAACGAAAAATTTAATAGTTGATATTTCAATCCAAATTTTTTTTATGTTTTATTAAAAACAGTTGAAATAATTAAAAAAATAAAAAATCTCAACAAATTAGATGAATCATTGACAAACAATTTTAATATTTTCCAGAAGAGACAAATTTTATAAAACAGATTACTTTTTTAACCCTAAAATATGAATTTTCAAATAAAAATAATTTCTAACCAATTAGTTTAATTTTCCACTAACTGCGAGAATTTTTTAACCCGAAGTTTAATTTTCTAACAAAAAGGACGAATTTTCAGCTATAATTATGAACCTGCCAGCAATATATTTAAAGAAATATAAAAAAGATTTTCGAAGATTCTAGATAAGTAAAAAAAGTCATTTAGAAGATGTTTATAACTTTTTGACTCTTCAAATTTTTAAATTGACTAAAGTTATTTCTAAAATTGTCTTTAACCTTTGGGGTCCTTGTTTTACAGTTTTGGGAATGTTTCGTATTGTTTAAAAATTTATTAGAATAATGTCTTAAAATGAACCATAATTTATAGTTAAATATAAACAAATACATTTTAAAAAGAAAGAATAACTTTAAATATTCCTAGGGCCGACAACTGTAATTTTGTGATTGTGAACTTTCTTTTGTTAAAGCTCTTTCGGCTTTAACGAACAAATTCTCATCATGTATCTCGTGCTTTGCACTCGATTTTGTCCAAAATGTCAACTTTTCTACATTGTAAAAAACACTTTTACATCAAATTAAATAGATTTTTTATGTAACTCTGCATGGGATTGCTTAATCAAATATTGCAAAATAAAGCGAAAATTGTATTCATCATGATTATTTTAATATTTGTTTCTTATTTTGCTTTTAATTGTATTCTAAGCTGCGCTGAAACATGTATCATTTCAATAAATGTATATCATTACAATTCATAATATGCATAACAATTGAATCATACTAATTCTTATTTCCTTGTTTTATAATTTAAAAAAAATTTAATCTTGTTTTTTATGATTAAAGAAAAAATACTGCGCATCTGCATAGAATCTAATACAGGAACCTATATAGGGTCCTATATAGGATCCTATGCCCTCTTTCGTCTTTTCTGTCCTTTTTCCGAAAATTTAATATTTTTATTGTTAATCTTATTTTTTACGATTGAAAGAAAATCTACTCCACCTATTGAAAAATGTTTGATAATAAATTTATAGATCTTTTCAGGCGAACAACATTTGTCTGTTAATTTTAATTTGTATTTGTATCGCTGTTTCAAAAAAATTTGATATTTTAATCTTTAATTTTATTTTTACGACTAAAAACAAAAACTACGAGTCCTATCGAAAAGAGATTATTTACAAATTTGGAGGTTTTTTCAGTGAACACAATTTTAGCTAATTCATTTTTTTGTATCTTACATAGTTTAACAAAAAAATGAAATTTGTGGATTTTTCATCATTTTTGGTATGATCAAATTTGGAATTTTCAGCTTTTCGACCAAATCAAAAAAGTTATTACGATAATCTTGTACGGCTTTCCAAAATCAACCGTTTTCTTTTTTTGACTTTTTTTTTCATATCATGCGTTGTTTGGCTTAAAATGTTCATTTTAGTCTGTTTTTTTGGATTTTGAAAATGCTTTAATTCTGATAATTTTTCTTATAGAAAAAGGTCTCAGTTTTTGAATTTTGATCCAAAATAGTTGGTTTACGAACTTGTCCTTTCTTTTTAGGCCTTAAAAGTGTGCCAAAGGAGAATCCAATCTAATCAATTTTTCGAAAGTTATTGTACCCATAAAATACAGAATACAGGCAGACAGACAAACACCTTAGTAAAAATCATTTTTGCTGACTCAGTGGGTCTCAAGACGTGGAGATTTGATGAAAACCGATAAAGTGACATTTTACATAAAACCAATACCTTCTCATCAGGATGAGAATGTAATAGATACAAAAAGATCAAATTTGATAGATAGACAGACATTTAGCTTAACAGGAATAGAAAAATATTGACATGAATTTATAAATGATACGATGAGATATAGAAGAGAGGATCGAAAAGTATAGACTTGAATTTAGATTGACAAAAAATTAGGAAAAGATATATGTTGAAAGACGTAGAATACGAAGAGATTAAAAAAGATATAGAGAAATTTAGCTTGAAAAATAAATAGAAGAAGATTGACGTGGATAGACGAACGATAGAATGTGATGGAAATAGGGTATGAAACATGATAGACAAGCATGGAACGTGGAGATAGACAAAGATAGGCGTTGATAGATGTAGTATATGATGAGATAGACAAGAGGAGATTGAAGAAGATATATGGAAATTTAGATTAACAGAGATAGAAAAGGATTGATATTAATAGATAAAGAATAAGATAGAGAAGAGTGGATTCAATAAGATATACGCGAATTTAGATTAGGAAAAAGTTTAGATAAAGATAGCCGTTCATAGGTGCAGGATACGATGATACAGAGAAGGGAAGATTAAAAAAAGAAGACGGGAATTTAGTTAGAAAAATAGATAGAAAAAATTGAGATGAATTGATAAACAATAGGATGAGATAAAAAATGCGGATTGAAAAAGATTGACGTGTACAGATAAGGGATAGGATGAGATATAAAGGAGGGGGGTAAAAGACAGACGGGAATTGAGGTTAACAGAGATAGAAAAGGTTGACATAAATAGATAAAGAGTAGGATGAGATATAGAAGATGAGATTAAAAAAATAGACGTCATTTAGATTAACAAAGGCACAGAAAAAGATAAGCGATGTTAGATATAGTATACGAGGTGTGTTCAAAAAGTATGGTGATTTTTCAATTTTCGCGGGCTACGTACATTCAAGTTTAAATTTTTTTGTTTTGTTGTGTTGGTACACTCGTCACGATCATATGTTCACAGTTTTGAGTATATAGCTCGTGTTGTTTTTCTGGCAGAGGCGTAAAAGGTTAGAAGGGTTTGGTGTGCTCAGCGATTTTCTTGTTTCGAAAAAAATGGAGCAAAGAGTTTGCATTACATTTTGTGTGAAAAATGGAATCCCGTGTTCTAAAACTCTGGAAATCTTGAGAGTTGCATACAGTAAGTCTACTCTGAGTAAGAAAAATGTGTATAAAAAGGTACAAGCTGTTCCAAGAAGGCCGAGAGGATGTCGAAGACGAACCTCGCTCTGGACGTCCCAGCACGTCAACAACAGATGAAAACGTTCAAGCAGTGGAAGAAATGGTGTTGAAAAATCGCCGAATTACCACCAAAGAAGTTGCTGAAGATTTTGGCATATCGGTTGGCTCATGCCATGCTATCTTTTCGGAAAAAACGTTCTTAAATTTGGAAAAACAATTCGTGGCTTTTGGATCACGATAATGCACCTGCTCATTCATCGTGGCTTGTGAAAGATTTTCTGACCAAAAACAGCACCAGAGTCATGCCTCAGCCTCCATATTCATCGGGTTTGACCCCCAGTGACTTTTTTCTTTTCCCAAAGCTGAAGAGACCCATGAAAGGACATCGATTTTCAACGATTGAGTAGATAAAAACTGCATCGCTGAAAGAACTAAAGGCTATACCACAAAATGATTATCAGAAGTGCTTCGATGATTGGAAAAAGCGTTAGCACAAGTGTATTATATCTGAGGGGGATTACTTTGAAGGGGACAACATAAATATTGAGGGATAAATGAATATTTTTTGAGAAAACCATAAAGCAACCTTATTTTTTGAACACACCTCGTATGGTGATATAGAGAAGAGGAGATTAAAAAAAATTGACGGGAATTTAGATTAAGAAGGAATTATAAAAATGTAGACGATAACTTAGATTAACATGGAGATAGAAAAATATGAGCGTTGCAGGATGTAGTATAGAGTGAGATAGGCAAGAGGAGATTGAGAAAGATAGACGAGAATTTAGTTTAAGAGAGATAGAAAAAGATTGACATAAATAGATAAAGAATATTATAAGATAGAGAAGAGGGGCTTGAAATAGATAGACGTAAATTTAGATTGAAAGATATAGAAAAATATTGACTTGAATGGACAACCCAGTGGGCACAAAATTTGGCGACGTATTTACGACATCGTTACATTTTTACGACAACTTTAAGATATCCTATGTCCATGCCGTTAAGGTGTCCTTACGATATCGTAAAAACGTCGTATGAACTGACGATGTCTTTACGATGTCGTAAAGACACCGTAACGACACGAACATAGGATGCCGTAAAATTGTGGTAATGATATCGTAACCATATCGTGAAGACGTCGCCAAATTCTGTGCCCACTGGGAAAAGATAGGATGAGATAGATACTTATTAAACAAGATAGATGGGTATTAAAAAAGATAAACGTGAATTTAGATTGACAAAAGGTGAAAAAGGTTAAAATGAATACATACCGTGCAATGATGTAGCTAGCCCTGAGGGGGCCCTGTATCAAAGTTTCTTGGGAGTCCCTTTTTAGGGTATTAAAGAATATAAACGTGAATTTAGATTGAAAAAGATAGACGTGAATTTAGATTGACAAAGATTTAGATAAAATAGTATAGATATACATATTTAGGATACGATGAGATAGAGAAGAGGAGATAAAAAAGATAGACGGCAATTTAGAATGGCAGAGAGATAGAAAATGGATAAAGTGGATAGATAAAGGATAGGATGAGACATAGAAGTGGGGACTTAAAAAGATAAAACTGAATTTAGATGGGCAAGAAGTTATAACAAGATAATCGTTCATAGATGTAGTAAGAGATCAAATACAGAAGAGGGAATTAAAAAAGATACATGGGAATTTACATAGACAAAAATATAGAAAAAATAAGTGTTGCTAGATGTAGTATTGGTTGAGATATAGACGAGAGGATTAAAAAAGATAGACGTGAATTTAGATTTTCAAAGAGTTATAAAAAGATAGGCGGTGATAGTTGTAGGATAGGATGAGATTGAAAAAAGATAGACGGACATTCAGATTGAAAAATAGAAGAAGATTTATATGGAAAGACTAAAGATAGGATGCGTTAGCGAATAGGTTATTAAAAAAGATAGAAGTCAATTTAGATTCAAAAAGAGATCGACAAAGATAGGTGTTGTAAGATATAGTATAGAATAAGTTAGAGTGAGGAGATTGAAAATGTTAGATAAAAATTTAGATTAACAGAGATAGTAAAAGCTTAACATGAATAGACAAAACATAGGATAAGATAGAAAAGAGGGGAAAAAGATAGACGTAAATTTAAATTGACGAACAGTTAGAAAAAGATAAGTGTTGCTAGATGTAGTATAGAGTGAGTAAGAAAAGAGGAGGTTCCCAATGTGCAAAAAATTTGGCGACGTCTTTACGACATCGTTACGACACCTATACGACAACTTTACGATATCCTATGTCCATGTCGTTAATGTGTCTACGATATCGTAAAAACGTCGTATGATCTGTCGATGTCTTCACGATATGGTAAATACAAAGCAACGACATGGACATAGGATGTCGTAAAAAACGTTAGATTCGAATTTAGATTAACAGAGATAGTAAAGATCGACATAAATTGACAAAGAATAAGATAATATAGAGGAAAGGGAAAAAGATTGATGTGATTTTAGGTTGACAAAAAAAAAATAGAAAAAGATAAGTATTGCTAGATGTAGTATAAAATGTTTTAGAGAAGAGGAGATTAAAAAAGTTACATTGGAATTAGGATTAACAGATACAGTAAAAGATTGAAATAAATAAATAAAGAATATGGTAAGATAGAGAAGAGAGAAAAGAGATAGACGTGGTTGCAGACAGACAAAGAGATAGAAACGGTTAAGTGTTGCTAGATGTAGTATAGAATGAGTTAGAGAATAGGATATTGAGAAAGTAAGATGGAAATTTAGATAAACAGAGATAGTAAAAGATTAACATGAATAGACAAAAAATAGATCAAGATAGAGAAGAGGGAAAAAAGATAGACGTGAATTCAGATGGAAAAAGATTCAGATAGAGATAGACGTTGATAGATGTAGGATACGATGAGATACAGAAAAGGCGATTAAAAGAGATAGATGCGAATTTAGATTTCCAGAGATTAACAAAGAGATATAACAGGTTATGTTTGCTATATATCTTTCTATGATAGAGATTCAAATTTATTCATAAAGATAGGATCTCTATATTTTTACTTTCAGCAAGACGCTGAATATAAAAAATGCAATCTTTCACGTGACACTTTGGTACAAGCCCTTGAAAATAAAACCAATAACTTAATTTTCCAGAGAAGAATATCCACCACAATATGTCTTCATTTTCTGAGACTGCCGCTCTGAATTATCTGAAGACTTCCGGGGTTGAATTTGTCAATTATAACAAGCGACAAATGAGCAGAATTTATCCCAAAGGAACGAGAGTCGATTCCTCAAATTACATGCCTCAGGTTCGAATTCCATAATTTTTTATTTATAAATTATCATCTGTACATGAATAGATATAAAATACAATTCATATAAAATCTATTTTAAAGGTCTTCTGGAATGCTGGTTGTCAGATGGTGGCTCTGAATTTTCAAACTCCGGATTTGCCAATGCAACTGAATCAAGGAAAATTTGAATTTAATAATACGACCGGTTATTTATTAAAACCGGAATTCATGCGAAGGACGGATAAAACTTTTGATCCATTTTCTGAGGACGTGGATGGTGTTATCACATCCCAATGTTCAGTTCGAGTAAATATTTTTAATCTACTCACATTTAGAATAAATTTTTTTATTTTTAATAAAATTAAAAAAAAATTATTTTAGGTGATTGCAGGACAATTTTTATCGGACAAAAAAGTTGGAACCTACGTAGAAGTAGACATGTATGGTTTACCAGCAGATACCATAAAAAAAGAATTTCGAACAAGAATGATTCCCGGAAATGGACTGAATCCCGTTTACAACGAAGAGCCGTTTCTTTTCCGAAAAGTTGTTTTACCGGATTTGGCTGTTCTCAGATTTGGAGTTTATGAAGAAAGTGGAAAATTATTGGGCCAACGAATTTTACCTTTAGATGGTTTGCAAGCTGGATATCGACACATTGCCTTAAAAACTGAAGCCAATTTCCCTATGGCATTGCCAATGTTGTTTTGTAATATCGAGCTTTCAATTTACATTCCTGATGGCTTCGGAGGTGAAATTTCATTTTTTTTTTAAACTGGTTGAAAAATAAAAATATTAAAATTAACATTTTTGTTGAATAATTGGATTTTTCCAGATTTTATGCTTATGCTTTCTGACCCTGGAGCTTTTACGAAAGGGGCAGAAAAACAGGATCAAGCTATGAAGGGATTGGGAATTGAAAAAACGGACGCAAAAGCTGAAGAGGAAAAGAAGAAGAAAGAAGAGGCTAAAGCTAGTTAGTATTTCTGATAAAAAACTATAAACTAATTTTTTCTGGGTGTAAATTTAATTGAAAAACATATTTCTTCAGAGGAATTTAAAGTTGAACCAATTACTGTTGAGATGCTGAGAAAGGCCAAAGAATTCAAGTTTGGAAAGAAACATAATAAAGAAATGGATACCTTAAAGAAAAAACATGCAAAGGAAAGACAGACGATGCAAAAAAATCATATCACTGCTGTGGAAAAATTAGCAAAGGGAAAAGAGTGAGTATTTTATGCATTAAAACTACCTTACCGACAGCCATTGAAACAGATAACATACTCATCAACAGTCGGTAAAGTTGAGCCCCGCTTCACCAGCTGTTGGTAAGGTAGTTTATGCCTGTGAAATATCAAAAAAGTGCAAAAAGAAGAAACACTGTTACTGACCTATTATAACCGTGACAAACATATCCCTATAGATAAAGTTAGGTCGTGATCATGGGTGGTAAGTTTAGATATAAGTTTTTTGATTTATTTTTAAAATTATTAATTTCTTTATCGTTTGATTTTATAGCAAAAACTCTCTTATAAATGATCCAAGTGTTAAAAAAATGGTAAGTGAACAAACTACCGAGTGGTCTGCGATGGTGGAAAAACATAGAAAGGCAGAATGGGAACTTCATCTAAAACAGGTTGATGCCAGTCGAGAGGAAATGAAAAGAGTGATTGATATTGTTAAAGTAAATCAAGATAAACAACTGCAATTAAAACACGAAAAGTTAGTGAAAAAAAGTTTTCTTTTCCAGGAAGGAAACGGCTGAAAAATAGCGAAAAAGAGTATTCATGACCATATAAAATTCTCGAACAGTTTATAATATTACCGAATTGGAAAATTCCCGAATTATAACATTGCACAGTTTATGATATTACCAAATTTAAAAATACCCAAATAATAAAATTCTCGATAGAGAATTGCCAAATTATAAAATATCCGAACTAGAAAATTTCGGAAATCTAAATAATTTAAAAATTGTTTTTTGTTGAATATGATTTATTCATTAAAAATTAAATGATCACTTATTTTTATAAGAGAATAATTTGTTTAAAGATAATTTTTTTATCATTATTGTTCGAAATTGAATTAACATTACTTATACAAAATCTACTTTTCAAAATGAAAAATGTTCTTTATTTCTTTAAAAAAATTACATAAAATGTTCTCAAAACCCAAGAGTTTAATTTAAAAAAAAAATAATAAGAAATGAGTTTCGAAGTAAATCAATGCAGAATTGAGTCCTGCAAAGTTCGCTAGAAAAACTATATTAGGTTCGGAAAAAATGTGAGGCAGCAATTTTTTTTCTTTCGAGGCGCATGTGTTTTAAATTTGATTTTTGTAAACAATATTTATCAAGTTATTGTTATTTTAAATTAAACCAATAATTTCTAAAAGTTTTAACATTAAATAAATGTTTTTTTCGGATAAAAATATTTGATTATTATATTTTGAATGCTTAAATAATACTTGAAAAAAAAACAATATTTTTAAGTGTTTAAGTGGGACGACTGAAAAATCGCGAAACATAAAATTTCCTGAGCTGTGAAATTTCCGAATAGAAAATATCAGAACTAGAAAAATCCTGCGTCACAAAATTTTAGAATTTAATCGTTTGAAAAAATATCTTTCAATAAATATGATTTATTTATCAAAAAAACTTCGCAAGATTAAATTCGGCGTAGATTTATCCCGAAGTTCATTTATTTTTATTTTTTTTCAATAAAAATTCGATCTTTGAAAAATATTTTTGAATGTTTTTAAATAATATGCACATTTTCACACACAAAATTTCATCCAGCAGTATATTTTAAAAACATTTTTTATTCCAAATTAAAAAAATTGGTTTAAAGAACTTTAAACTTTAGAAAAAACTTTCTCTGATAAAAATACTAAATTATTGTATTTTTAATTAAAAATTAATATTTAAGAAAAAAACATTAAATTCCATTGTTTGAATTCGGGAATTTTCTAGTAAGAATATTTCATAATTCGGCAATTTTCTGCCGGGAACTTTATTATTCAAGAATTTTTAAATTCTGGATTTTTATATTTTGGAAATTTTATAATTTCGTGGAATTTCATTATTCGGGAATTACCCAATTCGGAAATTTTCCATTTCGCGAATTTTACAGTGTCAGGGACTATTTTGAGAGATTTTTAAATCATCCCGGCCACCCTTTAAAATTTTGAAAATTTTCTCAATTCAGTTAAAGGTGGCCGAATTCCTAATTTAAGCAATTTTTCTTGAGATGAAAAAAAGTAATTCAAATTTTTTTCTGAATCTGTAAAAAGAATTTTGTTTATTTTTCACATACTTATACCAGTTGAAGGGATGAAATTCAATTATTTTTCTGAACCCAAAGTTGAAGATTAAAAAAAACGATTTATTAAAAATTCGTAAATATATAATTATCGATATAAACAAAAAAACGATATAAATAATATATCGTAAATATATAATATTATAAAATATATAATAATTTGAAATTAAAAAGTTAACAATTGTGCTGTTCAGAATTTCATTTTGAAAAGTGCAAGTAACGAATTGAATGACAAATCCCGAAAAATAAAATTCCCGAAAGTATAAAATTCCTGAATTAAAAAATTTAAGAATAAAAAATTATTGTTTGAATTTGAAATTACATTAATTGAAAAAATATATTTCTGAATGAAAATTGTTTTCAATTATTGTTAGACTAAATTTTTTTTTCTATGAAAATATATAAATACTGCATTTTGAATACACAAATAATATTTAGCAAAGAACAATTTCTTTATTGTTTGAATTCGTGAATTTGATAAATGGGGGAGTCTTCTAGTTCAGATATTTTGTAATTCGGCAATTGTTAAAAAAATTGGCAATAAATTATCTCTTTTTTAAATTATTAATTTTCTTTAATTTTTCAGTCGTCCCCAGAAAGAAATATATGAATTTAATATA
>NC_046657.1:9212702-9220258 GCF_010883055.1 Belonocnema kinseyi
TTAAACAAATTCTGAATTCAATTAAATATTTTTCAGGGATATTAAAGAAATGAATTCTAATCAGGCAAAAACATCTGTCGAAACTTCTAAGGAAGTAATGAACGACAAGACCCTGAAATCAAAGGGAGAAAAGGACAGAAGGCTGAGAGAAAAACAGCAAGCTAACACAAAAAAATTTTTGGACGAAAGAAAAAATGTTACGATAAAACAGGGTCGTGATAAGGAAAAGTTAAAAATCGCTCAGGAAAAATCGGTCGCTGATTTGGATAAAAATATCGAGGCTGTACGTTTACAAATATTATTTAAATCTAAAATAATTTTTTTTTCAAATTTGGCGTTTATTGTATAAATATTTAAACCCAAATTTAAATTTGTTTCAGACTTTGGAGATGTATAAGAACGAAGCAATACAATTGGAAATTGCAGCAAAAACAGAATTTTACGTTTAAGTAAAAAGTTAATAAATTATTCAATTTTTCTAAAAAAAATCTATACATGCAGTGATTTGCATCTTTTTATTTCGTGATACAAATTTTGAGGGAGTGTATTTTTGAATGAATTTTATAAAAATAATTCAATAATTGTATAATTATTAAAATTAATATTTTTAAAGATTAAATTCAGTTGTAGTTGTTATTGTTAAATTTTATTATTAGATGTTATGTTTGTGGTATAAATGTTGTTATTTTATCTTGACGAATAAATTCTAATTTTATAAATTAAATTGTATGTTTTTCAATTTGTATCGTTATCCAGGGTGTCTAGTATGTTTAAAAAAATTCCAAAACTTTTCCAGGTTTTTCAGGAGACAAAAAGTTTAATTTTCAAACTTAAAAGACCAATTTTCGACAAAATGCACCCATGGTCAAATAAATAGTGGAATTTTCAATAGAAAAAGATACATTTTCACTTTAAAAAATCAACGAAATAGTCGAATGTTCAAGCAGAGATAATTTTTCAACTAAAATAATAAATTTGCAGCCAAAAACATGAACTTTTAATAAAAAAAGATAGACTTTTAACAAAAACATACCAATTTTCAACACAGTAGACGGTTTTTTACAAAAAATCGAAATTTTCAACCCGAAAATATTTTTAAATTTTGTGGTTCGATTCCCAATGGAGTGAAGATGGAGTAGGATCTTTTTTTAAAGAAGTAATTTTAACCCGAAAATATTAATTTTCTACTAAAAAGACGAATTTTGAAAAAAAAATTTAATTTTCAGATAAAATAATCGATCAGCAGGAACAAAATTTTTGTTAATAAAGTTGTTCAACTTGTAACCCAGAATACAATTTTTCTAATAAAACAGACTAATTTTTAGCAAACAATGATTTTTCAATTAATACAGAAAAATATGCCATCCAAATTGTTCAATTTGCAAGACAAAATATAAATTTTTTTAAAAACAGTTTGCATTTTCAATCCGTAAATATGAATTATCAACAAAAAAGCTAACTTTTACCCTTAAAAAATAAGTTCTTAAAAATAAGTTCAATTTTTATCCAAGTAACTTAGTGTTAAATTAAAAAAAAACAATTTTCAGCCAAAAATGGAACAGTCAGATTTTGAATATTCAAACCAAGAAGACGAATTCTTTTCGAAACAGTTGAATTTTCAACCCGCAAATATAAAGCTTCAACCAAAAAGTTCATTTTCAACAAAGATAATAAAATTTGCAACTAAATTTAATTCAACTTACTTATTTAGGTTATATAAAAAAACGTTAAAAATCCCTAGAAATCGTTAAAATCCCTTCAAGTCCGTGGAGAATGATTAAAATCGTTTAAATCTTGTATAATCCTTAAAATAATTAGAGGTCTTATAAATCTTAATTTTCTCTCCTTCAGTTGCTTAGATCCGAAGAAAGCCCTTGAAATCAAGTCTAATTTATTCAGTAAAAGTTTAAGTTTAGTTTCGGTTTGTTTATTTATTATTTTTATTTAATATTTAATTTAATATTTAATTTTTTCAAATTATTTGTCATCCCTAGAAAATAAATCGAATGAAACTTATTCATGAAAGTTTGTGGCCGGCTAGGAAAGGCTGCCGGATGGCAGAGTGGGTGAGAATCACTTTGACGTGCAGAGAGGTCCGCATCATTATGCTATGGGGTACACCTCGCACTAGCGATGTATATTACTATGACGTTGGAAAGAATAAAATGCACTAAGATCTGCAAACTCGACAAAGGTGGCCAGATTCGGTGTACTGCCTTAAGAATAAAAACGGATGTGGCACGATAGGCTTTATAATTTAAGCGTTAGAGAGGGGTGATCTCACGACCCCCACCCACATTATAAATTAAAATAACTAACCATTCATAAAAGATCTCTAGAAAGAACGTTAGAATCCTTAAAAATCTTTGTAATCCCTTCAAATTCTTGGGTATTCAATACAATCATTAAAATCATTAAAAATCCCTTGAAATGCCCTAATAATGTTGGAAATATCTGGAATATGTTACAATCTGTTAAAATTCAATAAAATTTGTAAAATCCTCTAAGAGTTTTTAAATAATTGAAGGTTCTATAAATCTTAATCTTCTCTCTTTGAATTGTTGAAGTCCGTAGAAATCCCTTTAAAAAGTATAATTTATTGCGTAAAGTATAAATTATTTTAAATCCATTGGAAATAAATTGAATGAAATTTATTCATTAAAGTCGAAGGTCGGCCAGGAGGGTTGCTCGATGGCAGAGTGGGTGAGACTCACTTTGCTGTGCAACGAGGTCTGCATCATTCGCCGTGCTATGTGGCAAGCCTCGCACCTGTGAGGTATATTTTCAGAAACTGAATTTATCTAAAAAAAACTTTAATATCTTTAGGAATTTTCAAAATTTCTTGAAATTCATAGAGATTTCATCATAAAATCCTTGAATCATTGTTAAATTCCTTGAAATATTTCAAAATATTTAACAATTTAATTTAATTAAATTAATTCGTTTTAATTCACTAGAAATCCCGTGAAATCTTTGAAAATCCTGCAAAATTCTATAAAGTCACTTGATATCCTTGAAAAAAGTAAAAGTGCTTTAAGATCCTTTGTTCTTAAAATCTTTGGAAATCCTTAATATCCTCTGAAATATTTGGAAATATTTTTAATTCTCTAAGCTTTCAAATTTTCATAAAATCCATGGAATTTTTCTAAAATTCCTCAAAATTGGTTGAAATCTTACGTTAAATAACTAAATCACTCGTTTGTACTCTCTTTTTTTTACCAAAAGGGTTTTATAAAAGTTTGCATGGGATTGCAAAGAATATCATGTGATTGCACCAAATCGCAGGAAGTAATTAACCCTTTGAAAAAACCTACTTTTTCTCTATGGGAATACCAGATCCAGGATCATTAGCAAAATTTAAGGATTTCTCGAGGGTTTTCCTGGTAAAAAAGTTCAAGAACTTTTCCAGGTTTTCAAGGATTTTTAATACGCTACACATCCTGCATTACTAAATACACTCGACTCCCGATATAAGATCTCTCGCTTTTACAATACTATTCGAACTAGTGGCTTCCGCTGGAGGGCAACACTCATAGTGCGTTAGTAGCATGAGGTTGAATCATGCGTTCAAATCTAACGTAAATGGATCACGCGGGGTTACCTCTTCACGTACAGATTCCCCCGATTTAGGATCAAGGCCAAGGCAAGCCAAACCCGAAATCAGTCTCATATCGGCAGTTGACTTTAGGAATAAACAAAAACAAAAGGAAACAAAGAATTGATATTCAACTCAATAAAAGAACCCAAAGAGAAATACTGTAGGAATTTGTTTATTAAAAAATATTTTGTAACATTGGATGATGTATTTTCTGAATGATTTTCTTTCGTTGCGCGTCTTCTTAATATGATAGATTTGATTTTTTACCTCCTTTTGTAAATGCAAGTTTTTCATTGAAATTACAAAAATTTATATAGTTTATGTATACTTGAATATGGTTTCAACCAAAATTCGAACCCTTCTTTCTGCAAAAATAAATACAAAAATATTTTTGTGCTAATTGACCATTATGTAATCATTTTCAATAATTTAAATTATTTTTCTTTAATTTCTGTAATTATTTATGTTTGCGATTTTGGAATTTGATAATTTGGGTTTGTTTGAATAAGACTATTCATTTCCTGAAGAGGCTCTTTCAAAAGATCTTCCTCAAAGGAATGTAGTGGTTCTGTGCAGTATTCCTGGCCACAAATTGTGCAGGCCTCAAAATGCGGCTTCACGGAATTTTTTATTTTCTGAAAAAGAATTGATCAATTAAATATATTTAGCATATACAGGGTGTCCAAAAAGTTCTGGATTCCCTGAATGCTTGTTCAGGTACAATTTTTTTCATTTATGTCAAGGTCACTCTTGAAGTAGCTTTTAACGAGAAATGCAATGATGACCTTTAACTTGACTTTGGCGATTATCTTAAATGTAATTTTACGGTAAACTTAAAAAAAATGGAAACTCCCTCTTTTGACATCGGAAATCGATAGAGCGGGAAATTTCACGTTCAAATATGTATTAAGGTCATAGGTTTATTTTGACCTTGAATGTCACTCTAAGGTCATTAAAGTGTTAACAAGGTCCAGACACCTGTGAAATCAGCAGCTTTTAAAAAATTTAATATCTTTGGAAGTTATTTGTTTGAACAAGGCATATTCATTCGTGGCTTTTTAATGTTCTTTAAGATCATCGTCAAGGTTAAATAAAAGTTCACGAATGAATTTACCTTGTTCAAAAGCTACTGATTTCAGAGGTGTTCGGACCTTGTTTAAGATGTTTGACCTTAAAGTGACCTTTAAGGTCAAATTGCACCTATGATCTGAATACATATTTGAACGTAATATTTCCCGCTCCATCTATTTAAAAAGTGAAAAAGGGGGGTTTCCATTCTTTTTAAGTTGACCTTGAAATTACCATTATGGTAATCGCCCAGGTCGAATTAAAGATCACCATTGAATTCCTCGTTAAAAGTTACTTCAAGAATGATCTTGACTTAAATAAAAAATAATTTAGCTGAAGAAATATTTAGGGAGTCCCGAATTTTTATACACCTTGCATATCTTGATAAAAAAAGGAGTCATATTTTAGATTAACTTTGTATTGGTGCATCTACGCTGGAAGTAAAATAAGAGAGATCCTATCATTTTGAATTCTTTTGAATCTTGACGATAGAACGAGATAGAGAAAATTGATCACATTCTATCTGTTTCCCATTCTAAATTCACGTCTGTTTTCCAATCCTCTCTTCTCTTTCTTATTCTATTTCTTATCTATTTATATCGATTTTTTCCTATCCATGTCAATCTACATTTTTTCTATCGTCTTCAATCTCTTCTGCTCCTTTGTTATCTGTTTGTCAATATAAATTTACGTCTATCTTTTTCAATACCCTATTATAATCTGTCGCATCCTATTATTTAATCATCGAAGTCTACATTTTTCTATATGTACATCAATCTAAATTCACTTCTATCTTGTTTATTATCCTTTTCTTTATCTTATTCCATCCTAGTCTATCAAATTTTATTTCTTTTAATCTATTTGTTACTCTGAATTCACGTTAATATTTTTCAATAGCCCGTTCTCTATCTGATCCTGTTCTTCGTCTATCCATTTCAATTTTCTCCGATCTATTTTTCAATCTAACTTCCACTCTATCTTTTTTAAACTTCTCTTCTCTATTTTATCCTATCCTTAATCTACCAGTGTCTATCTTTTTCTTACTCAGTATCAATCTAAATTCACATCTATCTTTTTCAATCCTCTTTTCTATATCTCATCCAATCCTTTATCTATTTACGTCAATCTTTCTCAATCCTTTCTTCTTTTCCTTATCCTATATGTTATGTATTCTACATCTACTAGGGCCTATCTTTTCTATTCTTTGTGAGTGTAAATTCACGCCTATCCTTTCTAACCTTGTCTGTCTTTTTTAATCTCCTCTTTTTTATTTTATCGTATCCTACTTCTATCAACGTCTATCTTTTTCTAAATCTCTGTCAATCTAAGCTCACGTCTATCTTTTTAAATCCACTTTTATATATCTCATCCCATCTTTAATCTATTCACGTCAATCTTTATCAATCCGCTTTTTTTCATTTCATCCTATTGTTTATCTATTCATGCCAATTTTTTCTTATCTGTTTTTCAATCTAAATTCTCGTCTATATTTTTTAATCTCCACTTCTCCATCCCATCGTATCCTACATCTATCAACGTCTATATTTATCTAAATTCACGTATATCTGATTAAATCCTCTCTTCTTTATCTCCTCCAATACGTTATCTATTCATATCAATCTTTTTCTACATCTAGTAATCTAAATTTGCGTGTATGTTTTTCAATCTCCTCATTTATATCTTATCCTATATTTTATCTATACAATTCAATCTTTTTCCGTCTCTCTGTCAGTCTAAATTCCCATCTATCTTTTTTAATATCCTCATCTTTATCTCATCGTATCCTACATCTATCTACATCTATCTTTTAAAATCCCCTCTTCTTTTTCTTATCCTATCCGTTCTCTATTCATGTCATTCTTTTTTTAACTGTGTAAATCTATATTCCCGTTTATATTTTCTAATCTCCTCTTCTCTATCTAATCCTATACTACATCTAGCAGCGCCTATATTTTTTTATTCTTCGCCAATATAAATTCACGTTTATCCTTTTTAAAACCCTTAAACGGCTAAAACGCCACTACCGGGACACTGCTTTTCAACGGCCAATAACTAAGACTATTCGACACTAGAAAAAATTGAGACACATATATTTTTCTTGCTTAAGGTCTCCTCTTCCCGACGGTGCCAATGAAATTCCTCAAAAAATTTATTTATTATCCCAAAATGTAGTTTAAACAAAAAAAACGTGATTTTTCGAGCCTATTTTTTTTGTGAACCATTTTCCAAAGCTTTTTGAGTCTGTAATTAACCTGGAATCTCACTAACCGGTGGAATAAATGTCTAACCTTTGAGAATCCATGATTCAAAGAGCGATTTTTCGTTTTAGTATTTTCAAAATGGCGTCTTAATGGCAAAATTTTTGTGAAAATATTCATGAATTTTTTTACAATAAACGATGCGCTTTACGGAATAATCATCAAGAATAAAAAGTTCTTGTAATCAGCCAAGGAATACGCCTGAATTTTTTCGAAGCGTTTTGAGCAAAATTTTGGATTTTGCATATGAACCATTTTTGCAAAATTCAAAATTTTGCTCAAAACGCTCTAGAAAAATTCAGGCGTATTCCTCGGCTGATTACAACAACTTTTTATTCTTGATGATTTTTCCGAAAAGCGCATAGTTTTTCAATAAAAAATTTCCAACGACTCCGTAACCTTTATTGCACTCTGACATCAAACCACACCTTCACCGCATTCTCATCCTGGGAATTTTCGAGTACACCCAGCAAAAAAAAATGCCAAAGCGTAAATCCTCAAAAATTGCAACAAATTTCGAATCGAAATGGTATTCCGATGAAAATGATGAACGTATCATCATACCTAATCCAGATTACTCTGGCTCTGATGGAGATGATTCATCAGATGACGAGAATTCGGGATCGGAATTT
>NC_046657.1:9220358-9228998 GCF_010883055.1 Belonocnema kinseyi
AGACGCCATTTTGAAAATACTAAAACGAAAAATCGCTCTTTGAATCATGGATTCTCAAAGGTTAGACATTTATTCCACCGGTTAGTGAGATTCCAGGTTAATCACAGACTCGAAAAGCTTTAGAAAATGGTTCACGAAAAAAAAATAGGCACGAAAAATCACGTTTTTTTTTTGTTTAAACTGCATTTTGGGATAATAAGAAAATTTTTTGAGAAATTTCATTGACACTGTCGGAAAGAGGAGATCTCAAGCAATAAAAATATATGTGTCTCAATTTTTTCTAGTGTCGAATAGTCTTAGTTATTGGCCGTTGAAAAGCAGGGTACCGGTAGTGGCGTTTTGGCCGTTTAAGGGTTTCTCCTCTTCTCTATCTTATCTTATTCCTTATTTATCTATAATCTTTTCCTACCTCTGTTAATCTAAAATTCCGTCTATAGGGGAGGATACGTCAAGTGTTCCCACCTAAAATTAATTTTTTTTAGATCGCACCTGCATTAATTCACGAAACCATAGGGTTATTTATCAACCGGTTGTCAATATACAGGGGCCTGAAGTTTGCACTTTCTCAAGCGTTTCTTATATTCACGTTGATTTAACTTCTTTTAGGATAATCCGATAGCACTTTTATTATAGTTTTGTGGAAAGTTCTTTTCATGTACTTTCAGACTATCATAACCATATATTAATTTTTTGTTTTGAAAATCAAAAATGAAATTGATTTTTTGAAAAAAATGATATTTAAAAAATTTCTATTTAAAAAAATAGTTTTTTTATACTCTTTGAAATCATGTACAATAAAAAGTGGGCCGCGAATGTTTTCCTGGTTACATTAAAATTTTTACGCTCATTATGAATAAAATAAAAAGTGTAAGATGTCATATATATAATTTAAATATAATTTTAGGATTTGTTAGACCTAACAGTATTCGTGCCCGAGCTCTGCGGATTTTTAATGTGGTACACTTAAGCGAAAAAATCTAAATTTGCCCAAGAAAACATTTGTGGCCCACTTTTTATTGTACATGATTTCAAAGAGTATAAAAAAAGGTATTTTTTGAAATAGAATTTTTTTTTTTAAGTGGGGTTTTTTTGAAAAAAATTTACTCTTTTCTATCACATTCTATACTAAACATATCAAAGACTATATTTTTCTAGCTCTTTCTTAATCTATAGTTAGGTCTATCTTTTCCAATACTCTTTTTCTACCCTTCTGGAAATAAAAAGATTAAAATGATATAAGTTAGGAAATAGAAAACGATATAAAAATTCTATCTTTCCCAATTTTCTATCTACTATTCTACCTATCGCGACCGAGTAATCTTATCCTTTTCTATTCATTATTCTCTCTAGCTATTACGAATTTAAATCTCACTAAATCTCTTACTCTATCTTTCGTTACCAAGGACCCATATATTTTGCTTCGCTTCATTCTATCTCTGTAATGTTATTTCGAATTTTTGTCCATTCCTTTTTCTATATTTCGCAATTGAGTACAGTTATCATTTTCTACCCTTAAACTTCAAGAATCCATAGAAAAATTAGGGTATATTAAAAAATTATCTTGATGTAGACAACGCCTCTACTTAAAGGTCGGGAGACTAATTTCACTTGTGGTTTGTTTTACTGCCAGCCAACTAGCGACAAAAATTTCAAGCTGACATGAGTAAATTATTGATAGGATCATATAAAGAATAGATGATTGAAAAGGATTGACGTAAATATCGTTTGAAAAAGAGATAGAAAAAAATAGTAGTTAATAGATGAAGTATAGGATGAGATAGAAAAGAGAAGATTAAAAAAGATAGATAGGAATTAGATTAACAGAGATAGAACAAAATTAACGTTGATAGGTGAAGGATAGAATGAGATAAAGAAGGGGGGATTAAAAAGATAGACGTGAATTCAGATTGACAAAGAGCCAGAAAAGGATAGACGTTGATAGAAGTAGTATATGATAAGATAAAGGAGAGGAGATTGAAAAAGATAATCGGGAATTTAGGTTAACAGAGATAAGATAGATTGACATGTATAGATAAATGATAGAATTCGTTATAGAAGAGGGGATTGAAACGTGTAGAGGTGAATTTCCAATAAAAAAATAGATAGAAAGAAATATACGTTGATAGATATATGATACGATAATTGAGAAAGATTGCAGAAGCTGGAACTGAAAGAGATAGACGAGGATTTGGATTCAAAAATAGGTAGAAAAAGATACGAATTGATGAATGTATGATACGATGAGATAGGGAAGAGGATATTGAAAAACATCGGCGTAAATTTTGAATGACAAGGTATAGAAGAAGAACAGAAAAAGGATATGAGATAGAGAAGAGGTTATTGAGATTAGGGATGGGGAAAGATAGCGTTTTAGGGATTTCTATCTTTTTAGTCCTTCTACTTCCAACAGGGATAATTGTAGATTCCTGTTCCCGACATTCACTTATTTCGCGGGTTTGTGTCCATTATAAATAATAACAATCATTAGAAAAGTGTACGAAATAAAACATACCTCGGAAAGAGATTTCCCTTCAGCTCGAAAAAGGACACAGATCGCAAAAGCAGGTATGCAAATTAGGGAAAGTGAGGCTATTCCCCATCCAATTGTTTCTGCCCAGAATGGATATTTGTATTCTCCTTTGTGATAAGTTGGAGCCTCGTAATCGATTAAACTGAAGACCCAGACAGCCTGAAATGATTAAAGAAAAAAATTAATTGACAATTATTTTGAGGATAAAAAATGATGACTATAATATTCTAAATTTGAATATTAATTTACTATTTTCTGACCATAATGAGAAGAGGACTGGCTACAAGCCAACAAAATCGGAAATAAATTGATGGAAGTCGTCCAGTCATTTCCTTAATATTATTGGAAAGCCTCCCTGCTCCATAAAACCAAGAAATGGCGATAACTTCAAAAAATGCCAGGAACATTATTGATATCGAAGCTGCATAGTGATCGATGAGTTGGAAAAAATATATTCCACCCTAAAATAAAATTTTAAAGTAAACATATAATGAAATTGATCTCTTTTTTGCGCTCAAGACAATCTACCATACCGACTTTCAATAAAAGAGTTCTCTCATATTAACAGTCGGTAAACTATATTTCCTCGGTAACGGAAGTCGGTAAGGTATATTGCTTTAGCTATATAATGAATGGATTCCAAGATTGAGAAACTTTATCACTTTACAAATTATTCGTTTGGATGATGACAAGAAATAAAGTTTATTGTCCCTCAATTTAACTAAATAAAATTATAGTAAATTACCCAGTGGGCACAAAATTTGATGACGTCTTTACGACATCGTCACGACATATTTACGATATTTTTAAGACATCCTATGTTCGTGTCGTTTCGGTGTATTTACGATATCGTAAAGATATCCTCAGATCATACGATGTTTTTACAATATCGTAAAGACACATTAGGGACATGGACATAGGATATCGTAAAGTTGTCGTATAGGTGTCGTAACAATGTCGTAAAGACGTCGCCAAATTTTGTACCCATTGGGTAAATAAAAGGATGATAAATGGTTATACGATTACATTGAAGAAAACCAATTAAAATCATAAAACATATATAATCGCATATAAATATTTAAAATGACGATAAAAAATATTTTCTGATAAAATTCTTTTATAAAAGAAATTACCTGAGTTACGTTGGGCAAACCAAAAAGAAATGAAACGACACATATGAGAAGAACGAGCATTTCATGACAATGGAGATGTCGTTTGACCCAATTCGGAAATCCATCTTGGATCGAAGTTACGACAACTTCTACAATTGCAAACTATAATTCACAAAAATATCCTTGCTCGATTATTTTAGTACTCGTTGAATAAAATAAAATAAGAAAATTCATGCTGAATATTTTTCATGAAAAATAATTAATTTCTCAAGTATATTCATTAATTAATAAATAAATTATAAGTATTCAATTTTATAAATAATAAGAATAAGCTTATTAAAATTACTTAATGTTGGTAAATTTAATTTTTAACTTACTTGGCTATTAAGAGAGAGGCAGACAAGCATAAAGAAAAAGAGTACTGCCCAAAGTTGCGAGGCTGGCATTTTGGCCAAAGCCTGTGGATATACCACAAAGACTAGGCCAGGTCCTTAAATGAAATAATAAATCTTGAAGCATTTTCGGAATAAGATTGTCAAAAAATTGCCAGTGCAAAAAAGTCTGTTTAGAAACATGTCATTTAGAGCAATGTTAAACTTACTCGATTCCTACCTTACCGACATGTTTTTAAACAAACTACGTTTTTTTTCTTTCATTTCTCAAATTTGAGATCGACATCTCATTTCATCTAGACATAACTTTTTCAGAAAAAAATACGTTCAGATAGGAATCGGGTAGTTCGACATGGCCTTAAGGGCATGTGATACTTCGCCGTGCAGTAAATCGGGTTCAGTTCCCTCGGATTTTTTTTCACGAAAATGTTCAAAACTTGATGCTATAAAATATTATAACGGACGTTCTCGGACTCATTTTTTAGAAATAATAGCAAAAAAATTTAGTGTGCTAAATAAAAGTTTTGCGCATGTGTACTATTTTGAGGTTAGCATCGTTTTTCTGCTCTCTGTCATTCCGATAACTTATATCTCTGTCATACTGATGCTGTTGGTGGAACTTAAGAATAATTATAAAAGAGAATTGTAACACATATAACCTCAAAACAGACAAACAAACATCAAATTTAGAAAAATTACCATCTTCATTATTGTAGGAAAAAATCCGAGGAAATCTTACACTGATCAAATCGATTCCATTTCCTAAGTATCACATGCCCTTAAGATGTGCCAGAAAAATATCGGTAATGTAGGAATCTGAGAAGTGTCATAATATCCTAATATAAAAAATAATGATAATTAAACAATATACATATATACATATAGTTTACCATCAGTCAAAACTGCCTGAACAGAAGTATTCTGCTCGAAAGCAATATTTCCAATGGTCGCAAATGTGAAAATTCCAACCAGTAGACTACTAAAGGCATTAATTAAAGAAACCGCCAAAGTGTCCACCAAAATATTATTGTGAAATTTGTTGTAACTGGCGAAGCATATCATAGACCCAAATGCAATGCCAACCGAATTAAAAATTTGAGCGGCTGCATGCACCCAAACCTGAAAATAATCCAAATCTTCCCAAATTACACTTGTAATTTGTAATTTACAAACAAAAAATAAATCTAAATTATATCCCTGTTACGCACCTTAACTGTTTGGATTTAAGCTAAATTTATAAATGTCTTCGAAAATTACAGTTATTGGACAATAATGGCAATCTCCTTTACCGACAACCAGTAAAATAGGTTGCCACTTTATTATCAGTCGGTAAAGTAGATTTCCTAATTATCATCAGACGACAAAGTAAATTGCTCTAGTTATAATAAAAATGGATACCTTAGCGTCTTTGAGTCGATACCAATCGACCCTGAAGAAGAACTGGAGCCCTTTTTCGGCTCCCTCGAGTGTAATCGCCCTGAAGAGGACGACGACGATCAGAAAGAAGGGTAGGGTTGCAGTGAGGTACCTGACGCGGGCCGAGGATTTGATTGACTTCCAAATCGAAAAGTAAACCATGACCCAGGCAGTGACCAGGCAAGCTGCAAGTTCCCATCTGATGATCCCAGGGTGCTCGATCCCCTCGCTTATTTGCAGCACTTTCTTGCTAAAGTACGAAGGGCTCGGTTACTCGCTTAACGTCCCAAAGGGGGATCTCAAAGCTACATTGAATTTTTTCTTTTTACTTTGTTTTTGAATCTTTGTTACTTTTTCTATTATTTTTTTTTCTTTCTAGCTTTTTTTTTTTGTTTTTGGTTTGGTTTGACATTTACTCGAAAAACTCCTCGGAGGGTGTTCTCGACGTGCTGGGGGCAGTTCGATTGCCTATGGAGTGGACGGCAGCTGACCAGCAAAACTCAGTATTCCACAAATTATCGCAGTCAGACCATGGTTGATCGGCTTTGAACGCCGTAAAGAAATAATATATTGCGTACGCTATTATCACGTTGTGGTAGGTCGACATCAGGAACGATATCACCACAGAAGACAAACCGGCTCCTGAAAAAATATTTTATTCAAATTATTGGTCTAGAACATGTCAGCACTTTAAAAAAATAGACGCGTATTTTCATTTTGACACGCTCAACTACATAAAATGAGTGAAGATTCCAGTTACCGACATTTACCAATATTGTGGGTTTGAGTCCTTGCTAAATTTTGAAACTTTGAATAATTTAGAATTCTAAAGATTTTGCCAGACTCCTGAAAGTAACGTAGACTAAACATTTTTAAAAGAAGTAAATTTCAAACCAAAAATAATTAACAATGCCCAACAACAGTAGAAATTTCAAGCCAACAATACGAATTTTTTAGACGAGGGTTGAGTTGTCAAAAAAAATGTATTATCAACTAAGCAAGGTGACGTTTATACCATAAAAGATTATTTTTCAACCAAAAAACTAATTTTTAACCAGTTGAATTAAACGATTGAAATGGAATTTTCAGCAAAATAGTTGAATCTTCGATAGAATATATTAATTTTCTACTAACAAAAAATAAATTTTTTAAAACTTACAGTCGAATATTAAGTTTCAAAATTTAGTTTTAATAAAAAACACGAACTTTTAGTCAGTCGGATTCAACCAGCAAAGGCGAAATTTCAACCAAATATTTGAATCCTCAACCAAAAAATGAATTTTCAACAAAGAAGATTAATTTTATAACTAAAACGATGAATTTTGAACAAAACATAATAACTTTTCTATAAAATAGTGGAATTTTCACGTTTTAAACGATAAATTTCTAATTAAAAAATGGAGTAGTTACATTTTCAGATATAAAGATTAATTTTTAACAATCTAAAGATGATTTTTTAACCAAACATTTATATTTCCAATCTGGAAGATGAATTTAAAACCGAAAGACTATTATTTACTATTTACTGTGTTCTACTATTAATTTAAGAAGATTAATTTTTCACTAAAAAAGAATAATTAAAAAAAAATTGAGTTTGGAAGCCAAAAAGATTAATTATCTTGAAGCAGTTAAATTTTCAACCCAAAAATATCATTTTTCAAAACAAAATTAAATTTTATATAAAATAGTTTACTTTTTAACAAAAAAGGATGAATTGTTGAGCAAGAACTTTAATTTTCTAAAAAAATACAAATTTTCAACAACGTTGATAATTTAACCACTTTGTTGAAAATTGGTTGTTTCTTTTTGGTTAAAAATTAATTTTTTGGGTGAAATTTTCGCAGTTTAGTGGAAAATTAACTTTTTTGTTAAAAAATCATATTTTTGAGCGGAAAGATCAACTGTTATGTAGAAAATTCGTCTTTTCAGCTGCAAAATTTAACGATTTAGTAGAACATTCAGGCTTTTTGTAGAAAATCTTTTTTTTTCATTAAAAATTGATTTTTTATAATAAAAATTTATTGCATTTTTGGATCAAAATTGATCTTTTGTTTTTTTAAAATTGCTTAACTATTTGGTTAAAAATGTATCTGATTTGTTGGAAATATTTATTTTTTTTATAATATTATTCTTATTGGTTGAAAAATCAAATAATTGATTAAAAATGAAGTATTTTGTTGAGAATTCGTCTTCCTGGTAGTTTCCTTATTCATGTTCATTTTAATTCATTATTATTAAATCAATTATTTATCATAAATGTTAATTAATTAATTATGACACTGTAATTAAAAATTTGAGAATAAGTTGAAAAATTCGAAAAAACTGCCACTTTCTAACTATATTCTATGAGAATATTGTTTTTGGGGACCGTATAACAGAGACTGGCAAAATGTCTAAAGATTTATCATTTTAGTTGAAATGTTAACTATTTTGTTGAAAATTATATTATGCCGATTAGTAGCTTAATCATTTTCTGCAGAAACGAGAAAAATCGGCAATATTTAACATCAGAAATTAATTAATTACCCTGGTCGACAAAATAACATCAATTATTCAATTGGATTATTTGGTTGAAAATTTATGTACTCTGGTAAAAAATCTCCTTTTTCGATAGAAATTCAATCATTTTGTTTGAAAATTCACCTTTTTTGGTTAAAAATTCAATTAGTTAAGTTAAAGATTACTAATTTTAATTGATGATTCACGATTTATGTTACAAATTAAGCTACTTAGGTTAAAGTTAACTTCTTTTGTTAAAAATTCGACTTTTTTCTTTGAAATTCAACTATTCCAGTTAAAGATTTATAATTTTATTTGAAAATTTCTCTTTTTGGTAGCAAATTCAACTATTGAGTTGAACCTTTAACCATCCTGTAGAATGCTTATCTTTTTGGCTAAGAAATTAATTAATTTCAATTAATTTTTTCTCTTTATTAACCAAAAAATCTTTCTTTGTTGAAAATTCAACTGTTTAATTCGAAATGAATTTGGTTTAGCTTAGAATTAAACTTTTTTTAAGTTGTCTTTTTTTGGTTTAAATTGAATGTTTTTTATTTGAAATGAAAAGCTTTATTTGGTTAAAATAACAACAATTATATTGCTAGTTGAAAATTCATATTTCTTAATTTTAATTTAAACTATTTGGTTGAAAGTTCAACTACCTTGTCAAGTTATAAGAAACAGTGAGATA
>NC_046657.1:9229008-9241085 GCF_010883055.1 Belonocnema kinseyi
CTGACGTGATTTTTGGCTAATCCCCAAAATAATTCACGAACAAAATTTAGTCGGTAAAAATTAAGTATAATACTGGGGGTGGGGTGGTGGATTTACGGACCCTAAAAAAGAGTGCTACGCGGTTTAAAATTTAATTAAAAAAAAAGTGTATATGATTTATGCAAGACCCCTAGGAGGAGTCTATTCACATTTTACCAAAATTTTAGTTTAAATTCTTAAAAACATCGACTGAAGCAAAGGTCTGATGGAGAATAATTATTCTAGGAAGCGAAGAAGAGCCAATGTGCAGCTAGCAGACCAGCACAGCTCGGCTCTCACGTGCGAATTACCGTCGGCCCGCATATGAGATCCGAGCTGAAATCTCATCCGTTCCTGATCATTTATTTAAAAATAATAAACGAATTTATATATATATTTATGAAAAATGTACCTTTCAGTAGGGGGCAAATTTGCCCAAGAGCACCGATTGGTCCACGACGAGTAAATTGACCTATAGCGAGCTCCATGTAGAGCAATGGCACTCCGCATACTATGAGTATTATAAAATAAGGTACTAAAAATACACCTGAAAAAAATCATTCATTACGTTTTTTTTTCAATTAAAAAGAGAAAAACATTGAATAAGCGTGTTTTCCTGATAAGAATATATTTTATATCTTTCTGAACAAGAGAGAATATAAACAGTGGCTCATAATATTTCTTTTGTATGTAGAAACATTAAAATAGAGGATCTCGGTCAATAACAAATGATATGATATGATATATATATGATAATTATTATCAAATAATGGTAAGTGCTCTAACTCTATTGTGACCTTATAACCCTATCTTAGTTTTAATTAGATGACCTAATCAAATTAACACTTTAAGACAATCGTTTAGTTTCTTGTTGATTTTTGTTGTTGTTGTAGCAAGAAAAATTACAATGATTAACAAATTTGTTTAAATGTTACAAACAACATAATTTCATAAGTTGTAGCAACTGATTCTTATGATTATTACAGGTTTTAAAACAAACAATTTTCTCAAATTAGGGTTAAATGTGAATTTTTTCACAAAAATAGAAAACAGAAAAGGGCAAGAAAAACAAATTTTTCAAACAATTTAGAAGTCCTTAACTGTATTTTTAAGATTTTAAAATACATATTTAGAGATCGATAATTTTGATTGTTTACTGTTTTAATTTTGTTAATTTTTCATAAAAACTAAAGGTGCACAAATAATTGTGGTAAAATTATCTTCAAGAAAGCCTGCCATAATTTTATGGTCCTACTTATTACTTTTACGTAATTCATTTGTCATTAAAAAAATTCATTAGAACATTCAATGGCCTTCGAATACGAGTACTGGGCACTAGGGGCACTAGGTCTTGCCTTAAAATATTAATCAATGATCTTAACTAAAAAAGGTTTAAAACTTCAAATTATCTAATAAATTGTTCGAAATGTTTGACATGTTTTATTTTAGTGTTTTCCAGTGTAAATTATTATTTTTTAAAACTAATTTTAATATAAAATTATAAATTTTCAAAGAAGGATCGAAATTTCTAAAAATAGTATGTTGCACTCTATTTTTAAATGGAAATTGGAATGTTTCAACAAAAATCATTATCTAGATAAAAAATTTTCAACAATTTTAGAAAGTTTTCAAAGATTGATATTTATTTCAACAATTTAAGTTTTTCGTCTTTGTTAGGTTTTTTGCCGAAAATTGACATTTTTAAACAATATTATTAGATTTTGAAGCTTTATAACATTTTACATTAAAAATTGTTATTTTCAAATAATAATTGTTGTAATTTGAATAAGATTTATAAGATTTGAACAATTTCGTACTACTTTAGAGGTTTTCGTCAGAAAATGGTATTTTTAAAGGAAAAAAAAATTTTAAAGAAGTTTCACAAATCTTAATAATTTTATGTTATATTGTAGCGTTTTACACCGGTCGTCGTTTCTTTAAATAACAAATTATTAGATTTCAAAGATTTAAGTTTTTCAACAATATATACTTTTCCGCTTTTTATCGAAAATTGACATTTCAAACAAAAATCATTGGCATTCAGAAAAAAATGTATTTTTTTTCATAAATTCAGGTTATGTTCACACATTTTTTACCGGAAATTGGTTATTTTAAGCAAAAGTATATTAAGTTTAAAAGAAGAATTATACTAATTGGATTACATTTTTGGGACGTTAGTGTTTTTCCTCGAAAATTAGCATTTTATAATTTTGAAACAATTTTAGGTTATGTTAACATTTATTATCGAAATCGGTTATCTTACCTACAAACGTTAGGTTTGTAAATGTTTTTTTGTTGCGTTATTGTTTTTCGCAGAAAATAAGCATTTTGTAATTTTTAAACAATTTTAGATTCTGTTAACATTTACCATCAAAATCGGTTATTTTAAACAAGAAACGTTAGGTTTATAAAACAAAAAGTACATCCTTTAACAGTTTTTTGTTGCGTTAGTGTTTTTCGTCGAAAAGCAGTATTTTATAATTTTTAACAATTTTAAGTTATGTTAACATTTATCATCGAAATCAGTTATTTCAAACAAGACAAGGTTAGTTTATAAAATAAAATGTACAAACTTAGAAAATGGCTAGTTTAGTGTTTTTCGTCTAGAACTGACATTTTTAATAAAAAGTCCTTAGATTTCAGAGAATATTTACAACATTTGAACAAAAATATTTTTATTTCAAAATGATTAAATTTCAAAGAAGATTTACAATTTTTGAATAGTCTCCTGTTATATTACGTTAGTATTTTCTGTGAAAAATTGGTATTTAAAAAAAATCATGAGATTTTTCAGATTAGCATTTAGTCATTAAATTTACTTTTGCACAATATTTGGTATACTTGGCGTTTTATACCGGAATTCGATACATTAAATAAAATGTCATTGGATTTTAAAGAAGATAACAATTTTTTAAAACAATTTGAGGTTATGTTATAATTTTTACACTAGGATTTACACTCTCAAATGATTTGTTGTTATGTCCTTAATATTAATTTTATATTTTAATTTAAAAATTGCGTGAAACAAAATAATAATCGCCCACATAGTACACGTCTATTTTCTAATTTTATAAATAAGAATGTGCTTTATCCTGTATTTTATTTACAAAAATGCATTGGAAATTTTTTCTTTCGAATTTTTATGCATATTGCCCCCATATCCGTTCGAATCCACAACAAAAAAAAGTTTTTTTTCGACTTTTCAATTACAGCGAGGTAATAATCAATTAAATTTAAAATAAATAATTGCTTATACCATATATTATTATTAATAACAATATTATCTTATTATGATGCTAGAAAGTTGTACTTTTTCTAAAAATTTCCACTTTTTGTCCTATTTTCTAGCACATATGTAATTGTTTAAACAAATTATTATTATTGTTTATAACTATATTGTCCTATATTAATGCTCGATAGTTGTGGTTTTTCTGAAAGAATTCAATTTTTGTTCAATTGTTTGAACATATTGTTATATTTTATAACTATCTCCTCTCAGATAATTGCTAGAAAGTTGAAGTTTTTTTTGATATTTCTAACTTTGTTTTAGTTTTTTATTTATAATGAGTTTCAACTCGATTCACCTAATAATGACGAGTCTGAATAAAATTTATAAAACCGTTTTTTTTATGGAACACGTCTTAAACTTAATAGGGCTTGTGGAACTTCTAAATGTAATTTTAAAAAGACACATGTTTTTTCTGTGGATTCTAACAAATATGGGGGGCGATATGCATGAAAATCCGGAAAAAATGGACCACCCTACTTTGCAGCCTGCAATAATGCAATTATTATTGCAATTATATAATCAGGAAGTGGACGAGAGCCACTGAGAAGTTAGTGGATGAGCGCAGCTCGGCTCTCACATGCTTTGAACAATCGGTTTGGCAGAGAGAAGGTCACAAAGAGACGCGTGAGCCAAGCGTGCACGCTCACATTAGCCACGCTAGCGTAACAGGGGTTCTCACTGAGTGAGATCCGAGCTTCGCTCATCAGCTACATTCACGGTGGCACTATTTCGCACCTGAGGATAATAATAGATTTTCTTTACCGAGATTTACCAACCTTAAGGATTTGAGTGCGTGCTAAATTTTTGGTTTTATCCCAAAATATTAATCAGAGATTTTATAAAAAAACAATGACATTTATCCAAGTTCCCAAAAACTCTGATGTGGAAACTTGGTATCGGTAAATGTCGATAAAGGGAATCTGTATTTGATTTAATCTTTAAAAATACTATTTGGTCTATTTCTAAGTAGAAACAAAATATAAAATATAAAAATCGGTCATTTTATAGAAAAGAATTATATAGGGGGCACCCTCCCCCCTAAAGTGGATAACGCAACCCACAGTGGACAATCATTAATTAAGAGCACAAATAAAAGAAAACTATTTTAATTTTAATTTGTTAAGACGAACAGTATCTTGACTATTATCTAAATTAAACTAATTATTATATAAACATAAGTATTTTTAATTAATGATTATTTACTGTAGGTTACGTTATCCACTATATCAAGGTTTCCTTTAATGCAAAGCATGTATTGTATAATCTGTGTTTAACAAAAAATTAGGATTTTAAATTAGAAATCCGAGTAAGTAGTTGCCGCGAGTGAAAGAGGCGAAGGTGATAGTGTTTTGAATGCTAGATGACGTCACGTCCTTCTGTTAGAGTGATGGTGATAAGGATGAATGTTTATTCGTCGCATCATCAGTTAAGTGCGTCACAATCTTACACGGAACGTTTCGTGAAAATACTAAACTCTCGTAAAAATTATAACAGTCTTAAAAATGTTAATTCTTCCCAAACACAATTTTAAAAAAATTAAAAGTTAGTTGAATTGCAATTTGAAATTAGTTTTTTTTAAATGATTTATAACAATTTGAAATTAGTTTTTTTAAAATGATTTATAACAATTTGAAATTAGTTTTTTTTAAATGATTTATAACAATTTGAAATATCGCGGTTAAGTTAAATTTAGTAATTTAAAAAAATATTCAATTTGGGAATGAAATATGCCGAAAAATAAAATTCCAGATAATTCAAAAATCCCGAAATAACAAATTCACTAATAATAAAATTCCCGAGCAGTTTACAGTAGTACAGAATTGCAAAGGTCCCGATAATAAAATTTGGATAGAAAATTTCTGAATTATAATATATCCGAACTAGAAAATCTCCGAATCATAAAATACTCGAATTTGAACAAAATTATTGTTAGAATTTGTAATAACAATCTTTTATAAAAGTGTTACGAACAAACATTTTTAAACACTTACCTCAAAGAAAAAAATAAATTTCTTCCTAAATTTCCTCTGAATCTAATCGGATTTTTCAAACAAATTTTACAGGATTCAATACAGTATTGATTTATTTCGAAGTATCTTACTATTTTTTTCCCTTAATAATTCGCTTTCTAAAAACATTTTTAGTAATTTTTCGAAACTACTCTACATTTTCACTCGAGAATTTCCCAATTAAGCAATTCTACAGTGTGAGGAATGTTTTTTGGGATTTTTCCGTCGTCAAAAAAATTTTAATTGTTCATATTCAGAAATTTGATTATTTCACAATCTTGTTATTCGGGAATTTTATTATACGGGGATTTTTTCATTCAGGACATTTCTTATTCGGGAATTTTCCAATTACGGACTCCTAAAGTGTCGGGAATTTTTTTCTCGGAATTTTTTGGACCTCCCAACAAATTTTATTTGTTCCTATTTGGCAATTTTATTAATCGGGAATTTTTTGCAAAATTGCCCGAATAATAAAATTGCTGAATAAAAAAAGGCCCAAATGGATTCATGAATAGTAAAAAAAAACGAATAATAAAATTGCCGAATTGAAAATTTCCAGAATAAAAAAAATCTAAATAATAAAATTCCAGAATAATAAAATATCCGAATTGGAAAATGCCCGAATAAAGAAATGTACGAATAATAAAATTGCCGAATTAAAAATTTCTTGAATAAAAAAATGCTCGAATAATAAATGTTCTGAATTAGAAAATTCTAGAATAATGAAATTTCCGAATGGGGAAATTCCCGAAAAAAATGCCCGAAAGATAAAATTCCCGAATTTGCGAAATGCCCGAATAATGAAATTCCTAAATAATAAAATTCCTTAATTAGAAAATTTTGGAATTTTAACATTCGGGAAATTTATGGTTCAAATATTTTATAATTCAACAATTATTTGGTATGTTTCTGTAAGAACGACTAATTCAATAATCTCTGATTTGAAAGAGGCTTGTGGTCATTTTGAAATAAAAAATGTCTAAATCCTAAACAAGGACATCTTTCTTTAATTTCAGTGCAAATATTGGGTTACATACAATTTTCAAAGTCTAAAAGACACTTGTCTAGAAACGGACGTGATATAACTAGGAGAACTTGATACATGACCCTGATGTCGCTATTATTATAATCATATCTCATTTTACTTGCATATTTTAATATGTAGATTTTTAGCAATATATATGATTTTTCACATAATTTAATCTATATTTTTATATCCGTTTAAATATATTCAGGGGACGACTGAAAAATAAAAAAAACTCACGACAATAAGATGCCAGAATAATACTATATCTGCCAGTTCATTATATATTATGGAATTTGAAAAATTCACAAATAATAAAATTCTTGAATAATCTTTAGAATATTACCAAAATATAAAATTCTTCAAAAATAAATGTCTTAAATAATAAAAATTCCATGCAGTTTTTAATCTGACCGAATATGAAAATTCACAAATAATAAAATTCTTAAATAATAAATCGCCTGAGTAATAAAATTCCCGTCAGTTCATAATATTACCGAATTTAAGAATTTCTGACTAATACAATTCCCGAATTATCAAATTCCCGAACAATTTATAATATTATTGAATTTAAAAATTCTCAAATACAGTAAAACCCTTCAATAGCCCTCCCTTCTATAGCCTTTCCGAGAATTGACACCGCGCCGCAGGTAGGTGTAACAGGAGCTGCGTGGGGTGAGCAGGGTCTGCAGCCGTCAATCAGGCGAGAACTCAGGCATGAAGAAACAAAAGTGGAGTGGGCTATAATGAGTTAGTTCCCTCCCACTGTCAGCCCCAAAATCGGCGCTATAGAAGAGTTTTACTGTCATAAATTTCTTAAATTATAAAATTCCCGTATAGTTTACAATATTACCGACTTTATATTTGATAATTCTCAAATTAAAAAATTCTCGAATAATAAAATACCCTAATGATAAAATTTCCTAACAGTTTATAATTTCACTAAATTTAAAAATTCCCGAAAAATAAAATTTTTTAATTGGAAAATTTTCAGTAATAAGGAATATCTTAAAAATTCGGAAAAAATTCTCGACACTGTAGAATTCTCGAAATGGAAAATTTCCAAAGAAAAAAATTTCCGAATTCCTAAATAATAAAATTATCTAACAGTTCATAAAATTACTAAATTAAATAATTTCCGAATGATAAGACTCTTGAATTGCAAAATTTCTAATAATAAGAAATGACTTGAATATTCCGAAAAATAAAATTCCCGATACACAAGAATTCCCGAATAATAAAATTTCCGAGTAATAAAACTCTCGAATTTAAAAATTCCCTACAGTTACGAATGACTTTAATATTTAGAAAAAAAATTCCTGACACCAAAGAGTTCCCGAATAATAAAATTTCATAGTAATAAAATTCTGAAGAATTCCCTAATTTTAAAAATTCCCGAATAATACAATTTTCGAATTAAAAATTTCCGAATTACAAAATTCCTGATTGATAAAATTCCCGATTCGCAAAATTCCCTGATAATACATATTTCGAAGTGGAAAATTCCCGAAAAATGAAATTCACAAAAAGTTTATATTATTATCAAATTGAAAAATTCCCGAAAAAGGAAATTCCCAAATTGTAAAATGCCCGATAATAAGGAATGACTGACATATTCTGTAAAATAAAATACCCGACATTGAAGAATTCTTGAATAATAAAATTACCGATTGATAAAATTCACGAATAGAAAAATTCCCGAATAATAAAATTTTCGAACTGGAAAATTCTCAAATAGTTTATAATCTTAACGAATTTGAAAATTCCTAAAGAAATTCCGAATAATAAAATTCTCGAATTTAAAAATTCCCGATAATAAGGAATGACTTGAATATTTAAAAAAATTCTTGACATAGAAGAATTTCTGAATAATAAAATTCTGAAGAATCCCTTAATTTGGAAATTTCTCGATTAATAAAATTTTCGCACAAGAAAATTTCCTTAGAAGAAAATTTTTGAATTGGAAAAATCACGATTAATAAAATTTCTGAATAACAAAATTCCCAAATCGAAAATTCCTGAATAATAACATTTTTTTACTGCAAAATTCCCGAATCAGAAAATTCCCAAAATGAAAAAATGTAACCTTTTTTACTTAGCAAATTAATTAAATTATTACAATTGAATCTTTAGTTAATTATAAAAATTGTAATTGTTTATATTCGGGATTTTTATAATACGGCAAGTTTTAGTCAGAAAATTTTATTATTCGAGTACTTTTCAATTTAGGAATTTTATTATTCGGTAAATTTCCAATTCTGGAACTTTACACTGACGGAAATTTTATTTTGCGGGATTTTTTAGTTATTTAGAAAATTATATAATTTAAATTGGAATATAAAAAGTGCTCCTAATTTGTAATTAAATTAAATTAAAAAAATTAATTTTGTTTTGTTCTTAAGAATGTTCTTAAATTAATAAAAAAAACTAAGCAATTTTGTTGAATGAACGAGATTTGAAATCAGAGTAACGAGGCTCTTTTTAAAAAATATAGTCACCATGTCTATATTAATAATAATTATCCTCATACTTGATGTTCATTAACACTTGTAATAACAACTTCTCTTCTATTGTTATTAAATTCATTTGAGCAGAAATTCATTATTTTTACACTAAAGATTCTGCTTATGAGAATTATTCATAACTTTTTTAAAACGATTTTAATAAATTTGAATGTTTTCACAAAGTATTATCTTATAAATAATAGACCCATATTATATTTACACACACTCATATGCTATAACGAATTTGAATTAAATTAGGCTTAATATATTTTTTAACTGAAAATAAATCATACTCTTTATCAAAGAAACAAATCAAAAACAAACAATGTGTATTCAAACGTAAATTTCTACAGAGACATAATATTGATGACTTTTTCAAATATTTGAACGAATCAGGAGTATAATTGCGTAACGACAGTAGTTCCGATTAGATTATAAAATTGCTGCGAAATTCAAGCTTCTAATCCAGCCCCGGAACTTTAAATTTAAATCAATAAAATTATTCTCCCTCGTATGAGTAATTCGATTTCCGCAGTTGGGGAAGAGCTATAAAGCTTAAACTGTGCGAGTTCAGTTTAAAAAATGGCGATAAACTTGAATTGTTATCAAATGGTTTTAAAGAGAAGACAGTTTACAAAAAAATATTATTGCTCAATTTTAATTAAAATCGTAACGAGTTCAAAAATAGATATACATTCTTTTTTCTCGAAAATATTGGATTAAAATTTTGTTTATAAACGTAATCGATTCTCTCCGCAAGCGGGGGTGGAGACTGACAATGAGCGATTCACTAAATGAAAGATTAACTACCGGGCTCTACAATCTCCGTTTAATGAGAATAATAAAGAGTCATATGCATGGACCTTGAGACAACCCATACTAACTAGAGTAGTAACATTTCATATAAGCGGTATCTGGAGTCTAATTATAAAAAAAATTAGAATCACGCTGTCATTAAATTATAATGCAATTGTGATGCAATTATTATGCAATTATGAGAAATATTTTAGAAATTAAATATATATAATTCTATAAATTCTGGAGTTTGGCAGCCATGTTAATCAGGGGAAAATCAACTTGTTTTCGACATCATGATGTGACTGAATTTTTATGCAATCGTGTTGCAAATATAATGCAATCATGAGATTGCATTATATAGACAGAAATCTTATAGAAATTGAATACATTTTTTTCTTTGAATTCACGACGTTGGTAGCAAAGTTAGTTTGCGGATCCTCCATTTTTGACATCATGATGTGATTGAATTTTGATGAAATTGTGGTGCAACTATGATGCAATTATGATGCAACTATGGGAAATATTATAGAAATTGCATAGATTTTTTCCCTTAAATTTATGAGATTTGTAGTTAGGTTAGTTAGGGGCACCTCTATTTTTAAAATCACGATGTGACTAAATTTTGATGCAATTATGATTAAATTATGGAATAATTGTAAAAATGGAATATTTTTTTTTACCTCCACCACTTTTGTAGCAAAGGTAGGGAAACCTCCAGACATTTCCGAGTCCAACGGAATATCCAATACAGGCAAGAACAAATTGCACTTTGTTCTCCCAATGGGGTCTTTTTGGCTGTCGATAATCTTCTTGATCTCCAACATCCCCCTCATCATACGTACTACAGGTTGAAAGATCATCCTCTACCGGGCTAATAACAAAATTAATTATTTATTGTCTTTAATTACGTAATTTTATTATTTTTGTTATTAACATTTTTTTTAATCAGGAGCCATCCATAAACGATGATATCAAATTGAGATGGGAGGAGGTCTTGCCAAAAACGACGGTTGGTACCAGAGGGGGTGGGGCTTTGGAAGTAGCGTTAATGTTAACCCTGTTTCAAGAACTTTTATTATTCTTTTTTTTTGTTGCGTAAATTCAACTACTTGGTTGAAAGTTGACCTAATTTGTTAAAATTACCTTGTTTGTTTTTAAACGTTAACGTTTCTTAAAAATTCTATTTTATTGGTTGAAAATTTAAGTTTTGAACTGAAAATTTGACAATTCTATTTTTCATAAAAAATGGATATTTATTGTTGAAATTTTAACTATTTGTTTCATTATACGTGTCTTATGTTGAAAGCTCGTCTTTTTAGTCAAATATTAATTTTAGTAGTTGAAATTTCATAGATTTTGGTTAAAAACGCAACTCTTTGGCTCAAAATTAATCTGTTTTAGTGGATTATTCTTTTTTGATGAAAATTCAAACTTTTTAATTTAATTTAAATGTTTTGTGAAAATTCATTATTTTTATTTGAAAATTTATCTACTTGGTTAACAGGTAAACAACCTTGTTATAAACATTTTCTGTTATAACACGCGCCTCTTTGATTGGAAATTTAATTATTTTGTTGAAAATTTGTTTATTTTTTGTTTGAAAAATAATTTGTTTATATAACAATTAGAATATTTCATTTGTGGTAGCAAATATATCCTTTCAAATTGGAAATTCAACTATCTGGTAGAAAATTCATGTTTAAAAAAAAATTAATTTTTTGTACAAAAAGTCACCCCTTTTGGTTAAAAACGGAAATATTTGGTTCAAAATCAATCTTTTTTTTGCTGTGGATTATGTTTTGCCAGCAATTCTTCTTTTTCGTCGAATAAATTGTTTTGTGAAAATTTATTATTTTTAGTTGAAAATTCGTCTACTTGGTGAAAGGTTAAACTATGTCATTAAAAACAATTTTTTTCATAGTATTTGCATCTCTGGTTAAAAATGTAACTCTTTTGTTTAAAATTCTTTTTTTTTGTTGTTTGAAAAATCATTTTCTTATCTAAATATTTGATTTTTGGTTGAAAATTTATCGTTCTAGGTCGAAAATTCAATAATTTTGCTGGAAATTAATTTTTTTTCATTGAATTCAACTGTCTTTGAATTTTCAATCGAAGTTTTTGTTGTTGTTGAAATATCAACTATTATACGTTTCGTTAAGAATTGACCTTTTCATATTCAAAATTCAACTGTTTTGTAAAAATTGATCTTTTTTTTTGGATGTGAAATTAAATTTTTTTAGGTAGAATATTAAACTATTTATTCAAAAATGTTACCACTTGTTAGAAAATTACATGTTTCGTTGAAAATTCATATTTTCGGATTAACAATATAAGTTTAAAAAAATTAATTTTTGTTAATTAAAATTAACTTCTCTTTTGAAAATTCCATCTTCTAGTGTATATACATGCTTCAAAGATGGGTAAGGGGGGGGGGG
>NC_046657.1:9241095-9252467 GCF_010883055.1 Belonocnema kinseyi
GGGGTGAAAATAGTCGAAACTTTGTAACCTTTATGAACAAAGCTCGAATCAAAGTTTTTTTTATATACATCTTTTTTTCGGGAAATTATTTCAGAGTAGAATTTATTTTAGATCAGAATAAAATTAGATACTTTGCTAAAATTAAAATAAAGTGGCTGCTTTATTGACGGACCACACGAGTTAAATATTTATGAATATTGCGCTAAACAATTATTTTTGCAAGATTATTTTTTCTGCTTCAAAAATTAATTAAAATAATTAATTAATAGAAACAGAAATTATTAAAAGTGAAACATAATTAAGAAACAGGAATATGTTTTTTTTGTATATATGGAAACTTTGAGCTGTGGAAAAATTTTTAAAATCATTTTTAGTTAGTAGGCCAACCCTAAGGGACAAAGAGACAATATTGATATGTGCCCACGCTCTAATTGTCCAAGGTCTCAGAGATAAGCATGAGAAAGATAATATCTGAAGGTATACCTATTTCTCATGATAATGAATTCATTAAAAATGCAGTTTTGTTCTCTCATTCTATTTTCTATATATGAAATAAAGTAAGATTTATTTATTTTTAATGCATTATTCTATTTTTATAGTCATTTAGTAAATAATTATATTTTTGTACAGAAATAATTTTAAATATAAAAGTGAAGCACAAAAATAAAATTATAGAAATTTATTAATCTTTTTTTTATTAATTTTTTTCAATTATAAATTTGTATTTTAATACTTATTTTTGATTTATTAATATTTTATTTAGTTATTAAAAAAAATATCTTACTGTACAGAACCAATTTGACGAAATTGTGGTATAACAACGTGATTTTTAAATTTAAGTTCCTTTTGTTCCATTTCTCACTTGTAACAAAATAATAATATATTTAAAACACTATGAAAATACATCTCTGTTCTATTTTTTCAATTAAATATTATTTTAATTTTGGTATGAAATAGTTGACTGTCTGGCTGATACTGAACTGAAATTGAAAATGGTTCTTCTACTTATAAAGACAAGGCCATCCGCTGTTGGTCAAATAGTAAGGAGACAAATGAGACGTTTTTTTTTTAGAAAATTATCGACTTGCATGTGTCAGCTTACGACCGACGTCATAAAACAAACGAGGGATGCCAACGGAAGCACTTTGAAAATATTCTTTATCATAAAAAATCAATAGAAATTAAATAATAAATACTAAGAAAAGGATAAAAAAGTCAATTTGTATTTTATTTGCTTCAAAATATAATATTTCAAGTCCAACTTAAAATTGAATTTGAATTATCTCATCGAAGGTCAATGAACACGTTTTCAATCTAGAGATGCTATTATTAGAAATTGCAAATTTATGAGTTTTTGTATACTGGTTTTCTGTTCGAGAATTCTAAGTAATGTAATACATCAAAATAAATATTAGAAAAGGATCGATTCATTTTTGCGAGGATCGGTTCTATTATAAATAAGAAAATTAAAATAGAATATTATTTATATAAAGAAAAAAGTTTAAAAAGTACAAAATTCTTTCTTTGGTGAAAAAAAGAGAGAAATAAACAATCCTTCTGAAATGAACAATCCATTATTTAGGGCGAAATAATTTTTTTCAATAAACAATTCCTCATTGAATGTTAAATGTATTAAAATATAAATAATAATCAAGAAGAAATATGTCTTCCTGTTATTTTCACAAATAATGGTCTCTGTCGTGGTAAAATTAAGTTCATTTTTAAATTCTGAATACTTCCTTCTTTATGTCAGGAAAATGAAAGAAATTTTAAATTAAAGAATTTCCTTTTCCAAGTCAAAAGAAAAGTGAAAACCTAAACATTTTGTCTTTTCCAGTAGATAAAATCCTTTCTATTAATTTCACCAATAAAAAATGTAATTATAAGTTTACAAATTTCAGAACGAAAGAATTCCTTCTTTCAACTCAGAAAAATAATTGAAAGTTTAATAATATCTTTGATTTGAAAGAAATAAGCCTTTTTTCTTCCGATAAAAAAATCTAAAATGTTTCTGACCAAAGAATTCTTCCTTCGAACTCAAGATAAATAATTGAGATTTGAATAACATCCCTGTTTTAGCAGAAGTAAACCTTTTTGCTTCGGATATAAAAACTTCAAAAATTCCACACTAATGAATTTCTTCTTCGAACTCAGACGAAGCATTGTAATAAAAATAATATCCCTGTTCCAGCAGAAGCAACTTTTTTAGACTTTTTAACTTTCTTTTTCAGATAAAAAAAAACTGAAAAATGCACCCATATAATTCACAAAAGCTTTGAAATATTATCAATCTCCCTGCTCCAAAGGAAAAAACCTTTCTTCTTCAGATAATAAAAAAACCAAACCCAGTGCTGTAGAATTTCTAAGACAAGCGAAACAAAAAAAATTGAACAAGAGCACAATCTTCACTCATCCGAAATCCAGTTCAGAAACCAGTTTCATCTTGCCTCAGGTCAACAATCCCAGCCTCGAGAACCCTTACGACCCCAATTCCGGGCCAATTCCAAGATCCATAATAAAACTGATCGCAGCATTACATACAACATTAATTATCCAACTTAACCAATGACAATTTCTCTAATCACACAGCTGGATCATAATACTTACGTCGGCGGATGTACCATGTTAAGCAGTTCTGATGGTGAAGTGGGGACTCTCCTTATCGTGAGTTTCCTTCCATCCGATGACCCCATACCAATCGAGGCTAGAGAGCGAATCGAGACCGAATCCGGAAACGGTCTGCCATAGTGTCCACCATCAAAAACAATGGAAGCCCAACTAGCTGCAGGTGGTTGTTGAAAGTGATGATTACTGGGTAGGTGAAGATGTTGAGGATCATCAGTCGCATTCGACTTTAGGGACCTCATACTTGGGTACCTATCAGGACATGTTTTCAAATTTTTGTAGTTATACAAATAGAAGAAAAAAAGTCTTCTTAAAATGCCCTGGTACCTATGATGTCGACTTCCATAGAGTTCCAACCCGCGACTGATCCTTCCACTCTGAGAGATCGAAGTATCTCGGTAGGAATTATCCCTGGACCCAGCATCGAGCGCTGCCAGTCGGCCAGATTGGTAGCCACGCGACAATTTTTCATGGACACTATCAGTACTGCTATTACCGCTGCTAGACCTCTTAACTCCATTTCCGGTTGATCCAGTGGATCCGGTGCTGGCAGGAGTGACAACAATTTTCCGCGTGTTGGTTAAAAGCCTTCCATGTTCCTCTGGTGAGTCTGAGTCAGGATCTTGATGAACCCTGGTGATGTCTGGCTCTGCATCATCAGACCCATCTTCTTCAGGCATGGTGCTCATCTTTCGGACGTTGTTTTGTTTTCCCATTGAGTTGAGTCTTGGTTGTTGCTTGGGATAGGATTTTGCGTCGGTGATCATCACCGGAGTGATTAGTAGGCGTGCATTGTTGAGTCACAAATTAATGAGGATGCTTCCTGGCCTGACCTGTAATTAGTGATTGATTTCCCCTTGAAAAATATGTGTGGGAATTAGATGCGGTAAGTGATTACCGATTTTGGTCTATTAAACTAAAGAAATTTCCCTAATATTCTTACCAATCTGACCATCCAAAAATCTTCAACAATAAGTCTTGTACCAGGCAGTGTAAGAACTTCAAATACATTAAAAGATTACTTTCATTCTATAATTGCTTTGTCAGCATATTGAAGATTAGTATCAGTAAATAGTAACTTCAATGTCGCTGTCATTTATTTTTAATGGAAAACACTCTCACAGTTCTTGGTATTAGTGTCATCATTGGAATTTTCGATGGAAGCATGTCCATTGCCCATATAAGTCTTTATCACCGACCTTATCTTTTTAAATACTTCCGTTTGATTTCCTTTTCCTTTTTGGATATAAAAATATTGGCTATCAGATATAATAGAAAATGAAAAAGATAGAGATGATGAATTAAAAAGCTATTTTAAAATGATATTAGAGGATTAGAAGACACTTGAGGTGTTGAAGTAATTGAAAGATAAGGACAATGTTGCTTTATCAAAAAAATTGGTTTAAAAACGATTGAAGTACGATAATGATAATGATTCAAGGAAAAATTATTGGAAAATTAATTACGGGTTTAAACTAAAAAAAATGACACATTAGGAATTATAAAAAAAGTTAATTACTCAGAAAGAAGTCCTTTTACGAAAGGTCCTTATAACACAAACATGGTCTGAGCAAGAAGTGATTACCAAGAGACTATCCATCTAGTAGAGTTGAAATTTGCAACACTTTTAGAATTATCACTCTCCAGCATGAAGCAAAAGGTTCGAACTCGATATCTCCAAACCCAAATTTTATATCCTTGTCCGAAAATTCAAAAACCCGGATTTTAAGTAAAAATAACAAGTGGTTACAAAAGGAACTAATACAATCAAGTTGAAACTTGTCTCACTTCTAGATATCTCACTTCCCAACATCTAGCAAAAAGTCCGAACTCGACCCCCCCACTCCACAATTTTTAATTCCAGTTCGAAAATGTTTGTTTTCATAGTTCTTCTCCTGAAGATTTTTCAAGTGGCTGACCTTGGGTGGCCTTGAGCCTTGAAACGAGTTTAATCGCCGGATGGTAGTAGATCCAGTTGCTACCGGCAATCCAAATTTGACCCTCTGACTGCAGAAGTTGTTTCTGGATAAAAAATTATTTTTGTTGAGAATTTTTCTCTCGCTGATGAGAAATGGTTTCTTTGCGATGAGAAATGTGGGTATTTACTAAGAAAATGTAAGCTTGGAATTTGGTTCACAAACTTGTGCATGCACTTACAAGTGAGTGGCTGTGGGCAAGTTGGAATGTGTTAGTGGCATGTACTGAGTGTCAGGAGTGCACACGTGTGTCACGTGACCGGAACCCCCAGGCGCCACTGATGTGGTTCTCTGGAGCCGACCTCGACTCGTGGTAGTCGATTTCGCAGGCAACGTTTAGGAACGGTCGCGTTAACCAACTGAAGCTGCCACTCGGCGCGCTGGGAATTAATCCAATCGAGAACAGCTTCCTACGAGAGAACGAGTGAGTGCCATAAACCGGGTCCGGCTATTTGGAGCGATATCGCGCTTAGAGGCGCGGCGGGTTTCTGAATTACGCTACCAGGCGGTTGCCGGATACACTAGGCACTGTTGCTTGATTTACCTCGGTCCCGCCACACCTCCCACTGACACAGGGTCGGTTCAAAAAAAAATTTCACGGGGTTTGGTGGGACATGTGGAGTGAAGCGAGACACCCGATTTTTATCCAGAGAAAGTGATTATATAAAAAATGAAGTGACTAAATAAAAAATTCTGGGTGGCTCGTTTTAGTCCACACTGTCCTGTAAGATTTGCAGAAGAGCGAAAAAAAGACATGTGCAGCTTTATTTTTATCAGTTGAAAAAGATAACAAGTTTCTTCTCGGATGTTCTTTTCACATACAACAGATGGCACAACATGTAGGATCTATGGAACTAATTGTAAGAAATAAATCTTCAGTCTTACCTGAGCCGGATTTACCTACTTAGATTGCCTTAAATGGCTGGCGTTTGAAATTGATCTATATTAGGGACCTTAAGTGAATTGCGTAACAAGGTGGAAGGGGGCCTTTTATTCATAAAGGCAATTTTTGGAAATACGCAAATGAAAAAAATGTGCAGTAATTGTACAGCAAGTTAATACGAATTTAACTTTACGCGTCAAAGATACATTGTGAGTGAAAAATGAACCTAGCCAACAATTTTTAAAAAATTTCAGGGAATTTGATTGGTCAGGGAAAAGTCAGGGATTAAGAAAGCAAGTCTTGCAAGAGTCAGGAAATTCTATAACTGAATAATTGACTTACTTGCCTTGTATTTTAATTTCTTTTTTCAGTTGTTTCCTCCTAAAAATGATCTTTTAAGTCATAAATTTGATTATTTGTTAGAAAATGCAATAATTTAGCGAAAAAGTCGTCCTTTTTGGTTGTAAATTAAACTGTTTCTTTGAAGATTATTATATATTTTACAAAATTTACTTGCTGTTTAAAACTCATATTGTGATGTTGAAAAGTCAAAATAAAATCGTTTTTAGATGCAAATTCAACTATTTTGATGAAAATTTGTCTTTTTAATTTGAAATTGAATAATCTATTTTAGTAGACATTGCATCTTTCCCAGATAAAAATGCAACTGCTTGATGAAAAATACAAGAAACTTGTTCAAAAGTCATTCTTTTTGGCTGTTTGGTTGAAAATTCAACAATTCTGTAGTCACAGTTTTTGGTTTAAAATTTAACAATTTTGTTAAGAAGTCATAATTTTTTGTTGCAAATTTAAATAATTTTTGTATATTCAACTATTTCGTAGAAAATGTACTTGTGGTTAAAAATTCAAATTCTGGTGTTAAAAAGTCAACTAAAATCTTTTTTGCAGTAAAATTCAATTTTTTTTTAATCTTTGTGTTTTCTAATTTGAAAATTCATTTATTTGATTAAAAGTGGCTTTTTCCAATATAATCTAATCCAATCAATTCCAATGTAAACCTATCTACTTCAATCCAATTTATTCGAATCCACTCCAATTCCAATGCATTTCAATTTAATACAATCTAATCCAATTAATTCCAATTAATTCAATGCCAATCCATTCCAATCCATTCCAATCTATTCCAAACCAATTCACTCTATTCCAATCCACTCATATCAAATCCACTCCATTTCAATATTTTCTAATCGAATGCAATCCATTTCAATCCCCTCCAATCCCATTCATTTCAAACTAATACGCTCAATAATTCGATTGTTCAAATCTAATCCACTCCATCCCAATCCAATTCAATTTATTCTATTGCAAACTAATTCAATCCACCCAAATCCCATTCATTAGAAATCCTCTCCACTCCCATCCAGTCCACTCCAATCTAATCCACTCAAATCCATTCCTACCCACCACACCCCATTCTAACCCATTTCAATCCAATTAATTTGAATTCAATCCACTCAAATACAATTTATTCTAATCCATTCCACTCCAATCAAATACAATTCAACTCATTCCAATTCAGTCGATTCCAATCGAATTCATTTCAATCCAATCTAATCCAATAAATTCCAATTTAATCGAATCTTCTCCAATCCAATTCATTCAAATAAAGTCTGATCCACTTCATTCCATTTAAATCCAATTATATCCACTCCAATCTAATCCCATTCATTATAAATCATCTCCACTCCCATCCAATCGTCTCGACTCCAATCCACTCAAATCTACTCCAATCCATTCCTCTCTAATCTAGTCTAGTTGACTCCAATGGATTCCAATCCAATTCTGTCCAATCTAATTCACTCCAATCCAATTCAATTCTCGAGGTGAAGGACGAGTCACACATTATTTTTTATCACACCAATTAGCGTAAGTATATGTCTATATGTTAAAGAACACAGTTTCAGTTACTTTATAGTACGCTGTATGCTATAAGTAAACAATTTTACGGTCTATCCTAAAAAGTGCTATTTTAGGTATTTCTGGCAGTGCCTAAAATCGCACTTATACCCTTGAAGTCTAACCCGTATTTCCCATAAAAATATGTTTTTGCAAATTTTATTTAAAATCGTCAATATCAGCTGAATCAAGATGAAATTCAACGTTTCGCTTCACAAAAAGCCATAGAATACAAATAAAATATTACTTTTTAAATATTAGCCCTATAAGTCTGTTTTATAGGATTGTAAAAAAAACCGCAAAAGTGAATAAATGAGTTTTGCGACTTCTTGGCTCTAATTATAACTTTTGCCGTTTTTAAATTAAAATTGTTTCTAATATATTGAATACTACTTTATAATGATAATGAGATGTTCATATAAATTGTTAAACCAATTTTTATTGTTTTAAAGAAATTTTCTCACAGAATAGAGATAAAAAGACGCGTTTTTCAACAAACTTCCACTTTTTGTCCAAATTTTAAGTAGAACGAGATAATAGTTAATTATTGTTAACAATAATAATTGTGTTAACAATATATTATTATTGTGCATAATATTCTCTTTGAATGATACTGGAAATAGCGGTTTTTTATAAAATTTTTAATTTTTTGTCCACTTTTTACTCGGTGTGAGTTAATATTTAATTTAACAAAAATAATTGTTCAAATAAATTATTATTTTTCATAGCTACCTTCTTCTGTATGAATACTATAAATTGTTGCGTTTTTCTGAAATTATTAACTTTTTGTCCACTTCTCAATTAGATTTAAGTAATAATTAATCGAACAATTTATTATTGTTGTTAATAACAGTCTGTTCACTTAATAGTAGAAGGTTTCGGTTGTTTCTGAAATTTTTAATCATTTGTCTATTTTTCACTTTCAGTGGCTTAATAATTAAATAAATTCAGCAAAAAATTGCGGGTTTTTCTTAAATTTTTAACTACTTGTCCTCTATTGACTTAGTGGGGTAAAATGCAAGTTAAAAAATAGTTGTTTGAACAACTTATTATTGAAAAGTGCAAAAATAATTTGCCTAAAAATACTATTTAAAAAAAAATTCTTGTTGAGGTTCATTTATTATTTTTTCATAACTAAAAAGTCAAAAGAAAACTAAACATTTTATGACAAAAAAAAATTCTAGACTAATTTAAGAAAATATAAATAATAATAATATAAAGTCAAAACTTTGTAGCATTAATCAAATTGAATACTATTGGAAATAATAAGAAATTGTTTAAGCGTTGCATTTTTTAACATTAATTGATTATTTGAATCACTCTCATTGAAAAATGAACGAAATGTGGAAAATTGGTGAAAAAGCTGCAATTTTCTAGCATTATTCCAAGAGAATATTATTTACAAAAAGATTAAATTTTTTTAACAATTTTTTTTAACATTAATTAAATCATACTTCACTGTAATTTAAAATTGGACAAAAAGTAGAAATTTATTGAAAAAACCGCGACTTTCTTTCCCTATTACAAGAAAAAATTGCTAAAAGCAATAATAATTGGTTTAAATAGTATATGTAAACATCTAATTATCAGTATAAAGTAGTATTTTACGTATTAGAAAGGATTTGCATTAAAAAGACGCAAAAAAATCATAACAAAAGAACCGTACAAAAAAATTTTCCTTTGTCCCACCCACCTTCTTACAGAATGGAATTGTTTTCCCTGTCCTTTAAAATCAAAGACCAGCATTTTTATCTTGTAATATTTCTAATGTTGGATCTTTTATAAACAGATTATGACAATTTTTCAGATAAATTTAAAATGTTCAAATTTAATTATTTATGTTACAAAAAAGAGTTTTATGCCACAAAAGATGATTTTTTGACAAAATGCTTGAATTTTAAACAAAATAATTAAATTGTTCACAAGATCATTTAATTTTTAATTTAAAAAGAGGAATTTTTAACCAAAATGTATAATAGTTGATATTTAAACCAAAAAGGGTAAAATTTCATTAAAAAAATTTTTTTAACTAAAAAGTGAATTTTTAACCCATAAAGATCTTTCAGTTGCGAAATGAAAAAAAAAATTAACTAAATTATTGAACCTTTACGCCAAAATACAAATTTTCGCTTTTACCCACGTAGCTGAATTTGTAATGAAAAAAATACTAGTTATTCGAATTTCCACCAAATTTCTTTGAATCGAAAGGACCAATTTTCCAAAAAAATAGTTAAATTTTCATCCAAAAATGTTTTCCGTTGACTTTCCAACAAGAAAATATAGATTTTAATCAAAAAAGTAAATTATTTTAAGAAGATTGTTGAATTTTCAACAAAACTGTTTAATTTTCATCCAAAAAAGGATGACCTTTTAACAAAATCCAGATTCTTCAACCAAATAATTGCATTCTTTTCTTGAAAATATTCCATTAATACTAAATCAGATGAAGTTTTAATTAAAAAGATAAATTTCGAAAAAAATTTAATTTTAAACCCGGAAAGACGAATTTTCCAGAAAGTAATTGCATTTTTATTTAAAAAATATTCAACTACTAAAAACAGATGAATTTTTGAATCAAAAAGATCAATTTTGAAAAAATAGTTGAATTTTCATTTAAAAAAGTTTTTTAGTTGACTTTTAAACATAAAAATACGAATTTCAATACAAAGTTACATTTTCCAAGGAAATAGTTTAATTTTTAAGAAAAAGGAGAAAAAACTTGGAGTTTTGTGCGCAAATGTTGGTTTATATAATTTATCACAGCATTGTTAAATCTGAAAAATTATTGCAACCTTTGAATCAAAAGGATGAACTTTGAGCCAAATTGTTAAATTTTCAACCAAAAAGTGGCTTTCTTATCCAAGAAAGATGTGATTTTTACTAAAATAGGTGAATTTTTAAATTAGAGATAAATTTCGAAAAAAAAGTTGAATTTTCAATCTAGAAAAAGATTTTTTAACAAAACAGTTGAATGTTCAACCAAACAGCATGCCTTTTTAACAATATCGTTCAATTAACAAATAAATAATAAAATTTATAACTATAAAGATCATATTCAGGAGGAAGCAACTAGAAGAAAAATTAAAATAAATATAAGGTAACTAAGATACTAACAGAAAAAAACTTCATTTTCAAAATTATTCCGTGACCAATTTTTAATTTGTTCTGCCCATTAATATTTCAAAAACATTAAATGTTTTCTGCTTGTCAGTTATTTAAAGTTATAGTAATTCTCTGACTTTTAAAATAAGGCGAGAAGGAAAAGGGGCTATTTTGACCGAAATTTCGAATAATTTGTAATAAGTAAGACCCCACCCTCCCCCTTGAGCTGTTGTGTAATTTAATTACGGTTCCGATCTCCAATTTCCATCTCTTTCAATCTGTTTGCATCCAGCCAGGGTTCAATGTTTTCCCTAGGAAAAGTTCACTGGAAAAAATTCCTTGAATAAAAAAGAGAAACATGACTTCTTTGAATAGTACACAGTTTTCCGGGCGTGGAGATATGGGAAGGAACGCAATTATTGTATTAGCGAGTGGGACCTTGGAGGCGAGCGTTTACATGGGAATATCTTATCCTTTTATTTCGAGAATCGTGGTGGCACATTTCGATCAAAGATTCCTGCCGTATCTGCCCCTGTCACAGGAAAGTTACACGAGGTGGGGCAAAAGTGAAAGTTTCACCAACTGGCGCAATCAAAGGTCGACTCATCTCTGGGAACAGCCACTGCGGACCTGCTGCAAGGACTATACGGATCTATTATTCACCTCACTAGAATCACACGCAAAATCAGTACGTTTTTTTAATCGAAAGCACTTCCAAAAAGAAGACATAATTTTTAAATTTGCTACCATTATCAATCGCGCGCTAAGCCTGTATTTTTTCAATTGGCGGGAAAATAATTTTCAAACAAAATACAAATTTCAATATGGGCGCATTCACATATTATGTACAATTATTTTTGACCTTATTA
>NC_046657.1:9252477-9254786 GCF_010883055.1 Belonocnema kinseyi
ACGGAGCCCTAGAGGGCACCGGGGCAATGCCCCCCGTACGAGTCGACTGGGGAGGGGCAAAGTATCCCACCCCTCTTCCCCTCTAAAATCAAATGATTAAATTCATCGCATAGGAACTGAAAATCTTTCCATTCTTTCTTGCTTTGTTCATTCTTTCAAATCTATCTGGAATCTTTGTGAAATAATCTATCTTTCTGAAATATTTTAAATCTATCCGAAAAATTTCTGAAATATTTGAATTTCTGAAAAAATCTTTGTAAACTCATTGAGATAGGATTGCAACCTTTGTCAAATCTTTTGAAATCTTTGTGAAATATTCGAAGTATTTGGTATAATATTTGTAAAAAATTTTCTATCTTTTTTAAATCTTTAGGAAATGTTTCTGAAATCTTTGAAAAGTCTTGATCTGAAGGCTTTGCAAAATATAAAAAATTATTGTGTAATAGGTGTGTGTGTGGGGGGGGGGGGTACAGTCGCAGTTTTTGAACAATCGGCATCAAATTTTTCACACATATTCTTTGGTCTCCTGGGCAGGTCGTAAGAATATTGGAGGATGATGCAGTTGAAGGGGGGGGGCACACTTTTCGAAATATATAAAATCATGTAGCTCAGAACGTGTGATGCTAACGAAAATCAAGTTTTCGAAAAATTGTAACCAAATCTTGCCCACATTATTTAAAAGGCTTCCGGGCAGATCGTAAGAGTATTGGGGAGAAGACAGGAGGTGTGACGATAGGAGGGGGTACAGTCGTAGTTTTTGAACAATCGACACGCAACTTTTAACACATATTGTTTGGCCTCCCGGAGAGATCGTAAAAATATTAGGAGGGGGGGGGGGTATATAAAAATGTAAAGTATAGGGGGGCATACTCGAGTACAATTTTTATAATTAAAAACAATTGAAATTTTTTGTATTTAAGTTCATCTTTCTGCTTTATCTTCTCACTTTTTTCCAAGTTGAGTTCCGACTTCAGTACGAGTTATATGATTTAAAATTCAAAAATGCCTTTGTCATTTGATGTTCTTCAGTTTTTAATTATTTTTTTTTGCATTTAGAGTCTTCCTTAAGCTTTTTAAAAATGTTCTGTATTTAAGTTTTTATTTCTATTTTATTTCCTCAGAGTTTTTTCCAACTTTATTCCAAATTTAACTATCGACTTCGCATTTTTTAAACCTAAATTCTACTATAAATACCTAAAATTTTATGTTGATTCCATTCCAGAATTTTCATGTTTAAACTTAATATCAAGTGAAAACATGTAAGAAACATCGAATGCAAATAAAACATTAGACTTTTAAAGGCGTAGTTCCGTCATAAGTTAACTTAGTCTTGGGTAATAAAAAAATCTTCATCATGTGTTTTACATGTTTCTTTTATAAGTTTAAACAATTCTTATTGAATTTTCTTTTGTTGTCTAAGTACACTATTAATTAGAGCGGCCGTTCCGCGGCGCGATGCTGTCGCCACAGGGCGCAGCTAGTATGGGAATGGATGTAAAATTATTGAAATCTTTGTAAAATGATTGAAGTCTTAGAAAAGTCTTTTTAATCTTTTTGAAATCATTGAAATCTTCGTTCAAAGTTTGAAATCTATTTTAATTCTTTGTGAAGTAATATTAGACTTTATGAAATCTTTATATTCTATCTAAAATCTTTGGGAAATCATTGAAACCTTTGTGAGTTCTCTCGAAATCTCTGCGAAATATTAGAAAACTTTGTGAAATCATTGAAATCTTTGTTCAATCCTTGAAATCTATCTGAAATCTTTGTGAAATAAAAGAAGTCTTTGAAATCTATTTGAAATCTTTGCGAAATACCTGAAATCTTTGTGAATTCTCTAAAAATCTCTGTGAAATATTTGCTATATTTGTGGAAGCATTAGGAATTAATTGAAATCTTTTTGAAATCTTTGAAGAATCATTGAAATCTTTGTTAAATCTTTGTGAATTCTTTCAAAATCTTCGAGAAATATTTGAAGTATTTTTGAAATTAATAGGATATCTTTGAAATCCTTATCTAATAATAGAAGTCTTTGTGAAATCCTTGTGAATTCTCTAAAAATCCTAGCGAAATATTTGAAATCTTTCTGAAATCATTGCTGAATCCTTGAAATCCATCTGAAATGTTTGTCAAATAATAGAAGTCCTTGTGAAGTTTTTGAAATCTATTAAAAATCTTTGCAACATGCCTGAAATCTTTATGAAATGTTTGGGAAATCATACAAATTTTTTTGAATTTTGAACAAATTTCTGCGAAATATTCGAAATCTTTTTGGAATCATTAGGAAATCCTTTTGAAATCTTTGAAGA
>NC_046657.1:9254886-9271076 GCF_010883055.1 Belonocnema kinseyi
TTTGTGAATTCTTTCAAAATCTTCGAGAAATATTTGAAGTATTTCTGAAATTAATAGGATATCTTTGAAATCTTTATCTAATAATAGAAGTCTTTGTGAAATTCTTGTGAATTCTCTAAAAATCCTAGCAAAATATTTGAAATCTTTCTGAACTCATTGCTGAATCCTTGAAATCCATCTGAAGTGTTTGTCAAATAATAGAAGTCCTTCTGAAGTTTTTGAAATCTATTAAAAATCTTTGCAAAATGCCTGAAATCTTTATGAAATCTTTGGTAAATCATTCAAATTTTTTTGAATTTTGTACAAATCTCTGCGAAATATTCGAAATCTTTTTGGAATCATTAGGAAATCTTTTTGAAATCTTTGAAGAATCATTGAAATCTTTGTTAAATCTTTGTGAATTCTTTCAAAAGCTTCGAGAAATATTTGAAGTATTTCTGAAATTAATAGGATATCTTTGAAATCTTTATCTAATAATAGAAGTCTTTCTGAAATCCTTGTGAATTCTCTAAAAATCCTAGCAAAATATTTGAAATCTTTCTGAAATCATTGCTGAATCCTTGAAATCCATCTGAAGTGTTTGTCAAATAATAGAAGTCCTTCTGAAGTTTTTGAAATCTATTAAAAATCTTTGCAAAATGCCTGAAATCTTTATAAAATGTTTGGGAAATCATTCAAATTTTTTTGAATTTTGTACAAATCTTTGCGAAATATTCGAAATCTTTTTGAAATCATTAGGAAATCTTTTTGAAATCTTTGAAGAATCATTGAAATCTTTGTTATATCTTTGTGAATTATTTAAAAATCTTTGTGCAATATTTCAAGTCTTTCTGCAATCACTGAAATCCTTATACAAGAACAGAAGTCTTTGTGAACTATTTGTGGAATCCTTGTGAATTCTCTAAAAATCCTAGAAAAATATTTGAAATCTTTGTCAAATAATAGAAGTCTTTGTGATATCTCTTAAATCTACCATAAACCTTTACGAAATATTTGAAAAACCGTAAAAATCTTTGCGAAATCTTGGGGTAATCTCTGTGAATATTTGTCCTTAAAAATATGCCTTTGCGGCATATTCAAAATGTCATTAAAATTCGTGTCGAATCTTTGTGACAAATTTTAGATGACTTACGAAATCTTTATGAAATATTCGAGAAATTATTGCAAGTTTTATAAAATCTTTTAAAGCTATCCAAAATATTTTCGACATATTTGAAATCTTTATGAAATCCTTATGAAATCTCAAAATTTAATAAGGTTTTTTTACTTCGGCGAAGAAAAAGGAGAAACAACTTGGAATCTTGTTCGAAAATGTTGATTTAGATAATTTATGAAATCTTTCTGTAATCTTTTAAATATTTGGGAATATGAATTTTATAGCTGTATTTATTATATATTTACTATATTATTATTCTCTAGAAAAAAGGCTCCATCTTTTTTTGCCCCCCCCCCTCACGGGACCGAACGTAAGCCCCCCCCCCCCGGTTTCGTAACATATTTTGGGTAGTGTTTAAACGTAATAGGCGTTTTATAAATCAAAAGAAAACGGTTTTTTAAGATGAAGTATTATTTTAAATTCAATAAAGCAATATTTGGATGTAACACGAAATGCTTTTTCTATAATTTTGTAGTCATACAAATATTGAAGTTACGTAATCTAAGTACTACATGGAATTCACCAATTTAAATTTTTTGTCAATATGATAAGGAGTATAAATAATATTAGTAATAATAAAACATAAACATTTTAAATAACCATTTATATGTTAAAAGTTTTTGAAAACTTTAATTCGAGCCTAAATTAAAGTCTCAGAATTAAGAACAAAAGAATAAGTATTATCGGTTTGTTTTTAAATTTATATAAATATAATTTGTATACGATTCTTAAAAAAATTATAATAAATTTTTTGGACTCTTAGAAGTTTGAAAGGAATCAAGAAATATTTAAAAGTTTTTGGAAATGTTTCTATGTTTTTAAATATTTCTTAGCTATTTAAACCGGCTTAAATTTTTGAAAATATTTCTAATTGACTCAAAAATGATCTCACCATTTTTAAAAATGATTTAAAATCTGAGAAAATTGCCTTATAATCTTCTTAATTTTCCCAAGCATTTAAAGAAAATTGGTTTGAAAGCTAAATATTTCTTAAATTTACTCGATTGCTTAACTTTTAAAAAATTTTGTAATCCTAACAAATTGAAACATTTTGTTTCAAAATATTCTACACTATTTTCAAAACTTTAGGAAATCTTTTTATATGGTTAAAAATCTTTTTTAATTTTCCCTTAAAGTTCATTTTTTAAAATAACAATTACTTAAAATTTGTCCACAAATATTAAAAAACTTATTATTCTCTTTTAAACTCTGCAAGATTATTTATATCCTAAATTTACTGACATTCAAAAATACATTTTTCATCAAAATATATGGCCAAATTGCCACATTTCGCTTCAAAATATTCTACAGACTCTTTAAAAATATTTAGAAATAATTAAAAATTTCTTCATATTTTTTTGATCTTGTTAGAATTCATTACAAAAAATTTATTATAAATTTTTCAATGCTCTTTTATTCATTATCTTGACATCCTGAAAGATTCAGTTCACCAAAAATATTTTTACATCCTGAAATTTATTTTTAATTTTCTCAAAGTCTTTTTATATTCCTTTTCCACACATTTTGAAATCTTCAAAACTTAAAATTATAAAAAAAAAAAAATAAAATCTAAATTATTTAAAATTTCCCCAGCAATGATTAAAAAAATGCGATCTCCTCAAATTTTTGATTATTTTTAAAAAGCTTCTAACTTTTGTTTTTTGAATTCTTTAAAATAAGTTTCTTATTAGAATTAGATCGAGAATTAGTTCTTATTATTAAAAAATCATCTACAATTTATATTTTCTCATATGTGAATAATGTTTAGAAACATTGAAAAATAAATTTTATGATAAATTACAATTATTTATTTAAAAATTTGGTTATAGAAATTTGAAGGTGCAGACAAATCATAAATTAGAAAATTTCCGTAATCTGGTCAACTCCCCCCCCCCAATAACAGACCGTAACGAAAAAATAACCTCTCCTCCCCCTTTTAATGTCACGTAATATGTCATCGCTAGCTACAAATATTCATGTTTTAAGGTTATTAGTTTGATAATTTTTACCGTAAGATATTATTGCGTCTGAGAATCAGTAAGAAAAAAAAGTTTAAAAATTTGGTATGTCCACTTTGTTAAAAATAATATGTTTTGTTTTTAAAAATTCGTAATTTTAGTTCAAAATTTATTTACCGTGACATCATGCTACAAAACTCCATATTCCGCCATATACTTCACTCGTTTTTTCAATTCTATTATATTGATTTTTAGCTTGAAAATTATATTATTTCGAGAAAATGTCATATTTTTCACGTCGTGCGTCAATAAAATTACTTTAAAAATACCTGAAAAACATTGACATGCATGATGCCCAAATGCGTATACAGATAGTTACAGCACGCATATCGATCCAAGGCCGGGCCAGTCTATGACGTCGCTTGACAAAAATAACCCGACGACTTGCGCTCGAGGTGGGGGGCCATCCAGCTATTTAACTATTCCTTTTTTGGTAGAAAATTGATTTTTTAGATGAAACTTTAAATATTTGGTACGATGTATTTTGTTTAAAACTCTTTTTTGTTGTTGTAAAAAATCAATTTTTGTTGTGAAAAATGCAAATATTCTGTTGAAAATGAAACTGTTTTTGATTTCATATAAACATATTTTATATTAAAAATTTTAATTTATATAATTAAAATTTTACGTTCATCTATTAGGTGGAACATTCATCTACTTACTTTTTTACCTCAAAATTTAATAGTTTTGATTGAAAATTAAACTGTTTGGTTAAGAAGTAAATTTTTCAAAATTTAAATCTTTGAGTAAAAAATCAACCATTTTTTAGAATAGAATTCATCTTCTTTGTTGAAAATTCAACTACTTGGTTAAAAATAAATTTATTTTGTTGAAAATTGGTCTTTTTTGGTAGAAAATTATTCTTCTTAGTTAAAAATTAAACTGTTTGGTTGGTATTGTATGTATGTATATGGAACTGTTTTTGATTTATTGTAATCATTTTTCTAGTATTCAACATAAACTAATACATTTTTTGTTCAAAAATCAACTACTTTATGAAAAATTTCTTTTAACTGTTTCGTTGATAATTAATGCATCTTGTATACAATTCATTGGTGTTATAGAAAATCAATTTTTTGCTAAAAATAAAACTGTCTTATAAAAATTGAAACTTCTTTTGATTTAATATAATTTCTTTGAGTTGAAACTGAAACTATTACATTTTTCGTTGTAAATTTATCGTTTTATTTTAAAAATTTAACTACTTTTTTATTTTTTTGTTGGAAATGATTTTTTTTTACTCTGATTTAACAGTTCGGTTGCAAATTCCACTGTTTTTTAAATTAAATTTTTTGTTGAATATTCATTTTTTTGGATTGAAAATTCAATTAATTTTTTGAAAGTTTATGTATTTTTTATAAATTCCACTTTATTGGGAGAAAAAAATTTTCGCTGAAAATGAATTTCAAATTAAAATTTTTTAAGTTAAAATATCAAATAATATATTTTTTATTGCTATTTCATCTTTTTGATTGATTTTTTTTTTACTAACTTAAACTGCTTTGATAATAATTAACTTTTTGGTTGAAGGTTTAAAATTTTATTAGAAAATTAATCTCTTTGATTGGAAAATTAAATTTAAAAAAATTGATTTCTTATGGTTCAAAATGAATTTTGTGATATGAAAATATAAATATTTTTTGGTTTAAAAATAAATGCATTAATTAATTTATAAAGATTAGGTTTTAAAATTTGTTAAGACAATAATAAATCATTTTGAAAAGGAAGTGTTTAAAATTTTTATAAATAATTAGTAAACGATTTGATTTGAAAACGTTTCAAATCAAACAGTTTTAGGTTAGGAAAAATTTAAAAAAGGACAGTATTTAGAATGGAATATTAACGAACTGAAGTTCTATTATTTCTAGTTAAAGTCATCGAAAATTTAATGATTAAAGAATAGTGAACTTTTAAAGTTGAATTATTTTATCAATTTGTTTCTTATGGTTCAAAATGAATTTTGTGATATGAAAATTCAACTATTTTTTTGCTTTAAAAATCGATCCATTAATTCATAAATTTCTAAATATTAGGTTTAAAAATTTGTTGAAACAATAATAAATCATTTTGAAACGGAAGTGTTTGAAATTTGTAACAAATAATTATTAATCGATTTTAAATTGAAAACGTTTCAAATCACATAGTTATAGGTTAGGAACATTTTGAAAAAGGACAGTACTGCTGTCCAATAGGAAAACCTAAAAAATTAATTTTGCCATAGAAGTTATTTTCTCCTGCGCATGTTTCGGAAAATAATCTCTGTGGCAAATGTGTCTTACTAAGTTTTTCTGTTGGACATCAGAGTATTTAGAATATAATAATAACGAACTGAAGTTTTATTATTTCTAGTTAAAGGCGTTGAAAATTCAACAATTAAAGAATGGTGAACTTTTAAAGTTTAATTATTCTATAAAGTTTGAAAAATATATATTTTTCAATCGAAAAATTTCGAAATTAATGAAATCAAATTTGAAGCTGATATTTTATTGTCCAGATTTTTTCTATGATGAAAGGACAACATTTTTTATATTTAATTTTGTTTTTATCGGAAGAGGAATTTTTTTACTCAAATTAAAGGTAAGAAATTTTGATATTGAATTGGTTTTAGAATTACAAAAGGTAAGTTTTGTTTGAAATTTATTTCTGAATTCGAATAGGAACATTTCGTGTTTTTATTGTGTTGAAGGGGGAAAAATGCTGTAATATTTACGTTTTCGTAAGACAGAAGGTGGAAAGTTTTTGTTTTTAATTATTTACTAAAAATGGACATTCATGATTTTAAAAAGTTTTATTCAGTTCCAAAGAAGGAAATTTTTTTTTAATTGAATGCGATATTAAATTTTTTTAAACATTGTTACTGCTTAACAGTGTTATTGTTTGTGCAGTTTTGAGTTTTAAATAATAATTACAACGTTTAAAATGATTTAAAATTCATTTATAACTTTTGATTATGAGTTTTCAATAGCAGATTATTTTTCACATAAATAGCATTTATTAAATTGCAGAACTCGTAGCGTTCTATAATAAGCAATAGTTATGAATAGCACTCCGAAAAGTAGATCAAGAAAGTAAAGTCTTGCGATTAAGGAGATAAAGTAATACGTGGCCAGACGTCGGACCGTTTGTTACTCAGTCTACTAAAATTAATTTTTTTTCGTTATAAATATAAAAATGGTAAAATTTTGATGCTTTTAGCTTTAGAAGTGTACAGTCAACACTTCTTTGAATTAAAGAATATTTGCTTTAATTAAAGAAATTGGTTTTGTATTATTTGGACCAACCAAAAATTGTTTATTTAACAACAAAATAAACAATAGTTTTTTCTTAACTTTTTCGATCTACCGGATTTTTAAAGTCTTCAAATTAATTAAATGAGAGCTTAAGTCAGTGTAATAACTGTCTAGTAATAATTTCGAATGAATAACAGTAAGAAAAAAAAACGTTCATAATGTTTTAAACAAATTAATGAAGAAAAGGAATTTTCTCATGATTTGCAATGATTAGCTATTGGAAATTAATAATGTTTGTATAAAATATGAGACAACCGAATGCCTAATTGCGATAAGTTAGAAATCGTGGCTGTTTGATAATTATTTAAATAATTTTTATAAGTAAATACACAGTTTTCGTATGCCACAATAAATAGGCCTAATTTTTTGGAGATTTAGTCAAAAATGTCTTAACAATTATTCCACAAATGACTAATAAATCTTATTTATTTAAACAATATTTATAAATAAATTCACATACTTAAAAATATTCCGCGAATAGGTGAAATTTATTTTACGAAACCAACTCGAAATGTATTACAAAGTCAACTAAAAATAAATTTGCAATGACTCTCTGCTGTAATATTTTGTCTATTGATAAGGAAAGTTAATTTTTTAAACAATTTTTATGAACAAACTTACATTTTAGAAAATGTTGCATAAATAGGCTCTATTCTTGTTAAAATCAACTAAAAATATCTTATAAAGGACTTGTTGCTTTCATTTTTCAAAAATCACCTATGACTGCAATTTATTTAAACAATATTTACAAACAAATTCACATTTTCAAAAGTATTTCACGAATCCACCTGTTTTTTGCGGCTACATCCAAAAATATTTTGTGAGTGACTCCTAGCTGTAATTTTGTTCAAATTTATGAAAAATATAATTATTATTTAAACAATTTTCATGAATAATTTAACATTTTAACCATTAAAAAAAACTTCCATTATCTTAGCGAAATCAATGTAAAATTTATTGACAATGACTCTTTGCTGTAACATTTTGTAAATGGATAAAAACATCTAATTATTGAAACCATTTTTTAAACAAATGTAAATTTTGACCAATTTTGCATGAAAAGACTATTTTTTGCAGAATCAACGAAAAATGTCTTAATAGTGATTCCTTCACGTCATATTTGTCTAATTATCAAGAACTGTGGATTAGTTGAACAATATTTATAAATAAATTCAGTTTGAACTTTTTTCTATGATAGGTACTAATTATTTGTTGAAAATTCAACAACATGATGCAAAATTTAACTATTTGGTCGAAACTTAAACTACATCGTTAAAAATTCAATTTTGCAGTTGAAGGTACGTCACCCTAATTAAACCACCCTAATTAAAGTTTTGGTAAAAAAAAAACAATTTATTTCCTTCAATTTTCATCTTCTTTGGTAAACAAATATTCCTGTTAGATGCTAAATTAATTATTTATGTTAAAAATTCCTTTTCAATTAAAAATAAAACTATTTTTTTTATTATGATATTAACTGTTACATTTTTTGCTGAAAATTTATTTGTTTAGGTTGGATACCTGTATCTATCTTTGACAATTTAACTCTTTTGTTGAATTCCTTTTTGGGGTAAAAAATTAACTATTGGTTTGCAAATTTACTTTATTGTTGAAGCTTTATATTTTCGGTTTACAAATTTAACTGTTCGGTATATACAAAATTTGTCTTTTTGTCCTAAAAATTCAACAATTTAAGAACTCTGGCCACCTCTCTCATCTCCATACTCTATTACACATTATCCACGCCTATTCCTTAAGTTCCGCATCTCCATATTTCCACACTTCATTTAGAATCTCATATATACTATGATGTTAAGATTTGGAAACACCAAATCAAATCATTCTTCGACCGACAATGCAATAATGAATTGTATACTAGGTGTCGTTCCATCTTTCATTATTACTACCACCTTGACTATTTCTTACCTTGTTATGTCCTCTTCCTCACCTCTTTTTCTACCACATTTTCCTCTTTTTCAAACTTTTCTCTCCACTATTCCTAGCAAATCCAAGAAATATTTGTTCCATTCTATTATTTTAATATCCTGTTTTTCTCTTTTTCTTCTTGCTCTCTCTCTCTATTTACTAACTTCCAAACCTCTTCTTCCATCCGAGCCTTCTCCGCCTGTTTCTCAAATCCTTTATTCTCTCCCTCTTTCCTTAGATTACACAGCTCACTATATTCTTTCTTTTTTCTCTAATATTCTTCCCCATTACTTTTTTCTTCTCCACTTTTTAAATTTCTTTCTGACCTTCTTTTTTCTCTTTTTACAATCCTCATCCCACCCACTCCTATTTCCCCCTTTACTAATTTGTTCTTTGCTTGTGCACTGTAATACTCTTTTTATTTCTCCCGTCATTTTTTCCATCTCCTCGTCAACATGCCCTTGTCCTATTTTGATACTTTTGACCTTTTCTTTAAACTGTCTTTTTCCTGACCTTGATCAATCCCCTTTTCCTGCTTTTCTTACCATATTTTTTCATCCATATTGCTATTACTTTTTTCTCCCTCTAATGCCAATATTAAGGGAATGTAATCCGAATCAATATAATCTACCTCTAGTTTTTTGACCCTCTCTCTTACCTTATCATCCACTATCTTGGCTTTATCCGTCCCAACCACACGATCTCCATCTATCTGTATTCTCTCATACTTAACCCATGTTCTTCTTTCCTTTTTTCTTTTCTCTATCGATATTTTCCTTAACTTATACTGCCTCTTCTTTTCTACCTATGTCAAATAATCCTTTATTTTCTCCGAGTTTCCATATAAAATCCTCTGCTTTGTCATCACTTCCCTTTTATGTTTCCATTGCTTTAGTTTCACCAGTACTATCCTCTCTCCTCTTTGCTCTTCCCTTCCCACGCTTTTCACTTCCTCTATCTCTACTTTAGAATCAATCCTTTTTCTTGTATCTTCCACTCCTTACTTCAGCTCCTTCCGCTCTAATCTTATACTCTTTTTCACTATCTTTCTTGTTTTCTTTCCTATCGTTCTTTTTTATTCTTTGTTCTGCTTATTTCCGCCTATCCTTCTTCGTATTCCCACTCCACTTCCCTCGAAACTCTCGGTTCCTCTTTTCTAACTTTTCCCTGACCTCTTCCCATTTCTTCATTTCTTTCCTAAGTTCAGCCATTTCCAACCTAAATAATTTTCTTATTTCCTCTCCACTTTTGTCCTGCTTTTCTTCATAAACTCCCATCACTTCCATCATAATTTGTCAAATTTCTTTCAATCTTTCCTCTTTCATCGGATCTTTAGTTTCGCCATTTATGTCCTTCAGCCCCCTTACTATTCTTGTCTTTATCTAGAAAAATATGATTTTCTGGCGGCAATCTGAACATTTTTGGATATTTGAAGCATGAACCGATAGCTTCCTGATCTGTACTCCTCCCCCTCTCCCCTTTTTACCTTTTGATGAAAGCCTCCATCGATCCCACGCTTTTTGCCTTCAATCTCTCTTCTTCTACCGTTTTCCTGTACTTTCCCCTCACCTTCATTTCGTTGATCTCCCCTTTATGTGCACTTAAAACTTTCTGATCTAAGTTCGTTTATTCCTCTATGTTACTCGCTCCTCATGCCAATAATCCAATTCAAACTCTTCTGCCTTTTATGCTTCCTTGCCTCTATCTATCTTCACGTTCTGGTACCTGCCTAGGTTTTCCTTGTCTTTACCACACACACAAATCTGTCTCAATCCGCAGAAATATCTTCACCCTATTGTCAATCTCAGAATCACTCAGTCAATCCTTCACAAACAAAGCCTTCCACACACTTCCACAATCCACTGAACTCAAACTTCACTAAAAATCTCAGAAAAACTCAGCTGGTATGGCCGGTATTACATTATGGAGCAGATATATTGGAATGGAAAGAAAGCAGAGATATTGAGAGTTTAGAAGAAAGGTATACAAGGTCGACAATACGGTAAACTGGAGGATGCCTGGAGAGAAGAAGCGCAAAGAAATAAATGAAGTACTAGAGCGGGAAAGAGGGCGCGGAAATTTGAAACGAATCTGAGAGAGGGAGTGGGAGACGAGTTAGCGAGAAATTTTTTGATAGAGGTAGAAGAAAGCAGAGGGAGGACGATAGAATTAACGAAATTGGAAGAAGAAAGGAGGAAGTTATTTAATGCTAGAGATATACTCGAAATATAATGAATGGTATAAGATGCTAAAAAAGGAAGGAGTATCAAAGTATTAGTAAAAGGGATGAGGAGAGAGAAGGTGTATTAGAATAGTAAAATTAGGATTGGGAAACGAGGTAAGGGAGGCGATTTATTGGGAAAAGAAAGAGAACAGACAGTGCAGAATATTTAAATGAGAGGAGGAGACATGGGAGCATGTATGGGAAGGCTGTAGGAGAGGAATGGATGATAAAGGAAGTTGGAAAGAGAATGTGATAATGATTCTAGGAGAGAACAAATTAGGCGAAGAATGAATGAAGGAGTTGGAGGGTGCTAGAGGAGCGAATGACAAAGAATGGAAGAATGCATCTAAAAAAACTGCCATAATGGAGATACAAGGGAAGTATAGTCTAGACGCTAACCCCACCTCTCTCTCTCTCTCTCGCTTGTACTCTCACTTTCGGTCGATCGCTCACTTGTATTGATTGTAAGGAATGGAATTCATGTGAACCCTTAGGAGATACATTATGAATAAAGAAGAACAAATATATTGCAAAATTATAAATCTTCGTTTAAATTTAATAATTTTTATTTAAATAATCGGCTTCCGGTGAAAAACTTAATAAAATTCAATTGTTCCGAAATTGTACTTGTGATTGGCGGTGTAAAATACTAACATAACCTTAAATTGACAAAAAGTTGTGAACATGTTTGAAATGTTACCAATTTTCAACGAAAAACACTAACATAGTCCGAAATTGATCAAAGATTCTAATTTTTGTCCAAATTATAAAGATTCTTGTTTAAAACACCAATTTACAATGTGAAGCAATATAACCTAAAATTTTTCAAAACTTATGAATCTGTTTTAAAATCTAATCATTTTTAAATAAAAATGTCAATTTACGACAAAAAACACTAACGCAACTGAAAATTGTTCAAGTTTGTGATTTCACAAGGCCATGTGACGAGTAGGTCACGTGACCAGATTCCTACCTTAACGCCACTTTTTTTTATTTCCCAACTTATATTTACACGGAGAGCCACATCGAGTTGAAAATTTGGGATACTACACAAGAAGCACTAAGAAAGGTGGGTCTGATCCTAAATTTGAATAATTATGAAAAAAGCAAACAAAATCATTTACAACAAAAACTTTTTTCATAATTATATAAATTTAGGATCAGATGCACCATTCTTAGTGTTTCTTGTCTGGTATCTCAAATTTTCAACTCGATGTGGCTTTCTGTATGACTATAAGTTAGAAAATAAAAAAAGTGTCGGTATAAGGTTGGAATCTGGTCACGTGACCCACTCATCACATGGTCTTAAACAAAAATAATTGAATCTAAATGAAGATTTTTTCAAACAACCGATTTTATGTGAAACTTTAACATAGCCTTAAATTTTCGCAAAATTTTATAATTTCTTTGAAATATATATCGATATTTCCGGAAGAAACCGTTAAGTTAACCTGAAATCGTACAAAATTATCAATCTTTTTTGAAACTTGATGATTTTTTACTAAAAATATCAATTTCCCGTGTAAAATACTAATGTAACTTAAAATAATTGTTCAAAAAATGTGAACTATTAAAATCTGATTATTTTTATTTAAAAAATTGAGATTCTTGAAAAAACACTAACAAACCTGAAAAATGCAAATTGTCGAAATATTATTAATCTTTGAAATCTAATATTTTTGTTATGAAAATATACATTACCAGCGTGAAACGCTAACATAAACTAAAATTGTTGAAACCTATGAAATGATGATCTTTTAATAAAATTGCTAATTTTTGAATAAATTAATTTATAAAACTCACACAATACAAACGGAATTTCAAATTTATTTTCTAGAGATGGTTTTTCAGCAATGTCTACTGAGATATATTTATTTGAAATGTTTTTAAACCATTTTTTAAACCTAATATTACTGATAACTTCATTTTCTCATATTTAATTTTGTGTAGTATATAATTGTGTAGTATAAAATCTCTATAGGAATTTAACGAAAATCTAAAAAAGCGAAATACTTTTTTCAGTCAGAAAAGTTTTTCACGACACAGTTTTCTCTTTCAATAAATTTGATTAGAAACAAACATCAGGTTATCCAATGGGGTCTCCTTTATCTTCAATTATATCTAATATGTCTTCAAGAGCATTGATGAGTCGGTTCAATTGACAGATGAGATTGAGGTAAACAGCACTCTAAACTGCCTTGTTTTGTTAGTGATAAAAAAGATGTACTTATTATTATTAATGCTATAAAATACTAACTTTTTTTGGTCAATATTTGAATTACAACTCACACCATCTCTTTGAACAAAAAAAGGAGTAATCAAAAATTTAATTGACAGATGCATAAAACTTAGTGATATTCAATTTAGAACAGATTGTCAGAAAGAAATAGAGCTTCCTCAAAAAAATTTATCATGTGTTTTTTATCTCATAAAATGTAAATGTTGTCCGAATATTTACATAGGCGAAACTAGTAGAAAATTGAAAACGCGAAAACCTGAATGCAAAAAGGGTGGTAGAACCGTTTATAATAATACAGACCAATCTGAACATGCTTGCTCTTTTGATAATTATTTTTATTTTAAAAACAGGAAGATTTTAGCAAAAAAATTGATTATCTCTAAAAGAAAACTGATAGAATCCATTTTATTAATAAGTACAATAATTTGTTCTTTAATCTACAAACTGATAAAATGCATATTAATCATGTCTATCAGTATACTTATTCAACTAATTTGCTTTCTCAATTTCAAACTTTTGGCGTGTGCTGTGAATAGCTATATGACACAATGTCTAATCAAAATAATTTAACGTGATGCCATATTAACCTTATCTGTACTAAATGTGTTTACCAAAATGTCGCCTTGGCACAATTCATGAATATGAATGTTTCCGCTACCAAAATTCCATCCTCCCACTTTTTCTGATAGTTACGAGGAATGGTTGGGCTTTCGAGATACCTTTGCAGAAATAATACATGATGACCAAACATTCCAAAAGATAAAAAAATTACGGTATTTAAGATCGTGTCTAGCAGATAACGCGGCGCGAGCAATTGAGAATATTGAAGGCATCCTTATTTGATTTATGAACAACAAATAATGAATCTGCTTTATGCTTGTGTAATTTGTTAGACACAATGCTTAAACACGTGCGCGCATTAAATGTTTTGGGAAAACGAACCGATGGTTGGGATACGCCACTTATTTAATTAATTGCGTCGAGCCTTGATAAGGAATCCCGAAAGGAGTGGGAGTGATCGGTGAAAGGTATCGAGATGCCTAAATTTAATGAACTTGCTCATTTTTAGCAAGAATTATGTCAAAAATTAGAAACTTTGGACACTGGGTCTAGCGAGCAAGGTAAACAGAATTTAAGTTCAGGTAGTAATTTACAATTAAATACTGATAGGAAAAGCTCAGGAAAGTCCTTTATAAACCCTTAATGATAACCTAACATTATCACTAAAGATTTAGCAAAACGTTTAAAAATAAAAAGAAGGAAGTTAGATTCTTCTATAGAAGTCATGAATGCTCAGGAGGTAAAGAATTCCGACTTATATTTCCTAGTACATACTCAAATCACAAGTGGTCAGCCCAGCCTTTCTATCAATAAGTATGTTCGAAGGATTCATAACAATATAAATCTTTTAGATCCTTATTCTAACAAACCTGGTACATTGTCATAAATTTTCATGCAATTTATTGAAGGGATCCTCTCAGCGTTCAGGTGGAAAAATTCTGAAGTTGAGAGTTGTATTTGATGATTTTACAAAATCAAATTCAGGAGTTTCACTCAAGGACACACATTCGAAGAAGCTAAGCAGCTCAGAGATGATCTTATTTAGCTAAACTCTAAGGCAAGGGTCTTTCTTTTCAAATAGATACTTAACGACCCAAAGCACAATGAAGGTCAACCAGATTGTTTGGATAATTTAAAACGTAAAATAGGAGAAGACAGAACCACGAGAACGCTAGGGGTAAGGTGTAATGCCAAGAGGACACTTTGAATTTTGATGTCAATTTGAAACCTGATTATAATATGATTTCTAAGATAACTATTTTCTCTCAGGTAGCAAAACTGTACGACCCTTTAGGAATTAAAACACCTTTGCAAACATTAAGATGCAAAAATTATGGAAGATGAAACTAGGGATGGATGATCCCATTCCCATAGAATCGTCCACATCATGGCAGGATTATCATGAGCAATTAAAGCTGATAAACAACTAGGATTTACCAGAAGAATTTAAGGTCCCTAACGCTCGGCAATGGCAGCTGCAAAAGATTCGAAGATTGACAAAATGATAACTCTTTATGGTAACATTATAAAACTTGCACATTCATTAAAATTCGAGTAGTTCATTTGTGATGGAGAACCAAGCGATGGCCAAGTCGATATTCGGCGAGATGTGTAACAGACTTTTAGCTCGTCTTCCTAAATAGTAGAGGCGACAGCAAAAACTATAAAAATCGCAGCAGCTGGGTGATTTTGGATCGAAAGATCAAATTTTGATTTATCCGAAATATAAGGTGATGTATCATGGCATCTCGTAATCAGACATTTTGCTTATTTCCGTGATTGATTGAGCTTGGTGACATAAATTAACTATAGAACAAACCACATTTTTCCGATTCTCTGAAAATACGGAGAGAATGGCGCAGATTCGAATGCGATGACCAAAAGAAGACGATCAATTGAGTGATCATTAGAGGGTCTTACTATCGGTACCTCGTAATCGATATCTCACCACTCAACTTACATTCGTCATTCCTTAAATGTACAGCGACGATAGGCTCGCTAAAATTACGTACTTCACAGATATTTTATTTTCAGAACCACGGAATTTTAAACCATGTACTCGCCTCATATATTTATCTGATTTATTGTGCTCAAAGTCACGAGTAGCGTTACTCAAAACTACCTCCATTTCGAGACTAGAACTTTGTGCAGCTTTACTTTTATTGAAACTTTATGAGGCTTTTATAACATTATTAAAAATAAAATTTGAGAAAGTAATATTCTGGTCGGATTCCACGATAATATTGAACTGGATTAATAGAGCAGCTAAGGTTAAGACTGAAATCGGTAATCGTTCAAGGTCGATTGGATGTCGCGAAGCGAATTTGTAGTTTTGAAATTTCATTAATTGGGGCGCATTGTGAGTTAAGAGATTCGTGAGAACCGTCTTATGAAAAGGTACAATTCCGGTCCAGTGTTTACTTAGGCATTAATTTGATAATCTTTTAATATGTAATAAAGTCCTCTAAGATGATGATTATACAGAGAGGTTCTATGCGAAAGATAATCCTGCTTATTATTACTGAAGTACAACCTACCATCGACACTATTCAAAAAGACGAATTTTTAAAATAATTTTTCAATTTTTAACCAAAAAAAGATTTTTTAAACAAGGAAAAAAACCTTTGGCCAATATAAGGGGAGATTCGTTTTAAGTGGGGACAGTAAGAGTTCTTTTTGAAAACAAAGAGCAAACGGGGTTTAATGGCGTTTTTATGTATTTGGTGAGGTATCGTGTTCCTTTAAATACAATTCTATGTCGTTCGGAGCAGTTTGG
>NC_046657.1:9271086-9273785 GCF_010883055.1 Belonocnema kinseyi
CCCCCCCCCCCCAATGCGCGTCCTGGCGCAAGGGCATCACGTTTTGATTTTTTATGTTTGAAATTGCGTCTAATGACGACAAGAAAATAGAGTCAGCGAAAAGTTAATGAGAAACCTCAGAAAATAAAAGAAACCTCACAAGAGATCAGCAGCATTCAGTTAAAGCACAAGAAAAACGAAAAAAAAAACAAGAAGAGACGAGTCACATGAAATTGAAACACAAAAAAATAAAATAACAGTCAGATAACAGCAAAAGCAACAAAAATAAAAGATGCCAACTCAGGACCGCTACGAATATTTACACACTTCATGCTATTGCACATATGAAATAAATGATCTTTTCAAAATATTTAAAAACCTCTAGCTCCTTCACAAGAATACAAGAAAATGGATTTCCGTTTACACGAAATATTTATACGCTCTCATGCTGTTAAGCAAAAACTAAAGTGACAATTGCCAGTGTAAATTACGTTAATATATATCAACCCATTATATGACAAAATCGTGAGTCGACACACGTTTATTTTTAATTTTCAAATTTTTGAAAAGTATGTAACTTTTCTATTTTTCTTGAAAATCAAACATTTTACTTGGATAATTTGTAAGTCTTTAACCCATCTATAAAAAACTTTCACAAAAATTTCTAAAGGATGCCGGCTTATCCCACAGTGCCAACTTAGAACCACTCTCCTCTAATTTTAAGGAAACAATCTTTTTTAATATTAAAATAATTTCTTTACTTTTAATGTGTTTAGTACTTTTAAGGCAGCCCTATCCGATTCTCTGTATTTCAGCTAGAGATGCGAAGGGGGAATATTACCCTGAGAAGAGTAACGAGAACGAGAATATAACCGAGTATATTATCGACGATTGTGACCGATCGTTACCACTTTGCTTTAAATCGTGAATTCGATCGATTTCATATTAAGTGTTTATTTCGTGTTGACAGGCTTATTCGCAGGGACGAAAGGTGATTATATTTAAAATGTTTTAAGATAATTAAAATGTGATTTCAATATTAAACTGCTAGAAATATGATTGTAATTGTAAATCTAAGATGTCTCATAATGGTGACAAATGCTAGCTTTCAGCTTATAGGTTATCTCAAATAGTGAGTCAATAAAACCGAGCAATTTGTATATTTTCATTCATTGGTTTATATTATTAAAACTATTTATGTATATTATTCGAGTTTAAATGTATTATTAGTTTAATAAAAATGGGTAAACTAAAAAGCAACGTCTGGGCGTATTTTCGACCCAAACGCAACCAAAGAGGCAAAATTGAAGGTTATACTTGCATATTTTGCAACAATATGTATAAAAAAAATGCTACGAGAAAGAAGAAGCATTAACAAAGTAGTCTTAAGTGTCCGATTGCAGTAAAAAGTTTATTTAAGGTGGAGAAATGTGAAAAATTTAGTAAAACTGGAAACAATGGTAAAGTATAATTTATGAATACCTTAAAATACTTTATAAGGTATTGCTATCTTTTGAATAGTTTACAGCAAAAATTGCTTTTATTCAATTGTAACTAATTACAAGATTTAATATTAATATGCATGCATCCTAAAAGTTAAAAACTTAAAACCTGAATTTTCATTTCTCTTTTTTAGATAATTGTGATTCTGACAGTGAAGCTTTAGCAGAAGTTGACCGAATCTATTTTCAATGAAAAGCTACCTAGATTCTATTACGTCAAACGAACAGGCAAATTAACTTATTGATATTTTTAATTCTTTAGTGATGCAATTGAAAAACGTCACTTTTGACAATAACGATCTAATATTAATTTATTCAGGCCACATTAGATGAAGAATTCGCCCGGGCTCTGTACGGAAGCGGAGCTCCGTTAGACTTTTTCGAAAATAAGTACTGGAAAAACTTTTTTCAGAAGTTAAGACCCTCTTGGAAAGTTCCTTCTAGACATAAATTAAGTGTTCCGCTCCTTAACAATGAATTTAAAAGAGTACAGAATAAGGTATTTGAAACAGTAGCAGCTGCTTCAGAAGTTGGAATTCAATGCGATGAATGGAGTAATCGCAGGTGATATTCTAAAATTTTAATAACTACAAAAATATGAAATGAAGCCACTATTAAATGTATATATAAAAGCTGTATTAAATACAAGTATGTGCACAATTTTTGTAAACTTGAATATAGAAGTGGCACTGGAATTTACACGAAAGATTTCGTGAAGTCAACTATCCCAATGAGCGATTTGAAAATATAATCCGCATTTACGAATTTTTCCGATTCCAATTATACATTGCTTGCCTAGGAAAGTTGAAAATTTGAAGAAGTTTGATCGCAGAAACCTTAGCTCAATATTCAATTTGATATTGCTTACTTCCCCAATTTTCAAACTTTACAGACAAATTACATATCGTTGGAATCGGTATAATTCGAACATTCTGAATATATTAGTTTTAAGTCGGGGATTGCAGAATTATTAATTATTAATTTTTAACTTTTTAATTACAAAAAAGAGAGTCTGAGTCAAAAACTCAAGTGGCTACCGTAGACCCCTGTAACTCGAGCCCTACGCGCGCTGTGGTCCTTTTCATATATAGCTAACATCTCGTAAAAGTCATTCAGACTATTTTAGAAAAAAACTCAACAAAAGTAATAAATATTAAATTAAGACCAAGGGATCAATGAGAAGAAAACTTAATAAACTACGTGTGAGAAAACAGGTAA
>NC_046657.1:9273885-9276106 GCF_010883055.1 Belonocnema kinseyi
TTCCCCTAAGTCATATCAAAGCGCCGCAAAAAGATAATAATATTTTTAAAAATAAATATATGTTAGATTGCAATGGAAAGAGTGAAAAGAATATCCAATAATATCCACGATTTACACTTGTACCCATATTATGCCTAAAAAATTCCCGAATGCATGTTTTGGATTCTATCAAAGAAAATATTTTTTAAATTAATAATAATTTATTCATGTTGAAACAGTAAAATTGAAACGAATATTCTTGTCATCAACTACGGAATTAAAAAATCAGTTATTTCCGATGCGGCAAAAATACTTGAAAACTTGCAGTCTGTGGTGTCACAAATTTTTCATTTTATATTTTAAAAATAATAATAAGCATGAACACAAAAGTTAACAATGGGTTTAACTCTTAGACGAAAAAAAAAATCGCTTTTAAGTTGCAGCGCGTCTAGGGTGAGCGCCTTTTGGTTCTTGCGCTTCGCGCTCGATAATGTATTTACTTCACGCTGCATGCTCGGTTTTTATACTTTCCCAAATTTGTGCACAAAGTTTTTAAAATTAAAGGTCAAAGCATCGACAACACTGTAATTTGGTGATTGCCAATAATATTTTGTTAAGGGCATGTAATACTTAGAAAATTGTCGATTTTACCAGTTTTAGGTTCCCCCGGCTTTTTTTCTAGAATAATAAATATTTTGTCTTAAAAAATTGGGAAATGATAGCGAACATGCTAACGGACGTCCCCACACACTTTTTTTTAGGTTGATTAAAAAAAGTTTTAATTTAGCAAAATGTGAATAATTTGCATAGCGCTTAGGAAATAGTATCGATTTTTTCAGTGTTAGATTCCCCCGGCTTTTTTCCTAAGATAAGAACTATTTTGCCTTCAAAATCTGGGAAATGATATAGAACATGCTAACAGACGTCCCTACACACTTTTTTTGGTGTTTTTTTATCAAAAAATTTTTGATATTGCTAACAACGTGCTTGTATATTTCGAGGTTATGTGTGTTACAAATCACCCGAGCGTTACTTTCAAACTACACAATATTTTTGGCCGAAAACTTTGGACTTACAAATAAACATATTAACTAATCTCCCGAAACTAACCTTGTTTGCAGGCAATCAAAAAAGTTTATTTCATAAATAACTTCCAGATTATCGAAAAGGCAGAGATGAAAAACGACGTAACCTCAAAATAATGCATATGCATACAATTTTTATTTAGCACAATATTTTTTTTTGTTATTATCCCTCAAAAAAGAGTCCGGGGACGTCCGTTATGATATTTTATAGCATCTCCGAATTCAGTTTTTAAAATTTTTCATTTTTGTGGAAAAAAAGCCGGGCAAACTGTAAGTACCACATGCCCTTAAATCTCCTTCGGCTTTAACGAACACATTATAATCACGTAACTTGTGCTGCTGCTGCCCAAAAGTATAACCTACACTGACAATTTTTTGAGCAAGCAGCTGTCTTCTTAGTGGCAACGCAGCGCCACCGCGACGCTTGGTGCGGTGGCCAGATCACATTTAAGTAAGCTATAGTACCAAACGTGCGAGCAGATCCTTTCCCGAGTGTTGGGAACGCAGCACTCCCACAAAAGGGAATGAAATGGCCCCACGAGTAGAAACTATATGTATAACTCCGTACGAAACTCGGCGTGAGGATTCCGTGCTCCCGCCTAAAGGGAGCGTTACTGTACCAATACTGTCGGGAGTACAGCTGTACCAATGCGCGACGCATTTCATGTTCCAGCTCCACCGCGTGGGCGAGCAGCTCGCCCAAAAACTTTCAGTGTAGTAAGTGACATTTTTACTGAAATTGAGTTACGAGGGTAGTTCAATAAGTCCTTAGAATGACCAACAGATGGCGCGCGAATCGCTCCAAATCATCTGTTTTCAGTCAGCACCACTCCCGACTAGATATATGGTGCAGTCACAGTCCACATCTTCTGAGTTTACGTGTTTTTATAACCAATTGAAAAAAAAATTGTTCGTTAAGAAAAATGGAAAAAAACGAGTTCAGAGCGGTAATCAAACATTTTCATTTAAAGGGTTTAACTCCATATGAGATAAAAAGTGAATTGGACTCAGTTCATGGCACATCTGCCCCTGCCTTAGCAACGGTTTATAATTGAGTAAATGAATTTAAGCGTGGTCGTACATCAATAAGTGACGAACTACGTTCAGGAAGGCCCGTAGAAGCAAGTACTCCCGAAATCATCAATAAAATCCACGAT
>NC_046657.1:9276206-9279519 GCF_010883055.1 Belonocnema kinseyi
AGAGCTCCAAGGAGATTATGTTGAAAAATAAAAAAAAATTACCCAAAAAAAATTGTTTTTATACTTCATTCTAAGGACTTATTGAACTACCCTCGTATAATGCTCATTGGATTCATCACATCTTCTTCATTATTTTCATATGATTACATTTAGGAAATAATTCCCTGATAATCATATATTTATAATTTTTAATTCAACGAAACCTAGTAAGAGATGATTTGAAATTATATTCCATGGAAAACCCCAGCAAGTCAATCATAACCTAGTAAGTCTGTTGCACTTACTAGGTTTTGAGTTTGAAACGCAACCTTACTAGACTTTTCGCTGTAAGTAAAATATTTTTTAGGACTTACTAGGTTTGAAGCTGGACTTGCTAGGTTTTTAGTGTCTTTCGGTCACGTGGGTACGAAGGACGAAAACAAGCGAAGCAGTTTATTTTTGATTCGTGAGGCTGTTCAGAATCTCAAATGAAACACGCGGAGACACGATTCGCTTTGCGATTGTGCATAAAATAGGGTTTATAGTTTTTTATATTATAGCGTCTATATCACCAATACTTAATATCACTGTAAGTATATTTTTTAATACAATGCTTATGAATCGTGTGATTTTCTTAAGAAAACGTTTGTGACTATAACCCCATTAACAAATCTATTTTTGACATTTTAAATGATTTTTCTTCCAAAAAAACACGATTTTTAAATATGAAGAATAAATTTTTAACACAAGAGGTGAATTTTCAACTAAGAAAAAATAAATTTTGAACCAAATAGTTAAATTTACAACTAAAAAAGACGATTTTTCAACACAACATATTATTTGTACATTTTTCGTTGAAATATCAACTAAAAATATTAGATTTCAATCAAATAGTTATATTTTCAACTAAAGAATATAAACTAGGATCCAAAAGTAGAATAGTTAAATTTGCAGTTAAAAAAATAAATTTTTAGCAAAATAGTTATATTTCTAATTAAAGTGATGAATTTTCAAATTACATGATTAATCTTCAACTGAGATACATTTTTAACCAGAAATATTAATTTTCAACCGAACGTTTATATTTTCACAAAAAAGAAATTAATTTTGAACAAATGAGGGGCAAATTTTCTATAAAACAGTCCAATTCTCAAAACGAAAATATGAATCTTAAATAATCAAGTCCAGTTTTAACCAAATAGTAGAATATTAAAAATGATAATTAAATTTTTGAATTTAGAAATATAATTTTTGAGCAAATCAGATGGATTCTTAACTGAAAATGAACACTAAAAAAATTAGTCAATTAAAATTTCCTTGACTGTACTCGACTTTTGAATAGGGCGAAAGTTTTTAAATATTTCATTATCGTTTTTCAAATTATGTAGTAATTGTCAGGAATTTTCCTTAATTCTCAACCGTACTGACAGCGAGACTGAGAGTCAAAGAAAATGTCTGATATTTTATAGAATTCTTCCCAGAAAAGTATTTCAAATTTTTAAAAAAGTCCCTAAAATATTTTTAAACTTTTGTCCTATCCAAAAGTCCAGTACAGTTAAGGAAATATTCATTGACTATTTTTTCCCGTGAATAAGTAAAATTTTCAATAAAAAAATCAATCATTTTAAATTTAAATTAGTTGGATTTTTTACATGAATTGTATTGATACACATCGTATTTAAGTCGAAAACGTGTATTTGCAAATCAATAACTACAAATAGTATAAATCAACTTCATAAATATTTTTTAAGTTGCAAATTTTATTTTTAACCATAGATAAAACTCCAGAAAAAGTGCGAGTAGAGAGAAAGAAACCGTATGCCTCAATTTTCTGGGAACCTAATAACATTTTCTCATCAAACTTAACAAGATTAAATTCAGTACTGATTTATCTGAAAAGTATACGTTCATTTTGTATCCAAATCGAAAATTTTATTTTTGGAAATGTTTTTCTCCTCCTGGAAAATCTTGGATTTTTCTTCATTGATTAACGTTACTGAACAAGGCTATACTATAAATTTGTAATTAAAATTTAATGAAAATAAAAATAAATATCCTAAATTGTAGGTGTTGACAAAGATGTGGATTCGATGTATGTTTGAAATATCGTTAAAGCAGGATAATTGTTTAATTATTTTAAATGCTATAATGGATGTTCAAAAAAACTTGAATGATGTGTACGATTCAGTCTTTATGGCATAACTTATTCCGAAAAATTTGAAATCCAGTCAAAATTGACAAAAGTGCGGTAAGATACCCCTGTCACAAAAATAATGCATTTTATGCCCCTACTGAAAACTGGATGAAGTATTAAAATTATTGCGATTAATAATAGAGAACCTTTCATCGAAAAAATTCGTAATATGCGAGTAGTAACTTTTTAACTTCTTTTATAAACGAGAAATTTTTAGACATTTTTCTTTCTTGATTAGATGGATTTAAATGAAAAGGAGACGGATTCAGAACAAACAAGCAGTTCTCTTCGATTTCCTGAAATGCTTCAACCTCCTGTGTCTTTCGAATTTGAAAGAAACACATTATTACTCGATGGAACTATAGGAGAACCCATTATGATCCCTATCGATAACTCGGCATACGAATTTCAAGATTTTGATGCAAATGTGGTGGTTTTCAACACTGGAGAGGATGGAAAGGTAACTTCAGATAGCGACTCATCCGTAGCGACCTGCTCAGACTAGAAACAAATTTGACTTAAAAAAATCTGACTTGCACGAATCTCAGAATTGCAATGACGAAAATATCGATCCAAACATTATTGGTAAGAAACCAACCACGTCTAAAAAGCGAACGCGCTCTCGAAGCAAAGAAGATAATTATTTTTCTAAATATAAGCTATTACCTCCATGCCAAGAGAGCTGCCTAAATAAATATACAGCATAATTTAGACCCGAAAATAGACAAAGAATCTTTGATGATTTCTGGCACAAAAGTTTTGGTGAACGCTGACTGTATTTTGATGCACATATCCTTCAGAAAGCCATTAAGAAGAGAGAAGCAACTGATGTTGAAGGGGGTTTTAAAAGAAACGTTTCTTTAAACTACACACTACCTAAAAAAGGAGTAGTGTGTGGAAGGGATAGAGATTTTTCAGATTGATCCAGAATTCTCGTGCTATTTAAATGAATAACACGTTCGTTCCACAACACTGCTCCGACCCAGGTTGCTGATCAATCTCTCTAGAAATCACCCCAAGCGGAGAACCTCACGAAGTCGTTACGTAAGGTTCCCCACTTGGGTCCATTAGTGGCCAAGGTCTTTTGTTTCAGGCGTCATTCAATCTACTAACACTCTTTTTATTAACTATTTGTCGCCA
>NC_046657.1:9279619-9283429 GCF_010883055.1 Belonocnema kinseyi
GAGGGAGCTCTTCTTAATATTTTGACACCAAAATCATGTCGATACACCTTACCGACTGCGAGTAAAGCCACCCACGCTTTAACTTGACAGACTGTATTCTAGAGACAACGCCGAAAAATGGAATGATCATGTAGAAATTTATGCAGTGGACATGCAGAAAGTATTGATTATACCCAAAATGAAAACGAAAAACAGTTTCCTTGTAAGTCGTCTAGTAGCTTTCAACGAAACGTTCGCATCGTTCAAGAAAGATGTAAAGAATATCTGCGTCTTATGGCATGAAGCAGCCAATGTAAGATCAGCAAAAGATGCGGCATCTGCTTACTTTGAAACTATCAGTTCGACACTAAATCTGCCTTCAAAACACTTTATCTTTTAGATGTACAACTGTAGTGGATGAGAGAAAAATTGGTTATTTTAGTCCAGCCTGCTTCTAATTGTCAATTCGGAATGGGGTCCAAAAACGATCACGATGAAGTACCTTGAGGTAGGGCATACCTGCATGAAGGGAGACAGCGTTCATGGCCAATTAGGAAAAGCTTGGAAAATACAGAAGAAATTTTATCTTTTGATGAATTGAAAACATTTATGGAGAAAGCGAGCTCGCACACCCAAGCCTGGGAGATGAAAGTAGAAGATTTTCGGAACTTTGTAGACCACTGCCGTAAACTTCAAAAGAACTCAGATTTGCCATTGCTAAACGACATAAAAGTAGCCGAATTTCGAAAGGGAAGTAAGAACCTTTTTTGAAAAACATCTTTTGCTGACGAGTACGAAGAAATTAATATTTTGAAGAAAAATATCAACATAAATGAACCTTTTTCAACATATTGCACAGTTCCTCGTGGTAAAAACACGTCAAAGAAATTAAGAATTCTTGAAACTCTCGTACCTCATATGCTAATCAGTCAACGAATATTTTGGAAGACTTTGCCGATTTCTTCTACTGTCAAGGACTTAGGTAGTTTGTATGATGATTAGAAAAAAGCAGAAGGGCCAAGAGCAATTTTTCGCAGCATAATCATAAACCAAATATTTTCAGTGAAAAAGAAATTGATATATTATGTAAGTTTGAAAGAAAAGCTTTACGAGAAGATTGTAGGTTACGTGTTACATAAATTTAGAAGATTGAGTCTGTGACAAGTACCAATTAAAAAATTTTGTTTACTACACGGATGAAAAGATATCGCACAATGATATCGCAGAACCTCTGTATGGAAATAAAGCGCATTATGATAACGTACAATCAGATTCCGGAGCTTTTTAGGATATTATAATGCCCTAATATTGATTGGCCACTATTACAACCCTCGTATATATAATATAATAAAATAATAATATAATGTAAAATCTTGCTATGTACGATATCTCGATTTTACGCTATTATAATGTAATAATTACGATATATAGCGCAGGAATTACGGTATATAATGCAATTCTTGCGATATCGTTTTCTCCGTGTATATATCGTCTATAATACTATTTTGTTATTGTCTTCGCTTTAATAACTGATAGGCATAGGTTTGAAAACAGATCTCCATTTAAAAGACTTATATTTTATATGTTATAGTATAATACTTGTAATTAAATCTATATAGTCTGAGACAAAAACTAGTTGAAGTATCCACGCTAAAAAGTACTTAAGAAAGAAAAATTTACTCATTAAATTTTTTTTTAAATGTGATTTAGCGTATTATATGAAGCCATAATAGTATATAAGACTTTCTTTAAGCCAAATAGGTAAAAGGAGCCTCTGCTTTTCTAGAGCTGTGCTAGTACTTAAGTAAGTCTCTATTCAAAAATTTCAAAGTTTGTATCTATTCATCGAATTTTACTTTTTTTTACAATAAAATTCTTTAAAATTCTATTCAAATATTTATTAATTAATCTCAAATATAAAAAGTTAGTGTAATTTTATTCCATTAGATCCTTATTCCTTTGGCTACGTTTCGGGTTAAAATAGAAAATTTAAAATGTTGCATCGATGGAATTTATTATTTTTAATTCAAAAGGTGTTCGGATATGACATTTTTGTCGAGACTTTCTCACAAACGAAATAGTAGTAAACAGATGAAAAAACGTTTCATATGCAATAAAGTCTAAAAATTATTATCTACATCCATAAAATGTTTTTATGAGAGCAAAAAATAGAAGTTTATTACAGGGAGATATCAATATATAATTAAAAATTTGTCAGAAGGACAACCGCAGGATTTCGCCGGGAGCGGGTGCTAATCTGAAAAATTGCACCCGCTTCCAGCGAAATCGCGGTAAAATTTCAGCCACAACCACGTCTCACAACCGCGAGATAGGTGGTTACAGTCTGTAAAGGAATCAATATGACGATCTAGCAAAAGCCTCGTGCACCCTGAGAACTCGGAGTGACCTAAGGACAACCGCCTTCTGCATTTTTCTCGCAAGTGTTCTAGCATATTGTTGACACGCAGGGATACTTTTTAGGCTATTAGCAAGTGAAAGCTTGGCACCTCCAAGAGCGCCGATGATAAAGACGATCAGTTTAACAGAATATTCCGGGTACAATCGTTGCAACTCCCTTATAAGGTCTCGATACCTCTCTTACTTTTCATTCTCCCTGGCTATGATGTTTTTGTCAGCTGGTGCCGAAAATTTGATAACAAACATGGTTCGCTTCTCGAAGTCAAGAAGAACCATGTCAGGCCTCGAGTGAGCACTTCCCATTCTCGACAATTGACTCAATTTCCCTAGGAGCATTTAGAGGAGCGATATTAAGGTGAATGCCGTAGGAGTGACAGAGATGGTAATAAAGCACTCTTAGTGCCGCATTGTGCCTTTGAATGTAGGTCGTTCCCGCGTGTGTTGGACAATTAGATAGTATGTGAGCTAAATGCTCGGGGTGTGCATGGCACGCCCTGCAGCTATCATCATCACCCCTATACTGAAGTTAAGTCCGAGTGTTTCAGCAGCCTCCTCCGCTGCTTTGTACAGAAATGCTCCTTTGCCCACTTCTTCGTGATTCCTGACCATTTTAAGAAGAGGGTCTCTTCCATTTGCAACTCTATTTGCTGTACCCAGAATAATCCTGTTGTGAAGACATTCAAGTCTCAATATTTCGCGACCCCCTTGACGGCGTGAGATGTACAGTGGCGGAACGGAAGACTCAAGATGCATGCTTTTGTTCATGTGCATAACCTTTCTTGTGCCGATATCAAGAGATCTGAGCTCTTTCTTTGTCCATGGAGTTCCATGTTCATGGAGTTCCCGGTACTACTCTATTCATTTGGAGTAGTTACTCCAAATGAATATAGTAGTACCGGGACGGCAAGCATGTTCGTTGCAGATACTTTGTTCCTCGCCGACAGTTCGGAAGACGAAATCTGTCGGATGAGACGTTTGTATCTGCTTCGGAGAGTATCCTTTATAGATGTCACATTCTGAATGCGGCTCTGTGGCACGCCCAGGTATGTATAAGTCTCTCCAGCGCAGAGGTGTCGTATGTCGCTTCTATCAACGAGCTGAGGATCTTCAGGGATGCCATTAAGTTTTCCTCGCTTCAAATAAACCTTGGCGCATTTGTCTAACCCAAATTCCATTTCAATTTCCTTAGTATATCGTTCGACAATCCCCAGAGCTAGATGCAGTTGCTCTCTGTTTTTAGCATATATCTTAAGATCGTCCATGTAAAATACATGAGTGACCTTGTACTTTCGACCTGCAGGTTTGCCGCAGAAGTACCCGTCGGAATGGCGCAGTGCTACAGATAGTGGCAATAATGTAAGGCAAAAGAGGAGTGGGCTCATGGTGTCGCCCTGAAAGACACCTCTCTGAAAC
>NC_046657.1:9283529-9289421 GCF_010883055.1 Belonocnema kinseyi
ACTGCCTATTTATTTTTGTAACCATATTCAGCAGAAACCCTTGGTACAGGGACCCTCTATCCGCAACCCGAGGACGCGTTCGGTGGCTTTGTCATATATATACACTATATATACTATGTTTTTACATAAAATCTATAACTTTTTATATTTAGCGGCATATAGCATCATAAAGAATGGCATATTACGACTTAAAATTAATAAGATTAGCATATGAAACATGTTTCCAAACTTTTTTGACATTTTATAACTGCTTAACACGTGTTTCTCAAAAAACGGATGTCCTGTAAAATCAATTCAATGTGCCTTATTAGGTTTTACGTCGGGACAGCACTCTTCGCCCTCGATTTTTTTCCAAAATGCGAACTTTTCTACATTACAATCAACACTAGTATATAAAATGTTTATTACATTTATTTTTGTACCTTGGCCCGGGATTGCTTATTCAGTTATTGCGAAATAAAGTACATATTTTATTTATAATGAGTAATTTAATATTTTTGTTCCTTATTTCTAAATTTTATTCTCAGCTACCCTTAAAAATGGATCGTTTTAATCAATTTATATTATTACAGTACATTATATTCATGGGTACTGAAACAGACATATTTTCATTGTCTTGTTTTTATAATTTAAAGAGTTCGCCTTAGATAAATAAACTATTTTGTTATTAAAACAATTTAATTTTTATTTTCAATGCTTTTTTTAAAGATTAAAACGAAGCTTAACATTAAAACAAACCGTTCCATAAAAAATGATTAACCCCTTCGTTGGCATTGAAGAAAAATGCGTCAAAATTTTCCGTGCCCTGTGTGGCAATGACGCAAAATGTGTCAATCTTCTTTTTTCCTATTTAAATTACTTCGATTTTGCATTCAAGCCTTACTCGGGGGTTTTTGGGATCGCTGAATCTGAAGTCAAAATTCCAAAATTCAAAATGGCGGATCCAATATGGTGGACGAAAATACAAAAAAAAACGGCTCGATTTGGATCAATCTCGGTACATACGGGTTTTTGGGGTCGCTGAATCAGAAATATTTTCGTCCGCAATTTAAAATTTCTAAATTTTGACTTCACTTTTGGGTTCAATGACCCCAAAAACACGTAAGTACCTAGATTTATACAAATCGAGCCGTTTTTTGTATTTACGTCCGCCATATTGCATCCGCCATTTTGAATTTCTGAATTTTAACTTCATGTTCGGATTCAGCGACCACCAAAAACCCCAGGAGACAAATTTTCAGGATAACAAATTTTCCTGCCATTCTGGGCACTTTTTGTCGAATTCGCGCTGCCAACGAAGGGGTTGATAACGAATTTGGAGCTCTTTTGTGGGTGACTTTTAACTTACATAGTTAGACCACAAAACGGAATGTTTGGTTTTTCATTATTTTTTTGTTTAATCTAAATTTGAATTTTGGATTTTTCACAAAAAATTCAAAAAGTTGTTATGACATTATTAGGGAGGGGGTGGGGGGGGGGGGTAAATTTGTACACACATCTAATACGTTCACGTTATACTTCTTATAAACAGTTTTTATATTTCTCCGATGACTTTTTTAGGAGTTGCCCCCAGTATTAGGTCCCCGGCCGCCCCCCTGGGTACCCAGTCTATCACTGATGCCGCTAAATGGGAAACTTTCTTAAAAACAGAATTATTTGATAAAATGTAAGCCTAAAATGTTAATGAAAGTGCAGAAATCGGAAGCGGTGAATTCGAGTTAAAATAAGTATATAAATCGCGTGGGGCAGGAAAAAGAAATATATGGCAAAGTGCATTGCTCCAAATTGTTAAATCGGCTATCATTGAGTCGTGATAAAGAAAAACATTCATTTTTTTAAAGTGCCTCAAAATTTTGTTTGCTGAGTATTAGAAAGGAATAAATAATGAAAGATTTTTTTGTAACAGCTGGCCAGTTTATTCGCGAGAAACATTTTCTTCCCGATGATATTGTCTACAAAAGGGAAGTGAAGGATCCTCCTGGAATGAGTATAGCATTGGTATGTATAAATAATAATTAATGTATTTTCAATGATTCTTTCAAACAAAATTAAAAAATGAATAAAGAGATACAATTTTCAATTTTAATTGCCTTAATTGCAATGTTTCTTTTCTTTCAGAATGTTTTGTGGTTTAAAAAATAAGTAAACAATTAAAAAGAAAAAGAAATACAATTTTTACATGTGGTTTTCTGATCTTTTATTGTCGTGGAAAATTAATATATGCCTATAATGATTTTCCTATAATTTTTTCGCGATTCTAGGAATAATAATTTGTATAATTATAGGAAAAATGGTAAGAAAATAATTATAGAAATTAATCAATTAAAATCATTATCGCAAAAAGTAGAAGAAAGTATAAATTAATCATTTATTTAGAACTACTGACACAAACGTTTGTCTGGTCCTAATTTTCTATAATTAAAAGACTTTTTTTGTGATATTTCTAGATTTGATAAGAAAAATCAAAAAGATTTTTTAAGATTTCAGATATGCGAAAAAAGTATCTAGAAAATTTCTAAAAAAGTTTTTTCATCTTACAGCATTTTATAAAATCCTCCGAGTAAATTAAATCAGTTAAAAAAATATTTATGACTTTGTGATGCTTGGAAAAAATAATAAATGTTGTATTAATTTTTCGTACTGATTTTTACAAATTTCGGAGATCTTTTGTTATCTCAGAAATCCTATGAAAAATTTGGTACTATCTGGAAACTTTTCAATATCTTTAAAAAAACTTTTAAATTTTGCTTACTGATCTCAAAAAATCTACATTTTTTTGAATTTTTAGAAATATTTTAAAATTTGAAAATGTTTTAAAAAATTTTTAGAAAACTTTAACATTTTCCAGATTATTTTTTTAAACTATTATTAAAATATTTTTTATTTTTTAAAAATATTTCCAAATATGATCTTAAAATGAATGTTGCTAAATAAAAAAATCATAAAAAATGTTTCTAGAAATCTTAAGACAATTAATTTATTCTTTTGCATGTTGTTTGGAATCTATTGAAATATTTTTTTAAATTACTCGCATTTTTATAAAATTTTGTAATCTTCCAAAATTAAGAAAAAGTTGCTTTACAATCATCTAAAATCTCTTCCAAAATAAAAAATGAATTTAGATTTTTCCTGACACTTTAAAAAAATTATCTTAAAACCTTCGAAAATCCTTAAAACTCTTAAAAATCTTTAAAAAATTAAATTTTATTTAAAATTTGTTGAAAACTTTCCAAATTTTTTATTATTTTTGAATCTTTTCAAAATGACTATAACTTTGAAGTATCTTTTAAAAAAATTCAAAATTTTACTAAAATTTTTTGTATTTTTTAGAAAACTTGATTACATTTTAAGACCAGAATTGTTGCCTTCATTATTAATGGCGATTTTTAAAATTCGAGAAAAGTTAAAAGAACAAACTTAAAACACCAACTTAGTGTCATATTCCCGCATTATGCAACTAATCAACTATTCAACAACAATAAGTGTGATTTTTTTGATAATTTTGTTTTACCTATTTTTTTAAATTGCATTATTATAAAATATATTTTTTTTAATAAAAAGTTTTTCGCTTTTTTACCATTTCTTTTGCTAATTTCCACGTTGTTTAATGTCCTTGGACAATTTGCATGTTACGTATAACTTCTTAAACGTATAATCTATAGACTGTGCCAAGGTCTAGAAGTTTAATTCCCACGAAAGACTGGGATATTGCCAAGCTTTTGCTTTGGCGTCTCAGGATTACAATCCTTTTATCCAGTGTAGATAAAACTTGCTTCGAACAAGCACTCGCTTTTTTCCATGATAAATTTACAGCATATTAGTTTACAATGATTCGAAACAATTATAATAATATTTAATTACTTAATTACAATTTTTACACCCCGGTAATTTTTACTGTCATAGAATTACTCTAACTTTTCATTAGTAGAAATCTACTGATTGGTTGTAGTTTTCTACTAATTCAAATGTCACCGATTTGTTTACTGCTAATTTTAGAAAAAAATCACAAATTTAATGTGTTTATTGTTTAATGTTTAATGTCAAAAGTAAATACAATTTTATTGAAAGCAAATAATAAATTATTAAGTACGTGAAAAAATACAAGAAATGTGAAAAATGTAGATAAGGCACCTAAATATTTTTTAGAATCAGGTCGACTCTGGTCAATCTGCAGTAAGTTTGTCATTTTCTGCATACTCGAAGCCTCGAAGATGTTTAATTTTCTGAAAATAGACTTGATTTTACCTAACTTTCTTTCAAGGACACTTACCTAGTTCGCTTTGAACGATTCACTTAAGTCTTCAATAATACAAATGAAACTTAGCCATTTTCAATAAATTAAACAGAAACCAAAAATAATAATATCAATTACCAAAATCATTTGACTTACAATAAATTAAAGTCAGAATCCACTTATTTAGAAACGGAACATCGCGAGAGAAGCAAGACTCAAGTAGAAAGCACACAGCCCTTTGCATAGCGAATAAGCACAAGGCGACAAATGCGATTCACAAAAAACCTCATACAGACATTTGATTTAATAATTTAAAAATTAGTTTTTATCTTAATAAATTATCTAATAATTTTTGTTCTGTTAGTTGTATGGTGATTTTAAGACAAAAAATCTGCCCGCTCTGCGGGCACACTCTCATCGCGCGCTCTGCGCGCGGCTCGCACGTTTGAGCGCATCTTTTGTTCACTTTTTTTCATATCGTGCGTTGTTTGGCTTAAAATTTGGATTTTCGATGCTTTTGAAAATGCTATAACTCTGAGACTATTCTTTTTATCCGTACATAGAATTTTCAAATTCAGAAAAAAGTGATATCAAAAATTTTCAAAATGCGCCCACTTTTTGAATTTCCATCGAAAATGGCTGGTTAACGAACTTGTCTTTTCTTTTAGGACCTAGAAAATGTTTATCAAAGATCGATTCAAGCTGTTCATTTTTTCGAGAGTTATCGTGTTTATGAGCGTACGGCCAGATGGACGCACACTGGGGAAAAAGTACATTTTTTGGTTCAAATTACGATTACGGCTAAACCTGTTGACCGATTTAAATGTTTTTTTAAAGCTGATAAAATTTCAAAGAAAGTTGTCAAGCCTGATTTTTAATTTAGATTTAAAATTTTTTTATAAATAAATAAATATGAAGATAAAAATGACCATTTTTTCTATTTGACGTTCCCGTTTATCGTCATAAATAGGAAAATGGTTGTTATCGTCAGAAAAATTAGTTTTTTTCGATGTTAATTTAAAAAAATTAGGAACCTCATGATAATTTCAGAAAATTCATTTTTTGTTGCTGAATTTTATGATTTTATTAAACAAATTTAATTAAAAATTTCATTATTCGAGCACTGATAAACGGAAAAATTCTTTTTTTTAATGCCAGTCCTTTTAACCCCTTCGTTGGCATTGACTCAAAATGCGTAAAAATTTTCTGTGCCCTGTGAGGCATTGATGCAAAATGCGTCAATCTTTTTTTTTTCCTATTTAACTTACTCCGATTTTGCATTCAAGTTTTACTCGGGGTGTTTTGGGATCGCTGAATCCGAATCTAGAGTTAAAATTTTGACTTCACTTTCGGGTTCAGTGATCCCAAAAACCCGTAAGTACCAAGATTTATCCAAATCGGGCTGTTTTTTGTATTTTTGTCCGCCATATTGCATCTGCCATTCTGGATTTCTGAATTTTAACTTCATATTCGGATTTAGAGACTCCAAAAACCCCAGGAGACAAATTTTCAGGAAAACAAAGTTTCCTGCCATTTTGGGCACTTTTTGTCGAATTTACTAGGCAGTCTGATAAGTCCCTGAAAAATGAAACACGGAGACGTTTTTTTGGCCAAAGTCGGTTTTATTCTTCAACATACTCTCCTTTTAGGTCGATACA
>NC_046657.1:9289521-9297660 GCF_010883055.1 Belonocnema kinseyi
AGGCGCATTGTCGTGATGATAAAGCGGTTTTTTCTTCTTCAAATGCGGTCGTTTTTCGGCGATTTCGATTTTCAATCAGTCCAATAATGATGAATAGTATGCCCCGGTTATGGTTTTACCTTTTTCAAGATAGTCCACGAATATTATGCCATGCGCATTTCAAAATACGGAGGCCATAACCTTTCTGATCCATTGTTGCGTTTTTGGACGCTTTGGAGCACTTTGGCCCGGTGGAACCCACTGTTTTGCCTGTTGCGTTGACACAGGACTGTAGTAGTGGATCCAGGTTTCATCTATGGTTATGAATCGGCGCAAAAACTCGGTCGGCTTACGCGAAAATAATATAAAATTCTGCTGGGAAGTTGTCACACGAATTCGTTTTTGGTCCACTGTGAGAAAACGCGGCACCCATCGCGCGCAGAGCTTCTTCATGCCCATAACTGAATGCACGATATTGCCCACACGTTCCAATGATATGCCTACAGCATTAGCTACCTCTCTCAATTTCACTTTGGGATCATTCAACATCATATCATGGATTTTTTCGACATTTTCTGGTGTAGTGACCTCTTTTTGGCGCCCAGATCGTTCAGCATCAACTGTGCTCGTACGGCCACAACGAAACTCGGTAAACCACTTATGAATCGTTTCAATCGACGGCGCAGAGTCCGGGTAATACTTATCCAGCTTGGCCTTGGTCTCGGATATCGTTTTCTTGCGAAGATAGTAGTGTTTGATCAAAAATCGAAACTGAGATTTTTCCATATTAAAAAAAACTCGGAGGTTAGTCGCTTCTCAGTGCTGTAACTTGTAAATGCGTAAACATAAATGACTGAAGTTTTGACAGGCGTCATTTGAAGGATCAAGCTCGACGAAAATGGTTCACATTAGTGAATACTAATGCCATCTCTTAGAATTTTCAGGTACTTATCAGACTGCCTAGTACTCTGCCAACGATGGGGTTGATTGCAAACTTCATGATAATTTTAGCAACATCCATCAATATTTGAACAATTTTTTTAAAAACAAATTTGACAAGCAAATGCATTATTTGGGCATTTGTCGACGAAAAAATCGTTATTTTCGATGTCAGTCTTTTTAATTGAGAAATTGTTTGAATTTGAATTTTATTTGATCTAAGAGAGAGAGAGAGAGAGCACGCAGCGCCACCTAACGTTCTTTTTAATGTATCAACTAGTATGGCGAATATAGTCTTACAAAGAACGTACGATTTTCTTTGCATCATTGACCTAAAGTGAAAATTGTTTTGGACAATAAAAGCTCAAAGGTGAACAATTATCGCGTTCATAAGTGTCACAAAGAGAATATAAAAAACGACTCGTCCATAGTTGTACAAGCAAATGCATTATTTGGGCATTTGTCGACGAAAAAATCGTTATTTTCGATGTCAGTCTTTTTAATTGAGAAATTGTTTGAATTTGAATTTTATTTGATCTAAGAGAGAGAGAGAGAGAGAGCACGCAGCGCCACCTAACGTTCTTTTTAATGTATCAACTAGTATGGCGAATATAGTCTTACAAAGAACGTACGATTTTCTTTACTTCATTGACCTAAAGTGAAAATTGTTTTGGACAATAAAAGCTCAAAGGTGAACAATTATCGCGTTCATAAGTGTCACAAAGAGAATAAAAAAAACGACTCGTCCATAGTTGTACAAGTGCGTAATTTTGGCTTAGCGAGTTATAGTTTTCAAATGCCACTGCAAAAGGCAAATTCTACAAGTCTTGTTCTGTGTACACACAGATTTACAAACTGACTGAACTAGTATATAGCGTGAGTTCGAAAATTCTAGTGCGCCAAAATCGTGGTGTAGCAAAGTTTGTTTCGCTAAGCAAAGTCGCCATATTCAATCTGATACGAGACTATAGATGGCTGGAAGTCTCGCTTCAATTTAGACAATGGATCAAACTCGATGCAGAGGATGACTACCAAGACTACAAATAGTACCTAAAAAACTACAAGATCGGTGCTTCGCAGTTCCGCAAATTTGGTTAGTTGGGACAAATAGGAAAACGCAGACTACGCCCGCTTCAAGTCGTTTCACGAACAACGCAGAATTCGACTTTCTTTTTTCATTGAGAAACGACTTCACATCTCACCACTGGATAAAGGTCACATGAGCATCCTTTCCTATTCTAAATTCCTTTTTGAATAGTATACCCTCTAGTAAATATTAGCATTTCTTATAATGCCGCCTAAAGTTGAAAATTTTTGTAAAATATGTCGATGGAATTGCAGCTGCTTATACTAACGAGCAAATCGCGTTACCTAATATAACTAAAATAGAACTAAATTGTCGGTTAGAACATTTGAATGCAGCTTTCCAAGATTTTGAAGGATACCAAGCTGACATAGATGAACTAACCGACGATGAAGCAGATACCACAAACTATCGCGAAAAATTTGAAACAGAATATTTCAATATTAGAGCTCGAGCCGAAACGTTATTAGCGCGGGGGGCCCCAGTTTCTCAAGTTCAAATCCCTCTTGTTGAAACGCTCAAGCGCAAAATATAGTGAATGCGAACGTCGACCCACTTCGAGCACAAAGTGAACGGTTGCCTACAATTGAGTTGCCAAAGTTCAGTGGCAAGCTCGAGGAATGGTTGGGGTTTAGGGATACATTCACATCTCTAATTCATCAAAACAATCAAATAAGTGAAATACAAAAATTTCACTATTTGAAGGCAGCATTGGAAGGTAGCGCTTTACAAATTATTAAGTCTCTTGAATTTTCAGCAGCCAATTACGTAGTGGCATGGGAAGCTTTGCGTAACCGTTTTAACAATAAAAATCTCTTGGTATATAACCACATTAAATCTATTTTTAGCATAAAACCTGTACAAAAAGAAAGCGCCACTCAGGTTCGTAAGGTTTTAGACACCTTAAATAAACATTTGAGGGCCTTGGACGCGTTGGATCAACCAACTGATCATTGGGATGCTCTGTTGATATATATCGTATCAACTAAACTTGATAAAATAACAGCTCGCGCGTGGGAAAAGGAAAAAACAGAAAATGAGTTCCGTACTTTAGAAGATTTGAAAAGATTGTTTAAGGCTCGGGCAGATTTGTTAGAGACTTTAGAAATAAATAATTTACAAATAGAACAAAATACTAAACCAAAGTCTAAAAACAACAATAATAATAATCAATCCAAATTGAAATCGCTTCTCGCTAAGAAGATGAATTGTTTATTTTATGATGGGGAGCATAATCTTCAAGATTGTTCCAAATTTCTCGAGCACTCGCCACAAAAAAGGTCAGAAACGGTTAAGGGTTTTAAAGTCTGTTTGAATTGTCTCAGATCTGGGCACTTTATAAAATATTGTAAAGGTACTAATTGTAAGAAATGCCAGGGCAAGCACAACACCTTATTACATTTAGAAAAAGAAGAATCAAGCAACGCATCAAGCGCCCAGACACCTCAAGAATCAAAAACTTTAACTTCTTGCTGTATTAATTTTAAAAATGATGGTGTTTTATCTACGGCATCAGTATTGGTGGTGAACCTAAATAAACAACTAAAGCCAACTCGTGTTATTTTGGACAACGGTTCTCAAACAGGTTTAATTACCGAAAGGCTTTGTGACTCGCTTAGTCTTCAGAAAATACCAATAAACGTGACATTTAGTGTAGTAAACAATCTTCCTTCGAGCATCAAATTTAGATGTAATATTCAAATCGTTTCCAAACAAGGTAATTTCAAATTTAAGGTTTCTTGTCTTGTGGTTCCAGAAAACACGACTCATTCACCAAATGCAACAATTAGCAAGCTATTTTCGAAAATTCCATCTCATCTTAGCTTGGCAGATCCTGAATTCGACAAAGAAGGGAAGATAGATATTTTAATCGGCAATAATGTGTTTTGGAGTTTGGTTTGTATAGGACAACTTAAATTAAATGATGAAGGCTTGCTCTTGCAAAAAACTAGGTTAGGTTGGATATTGGCAGGTCCAATGCCAAAATCTTTCCTGAATTCTCAATTTAACGTAGTTCGTTGCAACCTAGCTCAGAATATAAATGTAGAAAAACAGCTGGTTAAATTTTGGGAACTTGAGGAACATTTAGATAGAAAATTGAAATCTGTTGATGAAAACTCTTGAGAAACATTTTTTCTAGAAACTGCCAAAAGAGACGAAAATTTAAGATTCATCGTCAGAATCCCATTAAAAGGAAATCTTGATCAATTAGGTGAATCTAAAGACCTAGCTAAACGTCGTTTTCTTAATTTAGAGAAAAAGTTAGAAAGAAAAACAGAACTTAAGAGAGATTATTCTGCTTTCATGACCGAATACGAAAAACTAAGGCATATGTCAAGGGAGTTAGATAAATCGAATTCCACTGTATCATATTATATGCCTCACCACTGTGTTAGAAATTATAGTCTTTCAACAAGAGTTCGGGTAGTGTTTGACGCTTCAGCACCAACCACAAGTGGAGTGTCTTTCAATGACCTTCAAATAGTTGGACCTTTGCTACAAGATGATCTATTCTCGATTTTCGTTCGCTTTAGAAAACGTTATAACGCAAAACGTTATAAGCGCAGACATTGAAAAGATGTACCGCCAGGTACTCGTAACACCTGCGCAACGTCCTCTTCAAAGAATAATGTGGCGTACTGATCCAAATCAGCCAATGTCGATCTTCAACTTGAACACATGAACGTACGGAACAACTGCAGCTTCCTACCTTATCATTCGGTGCTTGCACCAGTTAGCTTTTGATTGTCAACAGGAATATCCAAATGCAGCAAAGGCTATCTTGAAGGATTTTTATGTTGATGACTTGATTTCAGGTGCGGATTCAATTGAAGAAGTCAAACTCCTTGTCAAACAAATACATCAAGCTTTATTAAAGGGGTGCTACGTTCTTAGAAAATGGATTTCAAATGATCCTCGTGTAATCAAAGATATGATAGATTCTGCAAATCCTTCTAGTTTGATTAACTTCTCGAATGATGGTCAAATTAAAACACTTGGTTTAAAATGGCAAGCTAAAGGCGACCACTTAACTTATTCAGTAAGTGTTTCGGAAGATAATAAAACTACCAAAAGACAAATTTTATCAGATATATCACGAATTTTCGATCCCTTAGGCCTTTAGGTCCTTGTATCATTGTCGCAAAGATTCTTCTTCAAAACCTTTGGCTTGAAAAATTCTCGTGGGATGAAAGTCTTCCGGCCATTATTCATTCGCAGTGGATAGAATATAGGAATCAACTTCCGATTATAAATTCTATCAAGGTTCCATGACACGTAATTTGTTCAAAGCTTGTAAACGTTCAATTGCATGTATTTTTAGATGCATCAAGCAATGTATACGGAGAGTGTATTTACCTTAGATCAGAGGAAGTAGAAAGAAACGTTCGCGTTCAGTTAATTTGTTCTAAATTTAGGGTTGCACCCTTGAAGACTCAGACCATACCACGACTGGAACTCTGTGGGGCTCTCGAATTGGCCAAATTAAGCTCCAAAGTTGAAATTGCTCTTGATTTATCAATCAACAATATTTATTATTGGTGTGATTCTGCAATTGTTTTGTGCTGGCTCAGAACTCAATCAAACACTCTTGAAACTTTTGTAGCAAATAGGATCAGTCAAATTCAACAATTAACTGACGTTAACTGCTGGAAACACGTTCGTAGCGAAGACAATCCAGCAGATTATATTTCTCGCGGTGTTGCTCCAGGTCTTCTCAAAGGTTTAGGATTATGGTGGGAAGGTCCAGAATTTCTTTCCAAGGAAAAAGTCAAATTGGCCTTCAATGCCATCTCTGTCTTCTGATGTTCCAGGTCTTAAAAAACAATGCAATCTAATAGCTAAGGAAAACATAATAGATGTTTCCATTTTCAAGCGTTACCAAAGCTTGTCTGGACTTATCAGAGTAATAGCAACTTGTAAAAGATTTATACACAACTGTAAGACAAAGACTGACAAATTGAGTGGACATCTACGCTCGTATGAACTTGCTGAATCTAAAGTTGCTCTTGCTAGTTTGTCACAAAGAAATTAATTTTCCAAGGAAATAGAAATGCTATCTCAAAATATCCCAATAATTAAGGGTAAATTAGCATCTCTAAATCCTTTTTTAGACCATAACGGAGTCTTAAGAGTCGGGGGCAGACTAGAAAATTCAAATTTTTGTGAGGATAAAAAACATCCTATACTTTTATCTGCCTCTGATGAATTTACAAAACTTCGTTTTAATAGTGAGCACAAGCGATTTCTCCATGCTGGTCCTCAATTATTGTTAGCTTCTGTTCGCGAACATTTTTGGCCATTGGGAGGGCGAAATTTGTCGAAAAAGGTATTTTATGATTGCATAAGATTTTTTAAGGTCAATCCAAGAGGAGTCACTCCAATTATGGGGAATTTGCCAATGTCAAGTGTGTCACCTTCGCCACCTTTCTATACTACAGGTGTAGACTATGCCGGCCCTTTTGTCATAAAGGACAGAAAGGGAAGAGGCGCTAAGACTAGTAAATGTTATGTTAGCGTGTTCGTATGCTTCGCCACGAAGGCTTTGCACCTTGAGCTCGTATCTGATCTGACGGCAGAGGCTTTTATTGCAACTTTTAGACGTTTTATTTCTAGACGCGGGAAACCTTCACACATGTATTCAGATAATGGCACCTGTTTCGTTGGAGCGAATAATGAGCTTGAGCAATTCGGGAGGTTTTTGATTAACGAGTCACAGAATCAGTCAGAAACAATTGCAAATATGGGCGTCTCGTGGCATTTCATTCCAGCTTATTCTCCTTATTTTGGTGGAATCTGGGAAGCTGGAGTGAGATCTACGAAATACCACCTAAAACGTGTTGCGGGCAACAATGTTCTAACTTTCGAGGAATTTTATACCCTACTGGTATAAAATTGTTTGCTAAATTCCCGACCCCTGACGCTCCTCTCTTCCGACCCTAATGATTTTTCTCCTCTGACTCCTGCTTATTTTCTGATCGGACGGCCAATTAATTCTGTTGCTGATCCAGATTTATCTCATCTGTCAGAAAACAGACTCTCTAGATGGCAACTGGTTCAGCGCATCCAACAACATTTTTGGACGCGATGGAGCAAGGAGTATATATCTGAACTCCAACAGCACATAAGATGGAGGAAAATGTATAAAGAAACGAAGGAAAACACCTTAGTTTTACTCAAGGACAAAGATCTTCCCCCACTAAGATGGAAACTCGGAAGAATCGTTAAGCTGCACCCTGGCAAGGATGGTATTGCTCGCGCTGCTACTATTGAAACCGGCACTGGTAAATGTCAACGAGCACTTGCTGCGATTTGTCCATTGCCAATTGAGTGAAATTGTGCATCCGTTTCTAATTTATTTATTTATTTTTTGCTCAGGTATACTTTAAGAATTAGATTTAATGAAAGATAACACAGGCCGACAAAATTTGACAAAGGTCCGGAACCAGAGACCAGACCTAGTATACCCGAAGGTTTTTGCTGCGCTGAATCCGAATCCGACCTCAGAAAAATTCCATTACCCTCAGTTTTCGAGATATTGTAACCTTAAAGTGCAAAAACACCGTTTTTTGCTATATTTGAGGTTACATAGCATCTTGAATAAATTTTTTTTTCAAAAACGGGCGAAATCATCACAAAGGAGCACCCTTGCCCTCTGAAATCCATTTTTCAGATTCAAGATAGCTTTTTTTTTTCATCGATATATCATTGATTGAAGTTAAGTATTTTCGCAGTTTCGTAACAACGTTAAAACACCCTATATAGCATATGTGAGGCTATAAGCCCAATTTATAAGTGATTGTATTCGATCGAATAAATCTATATATAGGTTTTTGAGGTTGCTCATTAAGAATATGAAGTCAGATTTTGAAAATTCAATATGGCTGCCATTTTGGATCCGCCATTTTGAATTCGTCAAATTTGATATTGGATTTGTAATCAGCGACCTCCAAAACCCCTTAGTATACATTATCATACCAATACGCGTAATTAAATTTTGTTGGCCGCCATTTTGGATCCGCCATTTTGAAGTGTTAGGGCTCGAAAGTTGCCGGGCTTGGGGGTGAAATTTTTCATATTTGAATCCGCCATATCTCGGCTATGAAAAATCTTATCAAAAAGTTAGGCATCGCATTTTG
>NC_046657.1:9297760-9302040 GCF_010883055.1 Belonocnema kinseyi
GAATTTTTCTGAGGTCAGATTCGGATTCAGCGCAGCAAAAACCTTCGGGTATAGTAGGTCTGGTCTCTGGTTCTGAGAATTGTTGGCCTGTGTAATCTTTAAGCTACAGTTCACTTATGTAGATCTCAATGTTAAAGGTTGATCATTTTGGTTCAATCATGTCAACGTTTATATTTACATATGTTTGCTTTTTTTTATTTGAAAGATAAATCTTTTAAAGTTGGGGGGTATGTTTGAATTTGAATTTTGTTTGATCTAAGAGAGAGAGAGAGAGAGAGAGAGAGAGAGCGCAGCGCCACCTAACGTTCTTTTTAATGTATCAACCAGTATGGCGAATATAGTCTTACAAAGAACGCATGATTTTCTTTACTTCATTGACCTAATGTGAAATCCAGCATCAAACATTGAAACAGAAATTCATGTTAATTTCAGCAACATTCATAATTATTTCATAAATTTTATGATTTTTTAAACAAATTTAATAAACAATTACATTATTTGGGCATTTGTCGACGAAAAAACTAGTTTTTTTTCAATATCAGTCCTTTTAATTGGGAAATTTACGATAATTTCAGTAACATTTATAATTAGTTGATTAATTTGATGTTATTGTCAAACAAATGATTTAAAAATGCATTATTCGGGCACTTGTCGACGTAAAAACTCGTTTTTTTCCAAATTTAGTCCTTTTAATTTAAGAAAAAAAGTTCTTTTTTTTCATTTAGCATTTACAGTTGGCCAACACAAAAGGGTTTGAATACAAGGAATGATTGAACATTACATTTATTATTTGTGTAAAATAAATTCTATAACATATGAAAAGTCGGGACACTTATGAACCTGAAGAAAGTTCTTCTTTCATTGTCAACGTATGACTTCAGACTTACATTTTATGTCTTGAGCAAGTCTTGAGCTTAAGGATCTAGTAGAATTACTTTCTTCTTTCAATTTTGTCTCTGAATTGAATAATGGGGAGGAAAGCAGATTCAATCATTTTGGCTCCATGAATGAGAATTTTGTGTACTGTCACTGGCATGTAGTACCAATTATAAAGACTGACGTGAATTTGCGCTGTTTGTTGGCAATATTTTCCGAACTTGAAAGTGTCAATTGTCTCCCCTGAATCCGTTGCTTGCAAAATTATGCCGAATCTACGAGCATTTATGATTTTGGATGTCAAATCAGGATCTCTGAAAAATCTTCTGGCAGTATTTCCTGTGTTATAAGTCCCAGAGCCATGTTTTGGAACATCTATAATAAGCCCCATCTTATCATGGAATTGTTTTTGGACTCTGTTTTACAGTTTTCATTTTCGCTTTCTCTTTGTTAGTTTTTGCTTGCCGCTTGCAGAATCCTAAACGATAGCTTGTGTGCAGTATTCATTGCATCAAACGAATTCACGCGTGCAATGTAGAGAGGCCGTATCTGAAATTTCGCACCTTCTCTGGTTTATCTGAAACTTTAGGTAAGTCGTTCATCTGGGATGGTGTCGCAACACAAATGTAACATGTGGCAGCAGAAGGAGTTCCGGAAAGAACCTGGCACACCTTTCCATCAACCACAGTAAACGTTAACTCATGATTGACAGTTATGGTACAACCAGTGTCCCCAATCTTGGGAACTTTTTAAACTGCGCTTGCGTCGCGCTGACCAGGCACCGACATACCAATTGGTCACTGTTTGCGCGCTGAGTTTGAATTATATAAATATTCAGATTTAATATTTATAATAAATAATTCAATTATAATGAAAAGAGGTTATGAATTATGAGTTCAGAGAAATAAATCATTCCCAATGATTAATTTCGTCTCTATCGGGTCTTAAAATAAAAATTTTGTTTATTTCCGACAATGCCCTACTGAAAGAAATCTCTAAGTTTTCTTTAGCGAAATAGCTTGGCCCATTTGAGTCTATAAACAAAGTCGATTTGAAACAAAATAGTCTCGGAGATAGTTTGAGAGATTTGGGTCCTTTTCAAGATCCTTATAGTGGTCCTTTTAAGAGTGGTGCGACGGTAATATAATGTTTCTTTTGTATTCGTCACGTACTGGGCGGGCAGAGTTATTTACAGTAGTTGGTCGTGGCTAATCCGCTCTCCCTTTTTAAATTTCTCTTCAAATTATTAACACTTTTTTTTAATTGATGAATTTTCTCATTATACTTATTTATAATTATAACTTATATACTGATATACAGTTTTCTAGTTGAATTCAAAAATGCTGTCTTTTTTGGCGTATCTCATTCCATTTACGAGAAACGTTCTATTAATTCTAATTTTAAGCATTAAAAAGAAAGTTAGATATCTGAAGTCATCGAAACCCGTAGATTCCGAATTATTATGTGTTAGGCTGTTAGCTATGAAATTAAAAAAATCTACTTCTAAATTTTAATCCGAAAGCTTAACAAAGGACCCTTCAGCGTCGGCTACTCTATTGAAATAGCCTCTCTGCTTGTTATTTCAGATCGTATTCTTATTTCAATTTCGGAAAGGATATTTTAAAGCCTTCAGACCATTTAAACGAGCTTTCTGGACATTTAAAAATATCTACCTGGGTGTCTGCGGAGAATTTCTCTGAGCTTCTTTGACCTAAAGCATTTTTAGTATATACTCAAAAATTCTTTTCGGTAGGCTGTCACTTAAAATAAAATTACTAAAATTACCAAAAATTAATTAAGAACTATTATATACTGCACTGATAAATGTTATATCATACATTTTTTAATAACTTGAAGAGGACCTGGATTAAAAGAAAGTGACACAATATTCGCTAAATATATAAATAACATTTTTAGTTTGTTGTTTAGATTCTAGAAATTTAAACAAATTTTCTGTTATGTGTACTGTGACCAATTAATTATTGTATAAATATTATAAAATATATAATATTGTATACAAATAATCAAATCATATTTATACTATTAGAAATAATTTTTTTTTTTACTTAAAACTAAAACTTCTTATTACCTTTTCATTAACATTTTTAAACATTTAAAATGCTAAATTCAAGAAAAAATCTTTTTTTCTCCTAACATCGGAATTAATCATGTTTTTGCATGAAAATCGCATTATTTTTTTGATCGGTTACTCCAAAATTCTAATTTAGGATTAGGAAATTACTTTTGATGCGTTTTTCGATCATTATTAACCATAAGTATTAAATCTAAATATTTATATAATTCAAACTCAGCGCGCAGTGATCAATCGGGTTGTCGGCGCCTGGTCCGCGAGACGCAAGCTCAATTTAGAAAGTTCCCAAGATTGGGGACACCGGTTACAACAACTATTCGGTACTTTTATTTTTGTAGGTTTGAGTTTTTTTGATTTTCTCTTCCATCATCTTTACTTCTGTCGCGGTTCGTTTCTTAGTTTTTGGCGCATGTTCCAACACGTCAGCTAAACAATTGCACGCGTTGTTTTCGTTGCCTAACTTCAGATCAATAAGGCTGTCATTAGTTTCGCTAAAGAACTAACAATTGAAGATCAGCCACCTAGTGTCCCCAATCTTGGGAACTTTTTAAACTGCGCGTGTGTCGCACCGACGCTCCGATTGGTCACTGTTAGCGCGCTGATTTTAATTTACATAAATATTCAGATTTAATATCTATGATAAATAAAGATTGAAAAATGCATTGAAAAATGGATCTTAATCCTAAATTATAATTTTGGAGTGACAAATAAAAAATAATGCGATTTTCATGCAGAAGACGTTAATGAGAAGGTAATAAGAAGTTTTAGTTTCCTCTTTTTCATTAAAATCTAATTTCTTGCATCTTTTCACTCCAAAATCTTATTTTAGGATTAGGAAAATTCTATTTTGGCATTTCTCAATCATTATTTATAATGAATATTAAAACTGAATATTTATATTATTCAAAATCAGCGGGCTAACAGTGACCAATCGGGTTGTCGGCGCGATGCAAGCGCAGTTAAAAAACTTCCCAAGATTGGGGACACTACAACCACCATTAAACTTTAACGCTGAAAGTCGAAGGAACTGTGCACGAGCTATTGATTTCAATCCATCTAATTGATAGGACTTATTTAATCGTAGAAAATGATATCGGTTGACGATTGTTAAAATATGAATAGTTTAGAACAAGAATAATCATAAACATTTGGTTCAGGGAGATGAGATAATATCTTGGTGAAGCCGAGTACCATACTGTATGCGAATTATCTTACGAGGGTAGTTCAATAAGTCCTTAGAATGACCAACACATGGCGCGCGAATCGCTCCAAATCATCTGTTTTCAGTCAGCACCACTCCCGACTAGATATA
>NC_046657.1:9302140-9310347 GCF_010883055.1 Belonocnema kinseyi
AACTTCCGAAAACGCACTTTTCTGAAGGATTAAAAAAACTTGAAAAGCGATTGACCAAGTGTATAGAGCTCCAAGGAGATTACGTTGAAAAATAAAAAAAAAATTACCCAAAAAAAATTGTTTTTATACTTCATTCTAAGGACTTATTGAACTACCCTCGTATTAACTCTGGTTTGAAGATGCTATAACTTTAATAATTTTGCTTTAATCGAAAAAAGTCGTTAAGATAAATTGTTCGTGTTCCTGAGTACTACGGAAAACTATGCACCGAATTTTCCAAAGTTGTTATGCTAAAAAGAGAAATGATAACATTGTAAGGCTCCCCGAAAGAAACATTTATTTACTTCTAACTTTTTTTCATGTCATGCGTTTTTTGACTTAAAATATTAATTTTCGTTTGTTTTTTAGGATTTAAAAAATTCTAGAACTCTGACAGTTTTGATTTTATTGAAAAAAAGTCACGTGAATAAAATGTCCGTGTTTCAAAGTACTATGGACAACCGTGAATAGAATTTCCAAATCTGAAAAAACATGGTTTCGAAAATTTTGCAAATGTGCTCAGTCATTGAGTTTTATACAGAATGGCTGGTTAACGAACTCGTTCTTTCTTTTTGGGTTCTGAAAAAGTGTGCCAAAGCAGAATCCAATCTTATCAATCTTTCGAAAGTTATCGTGCCTACAGAATACTACATACTACAGACAGAAAAACAGACATACATTTTCATAAAAATATTTTTTTTCTGACTCAGAGAGTCTCAAAACGTGGAGATTTGATGAAAACAGTGATGGTGTCTGTGCGGTCTGGCAGCAACGAGCAACACTGACGAAAAGTTGTTGTGCGACTAAGAAGATGCGTAAACTGAAATTCGCCGACGTGCGCGTGCATTCTTCAAAATTACTTCATTAAAGAAATGTGATTCTTTTAATTTAGCAAAATTTCTTAATTCAAATCGTGATGTATCCTGTATATTATAGTTTTTCAGGTAATCCTAGTAAGGGACTCATCATTGTTCTAAAAAATACCACTTTACTGATTTTAGAGTTGTGGTATTTCTTATTTCACACGTGACCTAGTGGAACTCCTGAGGGCATTGAACCTAAACTTTGAACGGGAATCACATAGGATGTCTTCGTGATGTCTTTATGACTTTATGATATCTCCATGTAATTTACAAATTTATGATGAAACACTTTTTTCACTTTTAGAAAAGTTTCGGGCTTCCTTACGACATTTTCCCCTGGATATCCTTTCAACATATTCTTAAGACGATGAAAGACATAGGACCTTTTAAAGACATCCTTAAGCCGTACTGATAACATCCTTAAGATATACTTGATGGGACTAGATTAGAATGTCTTTATTACGACCTCATGACGTTGGTAGATGTAGGATGCGATAAGATATTAATATTATATATTAATATAAGATAAGATAAGATAAGAATATTAAACAAAATAGACGGGAATTTGGATTGACAGATATAAAAATATTGACGTCGATAAACGAAGGATAGAATGAGATAGATAAAAGCGTATCGCCAAAGATAGACGTGAATTAAGGTTAAAACATAGTGTGAAGATGATAAAACTTTATAGATGTATGATACAATGAGATAGGAAAGAGGTAATTGATAAAGATAGTCTTGAATTGAGATTGACAAAATGATAGAAAAAGATTGACGTGAATAGATCAATGATTGCATGAGATAGAGATAAGGAGTTTGAAAATGATAGAGGCGGTAATTTAGATTGACAGAGAGATAGAAAAAGTTTGACGTGGATAGATATAGAATAGGATGAGATAGAGATGAGCAGATTAAAGAAGTGAGACCGGAATTTAGATTGAAAAGTAGAATGAAAAAGATTCACGTGGATCGATAAAGGATAGGATGAGATAGAGATGAGAAGATTAAAAATGATAGACGGGCATTTAGATAGGCAGAGAGATAAAAAAAGGTTTGACGTGGATAGATATAGAATAGGATGAGATAAAGAAGAGGCAATTGCAGAACACGACGTGAATTTCGATTGTGAAGTAGGTAGAAAATGATAAACGTTGATAAATTTATGATATGATCAGATAGAGAAGAGGATGTTAAAAAAGATGTACGTGAATTTATATAAGAATGAAATAGAAAAAGATTGACTTGGATAAACAAAGGATATTATAGAAAAGAGGGTGTTGAAAAAGATAGTCTTGTATTCTTATTGAGAAAGACATAGAAAAGTATTGATGTAGATAGAAAAATGATAGGATGAGATACAGATAGGCAGATTAAAAAAGAGAGACGGGAATTTAGATTGAAAAAGATATTGAAAATATTGAAGTGGACAGATCAAGGATAGGATAAGATAGAGAAATGAATATTGAACAAAATAATCTTAAGTTCAGTTTGAAAAACAGATAGAAAAGATTGACCTAGTTAGATACAAAATAGGATGAGATAGGGACTAGGAGATTAGAAAAGATGAATTGAAAAATACAAACAATTTATCCTAATGACTTTTTTCGATAAAAATAATATTCTCATAGTTATAGCATATTCAAAAAATTTTTTTATCATTTGAAAATCGAAATTTTAAGCCATACAACGTCCTACAGGATTATCATAACAACTTTTTAGATTTTCTTGGAGAATCGAAAATTCTAATTTTGATTGCAGAAAAGATGTTTAAAAATCAAAAATTCCATTTGGTGGTTAAAATATACAGTATTTGTAAAAAATAACATCTAATATAAAAAAAATAAAATAAAAAAGTGGTGGACACATGACCAAAGTTACGAAAAAAAGATTGAACAAAACCTGTTTACAAATATTTGTCGAAAATCGAACACGTAGCGCCAGTATCACGAAGTTAATATTTACTTCAAAGCATACAGAGCTTTGAGAAACTTAATCTAACTATACTCAATTAAGTAGGAAATTCAGAATATGAAGACGCATACAAATACTGTACAAATACTCCGAGCACTATCCTAGTTATTTTAGTGAGCTTGTCAAGCAATATATTTATTATTTGATATTATTTTATTGCCGAGTATCAGTTATAAAAATTGAATTAAATTTTTATCATAATTTTGAAAAATTATGCAAAATGTAAAAAGTTGCCTTATAACCTTCTGAATTTTTCCAGCCATTAAAAAAAAATCTTTTCTGGAACCATTTCGAAATTCTTTTAAAGCTCAAAAAGTGTATTTTTGAAACTTTTTAAACCTATATGTGACGAGATCTGAGAAAAGGGATCTACTAGGCAAAAAATAGATTTTTGGAATTTGATGGATTCTATAATTTCATTAACTGATAATTCTAAGGGTGCAAACAGAAAATTTTTATCTGCATTATTTCAAGAGCTATGCATGACTTAAAAAATTATTTGAACGCCTGCGTGACGTCGGAGATTACTTCAGTCGCTCGCCCTGTAAAATTACACTTTCGCCTAGTAGTTCCCTTTTTTTCGGATCGCGTTACATATTTCCAAAAATACTTAAAAGTTTTAAATTCTCCCAAATTATTTAAATTTTTCCTGATTTTTTTGTAAATTCTGCAAAATTAAAAATATTGGTTTAAAAATCTTTAGGAATTTTCTTTGACAGTTTATAAAATCTTTTTGAAATTTTTCCTAGGAACGTACAAATCTTTTTTATTTTCGTAAGACCTCAAAAAATTGTTAAAAAATCTTTACAAGTTTTAATTATTTTTGAGTCATTTCAAAACTTCTGAATAACTTTAAAATTTACTCAAATTTCTTCTAGAATTATGTAATATGGCAAAAACACAATAATTTTGCTTCACAATCTTAGAATTAATAACAACACATTCATTTAAAATTTTACCATGAATCATTAGAACTTTTTTCAATCTCATGACACCCTGCAAAATTCAATTTACCTAAGAAATGTTTAAATCCTGAAAAATGAAAAAAAAAACTCTCAAAGTCTTTCATATTCTTTTTGCACACATTTTGAAATTTACAAAACTTAAAATTATTCTTTTAAAATAAAACCAAATCCATGAAAAATTTTTCTAGCAATCTTGAAAAAAAAGAAACTTCCTCAAATTTATAATAATTAGTAAATAGCTTCTAACTTTTTTTCAAATCCTTCAAAATAAATTTTTACCCATGATTTAATTTTTCTTTGCTCTTCAAAAATCGAAGAAAGTTTACAAATTATAGTGTGGTTGCGGAATGTTAAGAACAGAATTATTCCTTATTATTAAACAATCATTTACAATTTAAATTTTACCTTTTTTCAATAATATTTAGAAACATTTAGAAATTAATTGTATGATGAATTAAAATTATTTTTTTCGAAATTTTGATATACGAAGTTGAAGGTGCCGAAAATTCATACATTGCAAATTTCACGTAATCGGGTCAAAATAACCCCCCCCCCCCCCCCCCCCCCCCCCACCCGCTCAAAAATATTAATTCTGAACAAAAATGGCAGTATTTGATATTTCAACAAAAAAAAGTATTTAACTTTTTATAAAAATAAGGTGAATTCCACCAAAGAATTTTACCTTTCAACATGAGTTAAATTTTTAACTATGGGAAAGATTTTTCAGCCAAGAGAAAGAAAAAATTTCAAACAAGCTATTAATTTAAAAAAAAAAAGAAGAATTTTCTGGCAAAAGGAACGAATTTGAAATAAAATACATCGATTTTCAAGCATATATTTAAATTTTCATTCATTTAATTTCTTTATTCAATATATTTTATTTTAAAAGATTAATTTGAAGTTATAATGATTTCCACACAAGTCGAAAGAAAATCTATAATATTATAGACGATTAAAAAAATTTCCACATTTAGAAAATGTTAGAAAAACTTTTTTTTAAATAGTCAACAAAATAAGAAATTTATTTATAAAAAAAATTTTTTAAGGTTTTTAAGGATTTTAAAAAGTTTGAGGAAAAATATTCTTGTGATTCCAGGAAAATTTCGAATTTATTTTTTAATCAAAAATTTAATTTAAAATAATGTTCAAAAAGATTTTAAATCATTCCGAACGATTTCCATAAATTTCGGGAAGGAATGTAGAAGAATTTTAAAAAACAATTTTGCAATTTTGCAACTTTGTAAGATTAAGATTTCCGAACATTATAAAAGATTTCGAAAATTTTCAAAAAAGAATCTGGAAGTTTTTAAAGCAACTTTTGTAATTTTGTAGAACTTTTTCAAATTTCCTAAGATTTCGGAAAAGAATGCAAAAGATTAAGAAAAGCTCTGGTAGTTTGGAAGTTGTGTTGGCACAACACCTTTTTTTAATCTTTAGAATTATTAAAATTACTTGATTGAAAATAACATACAGCCAAAAATGTTTACCGATTTGGACGAAAATAGTTCGAAGAAAAGCTGATGAGATTTTCAAGAGACTTTTCGAGCCTGATTTTTTAATAAAGCTATTAATTTATTTATAAATAAACAAATGTGACGGGGAAAATGGCCATATTTCAATTTGACGTCCCCAGTGTTCGTTAATAACAGGAAAATTGTTGAAATCTACTAAGTTTTATAGAGTAATACTAGTTAAAGATGTTTTGATATTATGAATTAAACAAAAAAGTCTTATGCACCCTGAGGACACGGAGCGACCCAAGGACGACCGCCTTCTGCATTTTTTCCCCAAGTGTTTTAGCATATTGTTGACACGCAGGGATGCTTTTCAGACAGTGGAGGCTCAGCAATTTCAAGAGCGCCTATGTTAAGGACAGAAAAACGCTGGTGTTAAATTTGTTGCAGCTCAAATTTCATTGGGCTGCCAATGATCACTTGAGAGAGTTTTCAAGTCTCAAATGTATTCCTCTGAACGTAGGTGCCCATGTGGGCATCTAGGGGAAAGTATCATTTGGAGACTGAATTTTGGCTCATGCAGAGTTGTGGAGTTCTGAACCGCGCTGTCAGCCACCTGAATACCTGTCAAAGCAACTCTTCGCTTTGCGATATTAGCCTAAATAATTATTAATAAGGAAACCATTTGAAACAATATTTACCTAATTTTGAAATTTCTTTCATTTAATAGGGCGTACCAGTCACTTAGAATGAAATTATAACTTCCTAATGCAACTTCCAAAAGTTAGGTTAGTCATGCTCGTCGATATTTAACCTAAGGCCGAGATGTATAGAAAAAGTCATGACCGTCTACATATACAATAAGGTATTTTCACTCCAATCACTAGCTCACTTCACTTCGTTGAAAACTGAGGGGATAACAATTGATCAAATGCTTGGGAATCGGTTCATTTTTGCTCTATTTTTCTAATATCTTCGTAGAAAGTTATTTTTCTGTATAAGTGCAATTGAAAAATAGTTTTTCTTTTTTAGAGACTATTTAATGCAATAATAAAATGATAATAATTTTCATTCATGCGTGCGTTAGAGCTGAGTGCTGGTTGTCTACCCTTTGAAGCGCGATTCAAAATTACATTGAAAAACAATTCTTGTAATTTAAATAAATAGTTATTAAAATATATACAAGAATGTATAAAATTCTGTAAATTTTGATTTCAGACAAGAAAAAAATTTATAACACATACATTTGATGAATAACAGTTTATTTTCATTGAATTTGAAAGACTGACTAATATTTCTCAAAATATTTGTTAATAGATACATTTTTTAAATAACATATGCTATTTCAGCAGCTTGATATATAGAAGCTAATTGCAGAATATAATAGTGATAATATTTGAATAATTCTAAAACAAAATTTCAGATTGTTATTTTCGATTGAGACGTGACAAAACGACGCTTGAAGTAAAAAAAAAAAAGAAAGCATAACTACAATTCAGTCGTGATAATTTATGTATTTATAGGTTATATAATTATATGAATTTACAGAAAAATACATACAAAATATTAAAAACTTATAAATAATTATTTTCAATCACTTTTCCAAGAAATTTCTTTTTAAATTGAATGTTTTGTAAAATATAATTTATCTTTGGAATTCACTGAAAATAAAGTGTTCTTAATATTACATATGTGTTGTATTTTTTTTGCCTGAAATAAAAGTTACACAATTTGTATATATCCTTGTGGATATTTTAATAATTATTTACCTAAGTTACAAGAATTGTTTTTTAATGTAATTTTGAATCGTGCGCCAAGTTCGGTTAATGAGCGGTCAGCCCTAACGCAAGCGCAGTAACTCAGGGTGCCAACATTGGCATCATTGGTCCACAGTACAAAACGGAAAAATAAATCAAATCAGCCGGCAGGAAAAATTTGGGATATGAAAGCCTCAATAAGGTATTTTCACTTCAACCATCAGCTAACTTCACTTTGTTGAAAGCTGAGACGAAAAAAATGGATCAAAACTTTATTTCTTATATATATTTATAATTAATCATCATTATTATTATTATTTTATTATTTCATTAAATAGTAATTAAAAAATAAAAACTATTTTTTAACTACACTTATATAGAAAAAATTACCTTTCACGAAAATGTTAGCAAAATAGGGCAAAAATGAACTGAATCCCATACATTTGGTCCCTTATTTTCCCCTCAGCAATCTATGAAGTGAAGTTAGTTGTTTATTGAAGTGAAAATAACTAATAGGCTTTTATTTTATCAGTTTGAATGTTCCCGCCGCTATATTTGAAACATTGCAATGTTTCATGAAACTTTTCATCAGGCTAAAGTTTCATGCAAATTTACATCCCTACTCATCGCGAAAAACAAATTTCTGTTTTTATTATACAATTGTATTTACCTTATCTTTCATATATGGCACTAGCCACAGCAAGATTAGATATCTTAGATACCTTTAAAATTCCGCAGAAAATCTAGTGGAAATTTGTTCGAACGACCAGGCATCAATTTCGATGCAGACGGTCACGACTTAGTTTGTACATCCCGGCTTTGGTGGTTTGAATGTCATACAGTAGGTTTTGACTAACCTAACATTTGGATATTACATCACGCCAAGTACTATTTTTATTCCAAGACTATTTAGCCGCTGATAAATGAGAGGAAATAAAAAGTTAGGTAATTATTATTATAATTAACCTGCTTATTAACATCTGTTTCACTCAAATAACGACCGGCAAAATGATCTTGGCAGGTGACTTACAGTTTTTCGGACGACACTTCACGTAGGGTTGCCAAGTGGCCGGTTTTTGGCCGGCCCGGCCGGTTTTTCGGGTGCAAAGCCGGTGGCCGGTCAATAAGCAGAAAATGAGGCGAAAAGCCGGTTTT
>NC_046657.1:9310447-9333028 GCF_010883055.1 Belonocnema kinseyi
GAAACAGTGAAAGCTGAATTGTGTATACGACTGAATCTGTCTTGTAGCTGCGAAGAATTTTTTGAAAATGTGAAATTCAAAACTGATTTATTGAAAGCGGCTGAGTCACAAAAAAAATATGATTTCATTGCAAAAGAATAACATATATAGTATCAATATAGTAACAATCATATATAGTAACAAATATCTTCCTAACCAATATAGCTTTTTTTTTTTTTTTTTTTTTTTTTTAGAAACCAGCGAGAGGCCGGTTTTTCGATTTTTCAGACTTGGCAACCCTAACTTCACGTTGCACTGGATGAGAAAAAACAGTGTCTAAATGATTCTTTTCCCCTAGATTCTCCGAATGAACTTGTGTGGCTCAAATTTGTTGCAATTCTATTGAACACCGATTTCGGTGTACATTGGAGGATCTGCGATTTTCTGTGCTATGAAGTTTTTGGCAGCTAGTGACGAAAATTTAATAACGAACATGGTTCACTTCTTAAACTCAGGAAGAACTATGCCAGGCCTCGAGTGTGCAACAGAAACAATTGTCGAGAATATAAAGTTCCAGTATATGCAGCAGTTCTCATTCTCGACAATTAACTCTAGTTCCCTAGGAGCATTTAGAGGAGCGATATGAAAGTTAATGCCGTAAGAGTGACAGAGATGGTAATAAAGCACTCTGGCTGGGTATCGATACAACACTTATCGGATCTACGCGTTGTTCAACTCTACACATTGCGTGTAGACATTATATTGAGGTGATCAACTCTAAACATTTAATTTACCACATAAAACTATGCACATGAAGTCTACACGTTAATCTCACCACGCGAAAGTCTTCACATTTAAGTGTAAACATTTAATTCACCACGTGAAAAGTGTACACATTGAATAGTAAGTTGAAAAAGTCTACACATTAAAGTATACACATTAAAGTCTACACAGCAAAGTCTGCACATCATAATTCTGCACGATAAATCTTTTGAATTTTAAATTTCGTTATTTGAAAATGCTACATGCTGAAACTGTGCAAATTGAACTGTACGCGTTCCACTGTGCACATTGAAGTGAACGCGCCAAACTTATAAAAGATATTATTTTTATCACTTTATTGTAAATGATTATTCATAATTAATAATAAATTGAATGTTTACACGCAAATTGTCTGCAAAAAATCATCTATTTAGATCCCTCTAAATAAACAACGGCCATATTGTTTTATGCAGCTAAAAATTAAATAGGAATGGTATCTATAAATGAGAGTTCTATAATAATAAATGTTAGCCTCGGTAACTCGGGCGGTTAGATGCTCGGTCTTTATGGCAGAATTCCGCGGTTCGATCCCCGACCATTGAAATGTCTCTTACATACTTTTCATGTATTTTTAGTGGTTCAAATCCCAATTGAAGATGTAGGTCCCCCTTCATGCACTTTATTGCAACCTAGTATGTGCATATTAAAAATTGTGAGATACGCGAAAACTGGCAGCATTTTCAGGATTTTATAAATAAGGATGGTCCTGAGCCACCCTAAACTAAAAATTCAATAAATTTTCATGATTAAAAAATAATTTTTTTTTTTTTCGATAGCGGTCGTGTAAACGTGAAGACTAAGTAGATTTGAAGGTTTTTGAAATGAACTTTTTTCTTCGGCCTACTAGAACTAACCTAATAAGAAGATTATTTAAAGCCCCCTATCCCCAAAAATAAAAATTTTCAGTTATTTCGAAAACTCTGACAGATACGCAAAAACTGACAACATTTTCTGGATTTTCAAAAGGGGAATTGCTTTCAACAAAAATGTTAATATTTTTCAGAGGAGTATAGTTTTGCACCTACATTAACTACCCGTGCAGAAATCGCCCGATTTCAAACGTAATACCGATCTGGTTCTAATCGGTAGAACCGTGTGGCTCATACCTGGGCGCGACCGGGCCAGACAGATTTCCTACTGAAACGCTATCTCCATGCGCTCGAAGAACTAGTGCTGCCTTTTTTTCTGGTAGTGCAGTGAAATTTGTATACATAATACTCGTTTAAAATATTCTAGCAATGTTTATAAATGCATAAGGCGAGTAAACCACGTGTTCAGAGGCACCAAACACCAGTCAATAGACCTCGAAGCCTGTGAGAGGAAGATGAGAATAAGTAATTACACTCTTCGGGCTCATTGAAACCTGACCTCAAATAAATTAATAATTAATTAAATTGTTTGACGTAAAATTAGTATATTTGCCATCAAATGAGTCAAATATTATTATATGATAAAATTTTCTAAGTTCTTTTGTTTTCAATTATTATTAAAGAACTCTAGGTTTTTCGATTTTATGTAGAGTTACAATCATCAAATTTATTGACAAGAAATGAATTGCAGTATGCACAAAATTGTAATGTTTTTAAATTATAAGAGTAAAATATGTGATACAATCGATTATGTTATTGATACTTTGATTCTGTATTAATAATAAATTTAATACAGAAATACATTAAGGACAAATTTTCATAAAATTCCAGCAAGAACTAGTTACTCAACTGCGCATGCGTCGCATTCGGCATCTAATTGGTTTCGCGCGAAGTTTAAAATGGTAAATGAAGTTTTTTTCTTTTTTATTATAAACAATGCAATTTCAACTTATAAAAATCTCCATCAGGTCGAAATGAATTAATAATAATAAGAATTAATTAAATGCATATTCTGTAAATAATATTTAAAACAACCAGAAATATTTAATTAAAAAGTTTTCATTTTTGTTTAAAAGTTGTTTGGTCTATATTTCTTCTTAACCGATTTAAAAAAATAAAACGATATAATAAATGATAGCGCAATTTTTTGGCAAAAAAATTATCTACAACCACCTTCTTGAATTTTTAAAGAAGTAATGCAATTGACAGAAAATTGAATTTATTTGCAGTAAAATGTTAATAGATCGTAAATCACAGCTTATTTCCTGATGATTTTCTTTAGAAGCATTCGAAAATGTCAAGTTGCAGGGAATCTTTTTGCGAAAAAACTTTTTCTAATTTGTTAAAAAGTTTTATAGGCAACATTTTTTCAAGAAATTAAAATTGTTGCTCAAAATATTTCTGGTAATCATCCATTTTTTTCATACAAAACAAACCCTTTCCTCGAAACTGATACCATTTACAATAATTTTACGATTTCTAAAAGTATAATTCAATTTTGTATTCTGAAACCTTTTCTTTTCGTGCCTGTAGTACTTTAATTTTAACTTAAAATATCTTAATAGGAAATTCAAAATATTAAGGTAGCCTTCGAAAAGAGAGGACTATTCGATAGTTTCGTGTTTACTTATATTAAAACTCGATTTGTGAAATTCATGAATGAACTATAACGAGACTCATCGTGTACCGATCGGGCACCGATCGGGTTTCCCAATCGGGTGTCCTAACCTGGCTCCGATCTGGGCGTGTGTTTCATGCGCGGCCTGGCCCCGGCCAGGACTCCCGATCGGGACCCGACCTGGACTGGTCTGGCCCCGATCAGGGCTAGACCGAGATTTCTGCACGGGTAATCTAATTAAAAACTGTGCCAGGATTTTATTCGGGGTGTAGGGGTGGGGGCCTTCGGGCTTATGTATAGGAAAAGAGTGGGTTAAATGGAATTAAAAATGAAAATACTCAGTTCCGGGGGGGAGGTGAGCCCCTCACACCTTGCGACGCCACTGGCTGTGAGAGAGATGCGAAAACTGACAAATTTGTGTAGGTTTTTCTAAATGCGGATGGCCCTCAGCCACCCTAATGTAAATCAGAAATCAAATGTTCAAAATATGAAAAAAAATCCAAAATTCAGACAAACACACAGGCGAATTAGTAAAAACCTGTTTTTCGAATTCAGAGGGCCTTAAAACGTCGAAATTTATTAAAAATTATGGGGGAGGGGCGGTTGAAATCTTATACAAATCTAATTCCTTTTCTGATGAGAATGTAAAAATTCTAATGACGATTTCTCACTAATGATTAATCACAAGGAAATTTTTTAAAAATAAAAATGCAGTAAAATATTAGGAATACAATGAGTTTCGAGTATTATAGCGATATTTGTTTGTCATGATTTGGATGTCTTCAGAACTTGGGGAAGTATACCTTGGGCTTTTTTTAACTTTATTATATATTTTTGAATCCTTGATGCAGATACGTTTTACGTACTTGGTGCCCTAAGGATTTTTTATTACTTGCGAAAATTCCGATTCTCTAAGTATTTCAACACAATTATAATTACAAAAGATGTTTTTCCACACCATTAATATTAGACGTGAACCTTAAACGTGCAGTCTTAAAAGCGTAGATATAATAGCGTGTACATTAGGGTGATCCAAAAATGCACGGAAAAGTTTTTTTTTTTTTTGCTAGAGGGCAACGATCCCCCAAATTTCACTCCAAATCCAAGAAAGGAAATTCTCTAATTTTTTATTTATTTATTTTAATTTTAACAGGTGTCGGTTTTGACTTGAAGTTTCCCATTTAAAATGCATGGGGAAAAATCACTTTTTTGAGTTTTTAGAATAATTTTTTAGGATTTGAAAAAGTGTGACGGGAAAGTATGGGCGCTTGTATAGAACTATTCAACAAAGAATTTCATTTATCAGATATATGGTTTTGACACCCCTAACACACCACCACGAGTACTTGAAAACTACCCTAAAAACCAAAAATGTCAATTCTTCATGAAATCGACCTTTTGGACACTGCATTCTCGTATTTTTCACTTCAAATGATTAATATTGTTCTAGTGAAATATTTATTATCATTATTTTAATAACTTTTAATTTATAAAACAAATGGAATTTGTTTAAATAATGTTTTTTTAATTCGTTTTCCCCTACAAATTACTATTATTAGTCTAGTGGAATATTCATTAACATTTTTCCCTTATTTTTTTACTATTTCGACCAATGGAATTTATTTAAACAATTTTTTGTGATAATTCGTTTTCTTTCCTCAAAAATGTTTACTATAGGTCTAGTGGAATATTTATTAACATTGTTTGATTATTGTTAGTTTTAAAATTTTTTTTATTAAAAATTATTACCTAAATATTATTGAAAAATTATTAAATGTTTTATTAAACTTTTACTTGGTTGAACCCGGTTATACATCATAACCACGGACTAAATCAAGTGACTGATGCGATTAGAATGTTATAAGTTAATTCCAATAATTTAATACGATGCTTGAAACCTCCTGCGATGATGTTATAGGTATATAATTACGAGCGGCCACGAGCGTTGGAGGTTGGAGGTGTCACCTCTGGACGCTTTCTTAGAACTACAATCAATTAAAAATAAATTATTTATTATTAAATTAATTAAAAAAAGCATTTACAAAAAAAATGTAAACAAATTCCATGTGCTTTAAATTAAAAATTGATGAACCAGTGTTATTAAATATTCCACTAGACTAATAGTAATAATTTTAAGGACAAAAAACAACAAATTTTCAACAACAAAAATTATTTAAACAAATTCGATTTGTTTTAGTAATTAAAAATTAATTAACCAATGATTGCTTCGTGTAGAGTTTAACATATAGACATTAATGTGTTCAGTTTAATTTGTGGGCCTTTTTATCAGGAAAATTTAAATCTTGACTGTATATAACGTGTAGAGTTTAATGCGTAGAGTTTAACATGAAGAGTTTCTTGTGTAGACTTTAATGTTCGAGGTTTTCTATTTTCGAGGTTAGCGTGCAGAGTTTAATGTGCGAAGTTAGAACAGTTTAATGCATTGTATACAGTTAATGTCTACAGTTTTAAGAAATTAATTTATAAAAAGTTGTAGAGTTAAGCGTGGAGACTTGCAAGTGTAGACTTAAATGTGTAGACTCGACGTTTACGCGAAAAGTGCAGAGTTCATACCCCGTGCAGATCCGATATGTGTAGTATCGATGGGGCCCCAGCACTCTTACTGCCGCCTTGGGCCTTTGGATTTAGGTCGTTTCCGCATGAGTTGGACAATTAGATAGTATGTGTGCGAGATGGTCGGGGTGTGCATGGCATGCCCTGCAGCTATCATCGGGAATGTCTTGGCTCAAAATGTGGCGACGGTATGTTAAGGTGGAAATGATACTGTTTTGACATGCCAAAATGAAACCCTCGGTGCCAGACTTCAATCTTGGTGATTTAAGGGAAGCAAAAGTAACCTCTCACGACATTGACTGATCCTCCACATTTCTGTGGTAGATCCCGTGCATCCTCCTTCGCTGCCTTGTACAGAAGCGCTCCTTTGCCCACTTCTCCGTGCTTCCTGACCATTTTAAGAAGAGGGTCTCTTCCATATTTGACTCTATGTGCTTTACCTAGAATAATCCTGTTGTGAACACATTCAAGATTCAATATTCCGCGACCACCTTGACGGAGTGAGATGTAGAGTCCTGGAACAGAAGACTTAAGTTGCATGCTTTTGTTCATGTGCATAACCTTTCGTGTCCCGATATCAAGGGATCTGGGCTCGTTTTTCGTCCATATAATCACTGCAAATTATTAGAGTACTACCGGGACGGCAAGTATGTTTGTTGCAGATACTTTGTTTCTCGCCGGCAGTTCGGAAGACCAAATCTGCCGGATGAGATGTTTGTATCTGCTTCGAAGAATATCCTTTATAGATGTTACATCCTGAATGCAGCTCTGTGGCACGCCCAGGTATGTATAAGTCTCTCCAGCGCAAAGGTGTCCTATTGGGATCTGAATACACATTTGGGTTATTTGTGCATGTTTTCTTTGCGGAACAAGAAAATAAGGAGAGAAAAAGAATTATCTAAATCATCATTAGTTTGTGTCATGAAATAGTGGTAAAAATGTTTATTTGTTTATAACAACTGTTTATTATATAAATATGAATTTTTTCAATTATGAAAATATTAAAAAAAGGAGTATTTTGAAAGACATTTTGAATTGTCTCCGTAATAAAATAGGCTTGTTCATGAAAAAATGGTTCAAATGTGCATCTGTTTGTAAGAATTGTTTAAATAATTAGTAAAGGTCAGCCATTTTTAATTAATCATAAGCGCAATTTAATACCTGTCATTTCAAACAATATCTATAGATTTAAAATAATTAATAATTGCAAATCACTTGAAAATTTCTTTTGTTTAATAGTTTATATAAACATCATGAACAATAAAGAATTTAAAAATACTAAAGGAAATCGTACTACTGAAAATTTGAACAAAAGAAAGTTTAAACTTTTATGTTAAATAAAAAATTTGATTTGATTGCGAAAACATTGATAAAATCCTTAATTTTTTTCAACAATAAAATGAACAAAACAAATATTTTTCTATGATAAAATATTCCAAAATAAATGTTTAACAATCTGGCACAAAATTGAAATAATTAGTAAAAAGATAAACAATTTCGTTAAAATTTGTTTGTCTTTTTAGTTCAAGATTCATCATTTTAGCTGAAAATTTATTTTTCTGGTTGAAAATTAAAATATTTTCTAGGAAAATTTCTTGTTTATTTATGGGTTGGACATTTAACTGCTACATTTTTGGTAAAAATGTGACCTTTTTCAGTTATAACTTAAATTATTTGGTTAAAAATTAGTTTTTGTTTTTGCAAGTTAATCTTCTTGATTAAAATCTCAACTATTTTGTTGAAAAGTAATCTTTTCGGTAAAAATTTGATTTTTCTTAAAAATGCAACGGTTTGGTTAAAAACTAACAATTATTCTAAATTAAAACAATAATTTAATTCTTTTTTTGGTTGAAATATCAACCATTACATTTTTCATTAAAAATTAATTTTTCCAGCTGAAAATTTAAATATTTAATTTTTAGTAGGAGTTTTATTCCCTAATCAAAATTTTATTTTTCTGTTTAAAAATTTATGTTTAATTTGTTTGAAATTCATCTTATTTGATAGAATATTCATCCTCTTGGTTTAAAACTAAATTTCTTGGTCCATAATTTATTAATTTTGTTTAACATTTTTGTTCTTGAAAAACAATTTATTGTTAAAATTTCAACCTTTTGGGTTAAAACTTTGATTGTTTTAGAGAAAATTTCTTTTTGTTAAAAAAGGTTTGTTTATAATAAAAACTCATCAGTTGTATTTTTAGTTAAAATTAATATCTTTTAGTTTAATAATGTAATTTTTAGTTCAAAATCGGTCTTTTATAGTATAAAGTTAATCTTCTTGGCAACCGTTTGGTTAAAAATTAATCTGTTTTGACTTAAATCAATCGTTTATTATTTTAAATGAAAATCTTCCTTTGGTTAAATTATCTATTATTACATATATTTTGGTTTAGGAATTTATTTATTGAACTTCAGGAACTGTTTGTTAAAAAGTTGAACTACTTTCTTGATTCAAAAGAAACAGTAAAATTTTACTTCACAACAAAATTTTAGTCTTTACAAATTACTAAAAAATGGGGTACCCAATTTCAAAATTCAGAAAAATGTACGTAATTGATCCTCGGCTCCTTTTACAAACAATTGCGATTTAGAAAACATTTACAATTTGGAAGAATACAAAATTCGGAAAAATTTCAAATTTAGAATGTATTCAAAGTTTTACCGAAATTTAGAAATATAAAAAATTTGGAACAATTTAAAAACTGAAAGGATTCCGAATTGAAAGCGACCAATATTCAGAGCGTTAGAATTTGGAACAATATCGATTTGGAAAGTTATCACAATTTGAAACAGTTTTAATTTTAGAAACCATTCAAAATTGTAAAAATTAAAAAATATAAATAATATAAATTTGATTTATGATCACCATTGAAATTGTCAAAGAATTAAAATATGCTACTGCTTATTTGTTTAAATTTAAGATTATATAATATCTTTATTTTCATTTAAAATCGAATATTTCCTCATTATTATGCTTATAATTATCTGATCTTGATAACTGGAAATAATCAATCTTTGTTATGAATGAAATCTGTTGAAAGATTGCAAGTTCACACGCGTAATATTTCTTTCAGTTAAAAGAGAATTTCAGAATTCTAGTGCGTTTTGAAAAATGGAATCTTTTGACCTCAAACTTTCGATTCCTTAATGTCAATTTATAATTAGAAATAATAATTTTAAACAATTTCTAATTTACATATTTCAAGATTCCGAATGTAGAAAATTTCAAAATTGATAGCGCACACACTTGAAAGCGTCAAAAATTGAAAGCGTTGATATTTGGAACAATATCAACTTTAGAAATATCCAAAATTGAGAAAAATATCAATTTTGAAGCGTCCAAAGTTTAAGGCAATATCAATTTTGTGATCAAATGTATGAAAAGTATGCATTTTGGAAACATAAAAAAAGTGAAAGAATATCAATTTTTAAAGCACTCGAAATCTAAAAAAATAAAAATTTTGAAAGCATCCAAAGTTGGACACAATATCAAATTTGGAAGCATTTAAAATTTGAAACAATAGCAATTTTGAAAGCATCTAAAATTTGAAACAATATAAATTTTTGAAGCATCTGAAATGTGAAACAAAATCCTTTTTGGAAGTATACCAAATGAAACAATGTCAAATTTGGAAGCATCTAAAATTTCAAGCAATAGCGATTTTGGAAAAATTTAAAATTTAGCACATTGTTTTGCATTATTGTTCAATAATAAAATTAAAAATAATGTAATATTGTTTAATTTTAGAATCATTTTAAATTTGGAACCATGTAAATTTTGGAAGCATCCAAAGACAATATAAATTTTTGAACGTCAAAAATTTATGACAAGTACTATTTTATAAAAAATGAATCATCCAGAATAATTTAAAACATTTTTAATTTGAGATTCGAAATTTTGAAAATTTCAACAATGAAACGATTTGAAATTAAAGCCCTAAAATTGGAAGCAATGTCGATTTTGAAACGCCATAAAATGTTGAACATTTTTAATTTCAGAAATCATACATAATACGAAACATTAAAAAGTAGGTATTTTAAAAAATTATTAGCATTCAGAATTAAAATTTTAGAAAATTTAGAACAATTTCTACTTTAGAAAAATTCAGAATTTAAAACAATTTCAATTTTAGAAGAATTCAGGATTTAAAACAATTTTAATTTTAGAAAGCATTAATAATTTGAAGCTATTTCAAGATTCTAGAAATTTAAGATTTTGAATGCGGAAGATCTCAGAATTGAAAGCACACAGAATTAAGGGCGCCCAAACTTGAACATATTAAAATTTGAAACATTATCAATTTTGGATTCATCAAAAATTGAAAACTGTTTCAATTTTGGAAATCATTTTAAATTTGCGACAATCACTATTTTAGAAAACTTAAAAAATTTGAAATAATTTAAAAATTGGAAGCATGCGAAATTTTGAAGTATTTCAGTAATGGAAAGGATCAAAATTAGAGATTCGAAATGTGAAAAAATTCCAAAGTGAAAGTATTCAGAATTGAAAGCATCCAATATTTAAAGCGTTAAAATTTGCTACAATATCAATTTTGAAAGTTATTACAATTTGAAACAGTTTTAATTTTAGAAACAATTCAAAATTGGAATCATTAAAAGATTTAAATTTTTTCAACAGTTGTCCATTGATTATTTGCGTTAGAAATTAAATGGCGATGAATGAAATGAATGAATTACCATGAATTAGGACCCGTAGATCGAATCTGAATTTAATTTATATTAATCTAAAAATTTCAGGATGAAAGAATGTGAGATTTCGCTAAAACGTTAATGATTTCATAAGAAGATGTTTTTGTAATTGAGGTAATTGAATACAAAGTGAAATATTTATTTAAATCTTGTAGATGATAATCTTGAGATTTTCAGTTTTATTCACCTATTTTTGCAATATTTGAAGAAGGATTAATATTTGTGATTTATTATTCAACGAAAAATACTTTTTTGTTATTATTTGTCTCTAGTGAGCAGAAAAGGAGGTAGTTTGGAAATCTAATTTAGATTTTTTTTCATGCTCTTATTTCTCTGCATAAAATAATTCATGAGAAAGTCAATTTAATTTCTATCTTAATTAGGGACGATTCAAAAATCTCGAAAAATAAAATCCCCGATAGAAAATTGCCGACTTATAAAATGTCTGTACTAGAAAAATTCCTAAATTATAAAATGTCCTGATTTAAACAATTCAAATTGTTATTATGAATATTATTTATTAAAAATGCAATAGTTAAATACTGTGATCAAATATATATTTTTTTAAGTTTAAAGTTTCTAAAATTATTTTTTGAATTTAAAATAACAATAATTGAAAAATAAATATTTCTAGATGAAGTTTTATAAAATTTAGTTATTCTACATTCAAACAATAATCGTAGAAACTTTAAACATCAAACATAATATTTAAACCTTAGATTATGTTACTTTTAATAAATAAATTGAATTAAAAAAATTAATTCGTTTAAATTCGGGAACTTTCTATTTCAGATATTTTCTCATTTGGCAATCTTCCGTCGAGAATTTAATTATTCGGGAATTTTCCAATTTCCAAAAAAAATTTTAATGTTCAAAGTTTCTAAAATTATATTTTGAGTTTAAAATAATAATAATTTAAAAAGATATATATTTTTAGATAAACATTTTTCAATTATAGTTTTCAATTCAAACAATACATTTAACATTTAACATTAATAATAATTTTTAAGAACAGTATTTGGTGACTGTATTTTCAATAAAGAAATACAAATTTAATTGCTTAAATTTCAGGAATTTTATAATTTGGCAATTTTCAGTCAGGAATTTTGCAATTCGGGATTTTCAGTCGTCCCCTTGAATAAAAAAAAAATTATGGTAAAGCAAATTGTAGAGATTCTTTTGTTTATGAGAAACCTCGTAACATTTCAAAGCCAGGAATGTTCGTTGCAATTCGCAGAGTACATCTACCTGATGTCTACCTTCACGTTAAAATCTTACGCATTAATCTGATACGAAGATGGAATATAATTAAAAGTTACGTTTTTTCACTTTGTTTTTTTAATTATAAAAAATCATTCGTATTTTTACAAATATATTTTGGATGATATTGTTATTAGTAAAATATGTAGGTTATTTAATATCGGAAAATTCAAAAATTAAAAATATTCTGAGAAGTTGGATGCACTTTAAATTTGAAAAAATCGTAAACTAAAAGCATAAAATCTCAACTTAAAAATTGTGAATATCTTAACATAAAATTGTGAAATTTTTGTGGCATTTAAATTTAAAACAAAAACCATCTTTAAGGAAAAACTTTTTCCAATTTTTAAAGCACGTATATTGGTAAAAAATATAAATTTTCGAAATATCAAATTTGTTTATCAATTCCTTTTTCAAATTCGTTCAGCTTCTGAAATAATTTTAATGTTTTGGCATCACAGTTTTAATCCAATTTTAATTTTTGAGGTATTCCACATTTAGAAAAGTTCAAAAATTTAATTTGATGCATTTTTCGAATTTGAAATTGACATCAGTTACAATTTTGGAAGCATCAAAACTTTAAAATGATTTTAATTTTTGAGATGCTTAAAATATTTTGAATAATTCAGAATTTGAAAAATTGCATTCAAAATTTCGGAAAAATTAGAGGACTTTAATTTTGGAAGCACCCGAAATTGAGATACATTCTACAAACTGAAAAAATTCAAAATTTTTTAAAATAGAAGTTAACTAAATTTCAAAGTGATTCGTACGAGTCGATTGTTGGAAAATTTTTCAAATAATTCTTTATAGCAAAAAAGTGTAATTTTTTTGATAAGCAAAACTATTTTTTAAAACTAATTATATTAACGTACTTCAACCAATTTGAAATAATCTTTAAATTAAAAAATCTACCAGCCCTGCGGGCACACTCATTGCGTGCTACGCGCGCGACTCACAACTTTGACTGTGCCTAGGGCGCAAAACATTTGGAATAGAATTTTGAATTCTTGAAAAAAAATGGTCTAACAAATTTTGAAAAGGTTTTATCGTTTTAAATTTTTATCCAAATTCACTGGCTGAGAAATTTGACCTTCAGTCTTAGACACGAAAAGAGTATACAAAAGGCCAAACCAATCTGTCAATTCTTGCGAAAGTATCGTGCTAACACACACACACACACACACACACACACACACACACACACACACACACACACACACACACACACACACACACACACACAACCAAACTGACGCATTCGCGAAAACCGGTTTTTCGGGTTCAGAAGGTCTCAAAACGTGGAAATTTGACAAAAAGGGGGAGGGGGGAGGAGAATGCGATCAAAATATAATACCTTTCCGGATGCGAATGTAAAAAATAGGCACTATCAACGAAGTATCTAAAATAATAAATTTAAGTATATAATCTAAATCAATAAATATAAAATAAAATAAAATAAAATTATTATAACAAATTATAAAAACTCTATGTAAATCATAAAAAACTTACTTTTTAAATACTTTTAAAACTCCTCTCTCACTAATGGTACGTATATCCACCTGTCTGGCGTATGGAGGATGATTAAGAACCTATTGCAAAACCGAGACCACAGCTGATTAAAACTCGTTCCTTGAACCCGTTTTTTTTAATCCTCTTTACGCGTGTAAGACCCGTTCTATTTAATCGTTATTTCGTTTTTGGTATAATAAAAGAAAGGTGTAGAATAGGGTAGCCCAAATTTGCTCTCTCTAATTTTCATGCATATCATCCCCTTTTTCGAATCCACAAAAAAATAAAATAAGACAATTATATTTTGAGTTTTCCCTCATGCCCCATGAAGTTTAACACGTATTTCCCATGAGAAAAAAACCACTTTTTGTACATTTTTTAGAATCATTAATAGTAGGTGACTCGAATTGAAAATTAACAATTTCCCTTACAATTACGTACAGAATAGAAATAAAAAATTTCTTTTCAAATGTCACCCCCATAAGAATGTTTTATAAGGGCCAAAAAAATCCCCTGAGTGAAATATAGATTTTCCGTGTTTTTAGCACTAATTATGATCTTTTGCGGTAAAATATTACATTTGTATTGATAATTAGATGCTTAAATAACATGTTTAAAAAATTTATTATTGCGAATAGTAATTTTCTCTTAGAATAATGCTAGAAAACTGCAGTTTTTTATTTCACTTTTTCATTGTTTGTCTACTTTTCAAACAGAATAAGGTTATTATAAAATCAAGTTAACAAAAATAATTTTTTAAACAATTTATTGTTGTTAGAAACTATCTTTTTCTATTGTTATGCTAGATAGTTGCAGTTTTTTTCTGAAATATTCCACTTTTTGTTAACTTCTCATTTAGAGAGAGGTAGTAATTATTGCAATTTATCAAACAAATGGTTTAAACAAATTATTATTACTTTTAATACTATCATCTTAACAAATCTAGAAACTTTCGGTTTTTTCTGAAATATTCAAGTTTTTCTTCACTTTATACATGGTGATAGGTAACAATTAACCAAATTTAACACGAATAATTGTTTAAAGAATTTATTATAAGTTTCTCTTTGAATAATGATAGAAAGTGGCAGTTTTTAAAAAATATTTATTTTTTGTCGACTTCCTGACACAAAGCGATCTTAAAATTCGTAAAATTTGACAAATCTAATTTATTCAACAAACACTTGTTGTTTTTAATAATATTTTCTTTGGACAGTTCTAGAAAGTTGGGGTATTTTCTAAAAAAAAATTTTTCTTCACTTTTCACTTAACGTGATGTAATAATTTATTTAATTTAACAAGAATAATTGTTTAAACAATTTATCACCATTTTTAATAATATTGTTTTTGAATAATTCTAGATGGTTGCGGTTTTTTCTGAAATATTGCACTTTTTGGCAACTTTTCACTTAGAGTGACGTAATAGTTATTCAAATTTAACAAAAATAATTGCTTTAACAAATTATTGTTATTCTTTATAATATTTTCCTTGAATAATGCTATAAAGTTGCGTTTTTTCTGAAATATTCAACTTTTTGTTCATTTTCCTACCCTTTATTTATTATTTGTTCATAAATAAAAAGTCAAAGGATAGTTTTCAATTTCAGAAAAATCAAAAATTTTTTAGCAATTATCTTAGATAAGGTACTTATAATCAATAATAAATTTATTCAACGATAATGTTGGTCAAACTTCATGAATTACTACCTAGCTTAAAGTGAAAAGTCAACGAAAACGTGAATATTTTGACAAAAATGTACTTGCGTTATTCAATGAGAATATTATTTAAAACAATAATAATTTATTCAAACCATTCTTTTTTTAATGACATAAATTATCATTCACCTCCAAAGGAAAAGTGAACAAAAAATTAAAAATTTTAGAAAATCTCGAAACTGTCTGGCAATATAGCATAAGATAGTTATAAAAAATAATAATTTGTTATGTTTGTTAAATATTATTTATTATTACGTATGTCGCTTTACCTGAAAAGGCAACAAAAAGCTTAAAAATTTGAGAAAAAACGGCAAATTTCTAATAATCATCTAAGTGAAGATAATTATTAACAATAATAAATTGTTTGCACAATTACATTTATGAACTTGCATTTATGAATGCGTTACTCGAATTGAGAAAAAATGAAAATAAGTTTCAAAGTATTGAAAAAACCGCGTATTTCTAACAATTAACAGAGAGACGATAGTTATAAATAATAATAAATTGTTTGAACAATCATATTTATTAACTTGCATTAATTACCACGTTACTTTGAATTCAAAGTTGAAAATATGTTAACAAATTCGGAAATAACCGCGAACTTCTAGCAATTATCTAAGAGAAGATAGTTATAAACAATAAGAAATTATTTTAATATTCATTTTTGTTAATTTTTAATAATTATTACCTTGCTACGTGAAAAGTTGGCAAAAGATTAAAATTTCAGTAAAATCGCAATTATATTGATTTAATCTAGAAGAAGGTAGTAATTATAATAAATGGTTTAAACAAACAGGTTTGTTAACTTTTATCAATTAACACCTCACTTCACGGGAAAAGTGAACATAAAATAGAATATTTCAGAAAAAGCCGCAATTTTTTAGCATTATTCAAAAAAAAAAAAATAATTAAAAATATAATGGATTGTTTAAGTAATTATTTTTGCTACTTGCAAATAATTATTAACTCACTCTGATTACCAAGTTAAAGAACGTTGAACAATTCGGAAAAAACCGCAACTTTCTAACATTAATCAAAGAGAATATGGTTAAAAAAAAAATTTTTTTCGACAATTTTATTTGTTAAATTGCATTAATTATTACCTCGCTACGTAAAAAGTAAACAAAAATTAAAAATTTTCAAAAAAAAACCGCAGCTATCTAGCATTACTATAGGAGGAGATAGTTATAAACAATTAAAATTGATCAAAAATTTAGGTTTTATAAATTGCATTAATTATTAGTTTTTTCCAGTGAAAAGTGTACAAAATTTTGAATAGTTTATAAAAACCGCAACTTTTTAGCATTATTCGAAGAGAATATTATTACAAATAATAATAAATTGTTTAAACAAGTGTTTTTAACTTAATTTAGATACCGTATCACTCTAACTAAAAGTTGAAAGAAAGTTGAATGAATTTCAATAAACCCATACTTTCTAACTCTATTCTAAGATAATGTTATTAATAACAATAATAAACTGTTAATTAAATTTATATATACATCTAGTTATTAATAGAAAGTAGTATTTTATATATTAGAAACAATTTGTATAAAAAAGCCCCGTAAAAATCATAATTAACGCCAAAAACTCGCGAAAACTAAATTTTCACTTATCGGGTTTTTTCTGGGACCTTATAAAGCAGAATTATGGGGGTGATATGTGAAAATCAGTTTTTGATTCATATTCTATGATTAATTCTGAAGAGAAATGTTGAGTTTTACTTGATTCACCTAATGCTGACGATCCTGAATAAAATTGATGAAAAAGTTCTTTTAATGTGAAATATATGTTGAACTTCATAGGGCTTCCTTCTAAATAATTATTTAAAACACTTTTTTTTTTGTGGATTCGTACGAATTTGGGGGCAATATGTATGAAAATTCAAGAAGAAAAATATAATTCCTTTTTGGGCCCACCCTAGTTTAGAAAAAGAACTATAACTCTTAAATAGGGGTGGTGTCAAAAATTTTCTAGAGGGAGAAGATCACGCCAAAATACACTTTCCCAGGTTATGTAAAAGCCTCTACTGTCTACATGGTGTGTAGACGGACGGTATAAAGGTCGGCCGTGCCCCCATCTGCAAAGAGTCGTTCACGAACTTCACACCGGCAATCATCCAAGAGTGATCTCTATACACATAAACACGACCACAAGTCCAGAAAATATATAAACATTCACACATACGAGCCATATATGTAAAAACAGTGAACCTCATTTCTGCACTGATATTGCACTTTCTCACAACACAGTATCAACAAACTAGAGGAAAATGCGTGTTTTGGTGAGTCATTTTTCTTACCTCGATTTTACATTTTTGCACAACTTGATACATATAACTCACATTGTTGCGCGAAAATCGGATAAAAAGTGTCATTGGTAAAGTATTTATAGTTTCAGACAATAAACGAAAATTTTGTTTAAACCATATGTTTTTTATATGTCAAGTAACAACTGTATTGTATTTTAATCATAAAAAAGAGTTATTGGTATTTTACACTTTTTTATGTAATTGGCATAGGATTTCGCCTTTTTTCTTTTTTATGCCATTTAGATACCTTTTTTATTTCGTTGACAAAATGTATGCAATCTATTTCACGTGAGTGGTAAAGTCAATGGCATATGTTTTTTATATGTCAAGTAGCAACTTTATTGTGTTGTAATGATAAACAACGGTTATTAGTATATTATAATTTTCTTATGTTAGTCGTATAAGCTTTCACCTTTTTCCCTTTTTTATGACATAGAGATTAATTTTTTATTTTTTCGATCAATTTTATGTTATGACATGATTGTCGTAAAATCCATTGTGCATAAAAAAGTGTGATAGATGGGAAGGTAGAAAAATTATGCATATGTTTTTATATGGCAAGTAGCAAAGATAGAACCAGGGTTATTGGTATTTAACACTTTTTTGGATTGTTGACATGTTTATTAAAAATTATAATACGCACTTTTTATACAATATATATGGATATTTTCTACATAGAAAAAAAAGTTTTTATTTGAAACCAAGAGTGGGCTTGTTTCAATGTGTAAGTTAATGACGACCAGCTCCATTAAAAACTAGTATAGCTAAAAATCTTTAAAACGAACTACTTATATAATTAAAAGTTAGGTCCAATGTAGCGTTGAAAGTAGTTGGTAGCAATAATATTTGCTAACATCAAACCATTGCATGGTTCAAACCATTGCCTCTGTAGCCAGAATTTGGGCTTACATCAAGTCACTTTATAAATTCAAAAGAGGTGCTAAATATGAGCTGAATAATCCTGTATTACATATATCAAATCACACCCAGAAAACAATTTCTTTGAAAGAAAAGAAACTTTTTTTAGTTCAAAAATTTTTTTCTTTGACCCGCGTATGTCAAAGAAATGTTTCTTTGATTTAAAGAAACTGTTTTCTGGGTGATTGATTTATCATATTGATTGAATTTAATATTATTTGTATTCGGCTGAAGCGAGAGTTCTCGAGACGCACTGAGATGCGAAAAACAAAAGAACGACGCAATATAATTCAGAGCTTCCTACTGACCACTACAGGGTCTTCCGCAAGTCCGGGAGTCTCCTGACATTTCAGTGACCAGTCGCTCGATTTATATCGACGAGTACAAATGTTGGCACAATTAACTATCCTCAGATAATTAACAAACATTACCTCATTACCTTCTTCTCTAGAGCCCAAATCTTGGTGCCTCAGGTCGAAGGCCAAGTGCGGCTTGTTTTTAGTGCAAAAGAATAAGGGTTAGCCATAATTGTGTTTTGATTTAAATTCAAGACCCTTAATGTTTGTTTCAAGACTTAATTATTATAAAATATTAGACAGCTTAATTTAAGGGAAAAATAAAAACTAGACCATCATAGAAGTAAAGACTTTTTCTTCTGGGAAGATAGAAAAAAGTATGCATATGTTTTTAATATGTCAAGTAGCAACTCTATTGTGTTGTAATGATAAACCAGGGTTATTGGTATCTTACACTTTTTCGTGTTATTTGGCATAAACTTTCGCCTTTTTCTTTTTGTTATCCACATAAATGTACGCTTTTTAACATTTTTTATATTATGTTTAATACAATTTAATATACGCATTTTTATTTGATGCATGCATATTTTCTATAATGTATCCCGAAGTTTTAAGGAGACTTTAGTCCCTTTGTGTGAAAAAGTAGGTAAAAGATTCTTATTAGGAGAATGTATGCATTTTTGAATCATTTGTGCATCAATTTTCATAAAAAAGATAGTGCATGTAAATAGTGATAAAAAACGGTTATCGACATAATTCACGTTTTTTATGTTTTTGATAGAAAACGCCCCCCTCTTTTGTGTTATATTCTCATCCAATTAAAATTGAAAACAAACAATGTAAAATTAAAAGTAACATTAGTGTATGTGTAAGATTACCGTACAATTGTTGTTAATGCATATAATGAAATTGATTGGATAACTGAAAAAGTATTGAAATCGATTCAGTAATTACGAAATAAGAGCATGCCACATTTTTCTCCAAGAACAAAATAGAAAGTAAACGTTCGATGCCTGACATTTGAGAAAATCGTGATATATGTGCATATTTGTGAATATATATATCAAAGCAACCAGCTTTCAGGTTAAAAAATTCAAATTCGTGCAAACGATTTTAGAAATTGAATTCCAATACTTATTTATTATAGAATAATTAAAATTGTATTACATAGTTAAATTGCATTCTATGTAAGAAGAGTATAGAATATTTCCTAGTCATTACAAACGACAGTAATTTATTGACCATTATCGTAATTCGTTGCATGGGATTCATTACGTGATCCCATCAGTAACATTTAATGCGAATGAAGCTGATCATTAAATCAATTTCACTTATTTGATTATTGCTATATGTTTTAGTTCAATATTCTATTATTAAGTTATTTATTTTGATAATTTTCAGTGATGTAGTTCTAAAAGAAAAAGTGGCCTGGTGAGACTTTCCATGCACTACGTTATCAGCTTGGAGTGGGGGGGGGGGGGGGGGGGGGGGGCAGAAACTGACAAACAATTCTATTTTTGGTTGAAAATTTTCGTTTTCCGATGAAAGTGCAATTGTTTGGTTAAATTATCAATTATTACATGCTTCGTTGACAATCCATTTTTGTTGGTTGGAAAATTCACCATTTCACTTAAAGTTGAACTACATTGTAAACAATGAATTGATTTTTATTAAGAATTCCTAATTATATTTAAATATTCAACCATTTATTTTTTAAAGAAATTTTATGTTAAAAATGTTACTGTTTTGTGGAAAATTGATATTTTTGGCTTGAAAATGTAACAATTTGGTAAAAAATTAAACTATTTCGAAAAAAAAATGAAACTTTTTTGTTGATAATTCTTCTTTTTAGGCTTAAAATTAAATAATTTTGTCGAAATTTTAGGCATTTTGTTTAAAATTCGTCTTTTTGGGAGATCATTAATCTTCTTAGTCGAAAGTTCATTTTTTTTTAATTTAGCAGCTTTTGAAAAATTATTATTTTTGTTTAAAATTATTTTCTTTTTATCTGAAAATCGAACTATTCCATGTTTGATGAAAAATTTATTCTTCATATTGAATGAGTTGCAAATTCGTTTTTTCTGATAGTACACCAATATTTTTGGTCGAAAATTCATCTTTTTGGTTGTAAATTTAACAATTTTGTTGTTTGGGTCTTTTGAGGGTAGAAATTTAAACTCGTTTGTTGAAAGTTCAAATATTTATTTCAGAATGTAACCATCTTGTTAAAAATTCATCTTTCTTGATTGAAAATGATCTTTTTTTTTATTAAGAATTTTTTCAAAATGCGAATTGAACTATTTTAGATTTTGTCGAAAATTGATCTTTTTGATAGAAATTTAATCTTCTTGGTTAAAAATTCATCTCTTGTAATAATTTTATTGAAAGTTGGTCTTTTTCAGTGAAAAATTAAACTATTATATTTAAAGAATTCATTTTCTTTGTTGAAAATTCATTATTTAAAATTTAACTACGCTGTTAAAAATTTGTTTTTTGCTAACAATTTTTTTTAAACTCAAATGTTGACTATTCAATGTTTGATTTTACACTTATTTTCTTTACTTGAAAAATCAGTTATTTGGGTTAGAATTTCTGTATTTTGTTGAAACTATGACTTTTTAGGTTATGAACTTTACAAAGGTTTGATAAAAATACATCTCCTTATACTGAAAATTCAACTATATTTAGTTAAAAAACTAATTATTTTTGAAATATGTGCCCATTTTGTTAAATTTATCAAATATGGTCAAAAATTCAACTACATCTTTTATGGTTAACAATTTATCTTTATCAGTTAAATAGTAAACTTTTTGTTAAAAATTTAGCAGTTCTTAAGAATTTTTATCTTTTTGGCTTGGAAATTTTACTATTTGGACAATTTATCTCTTTGGGTAGGAAATCTTTTTGTTGTTGAAAATTCAACTATTGAATTATACATTTTTCTTTTTGACTTAAAAATTCATGTATTCGGTAGAAAATTTGTGTTTTTTAGTAGAAACTTAATTTAAAATTCAAATTTTTTTCTTGAAAAAAAGATCTTTCGCTCCACTGGTAATTGAACCACAAAGTTCTGATTCCCGGTTAATTAATCTTCTTAGTAAAAAATTCTTCGCTTTTTATTCCATTTCTGGCTTAAAATTGATCTTTTTAATTGAAAATTGATCTTTTCTATATAAAAAATTCACTATTTGTGAAAAATTCGTGTATTTTGTGGAAGATTCAATTGTTTTTCTGAAATTTCGAATTTTTTGATTCAATCAAACTTTTTTTTATTGCAAATTAAAATAGATTTTGTTTTAGAATATCAAACTTGAAGTGTTAAAAATTCAACAGTTTAGTAGAAAATTAAACTATATATGTAAAAATTAAAGTTTATTTGTTTGAAGAAATATTTTTTTGATTCAAAAATTCAATTGTTTTGTAGAAAATACGTCTTCTTGGCTCTTCTTAGATATCGTCTTTTTGGGTAAAAAATCCAACTTTTTGGTTGAAAATTGCTCTGTTTAATTAAATTTAACTGTTTCGTGAAAAATTCATCCATTCAATTGAAAGTCGCCTTTTTGTGGAAAAATAATCTTCTCTTTTTAAAATTAAACTTTTTGGTAGTGGATTCTACTATTTTGTTAAAAATTTGGTGGAAAATTCAAGTATGCATTTTAGAAAATTCTATTCTTTTTGTTTCAAAATTAAAATATTTATTTGAAAAATAAACTAGTTAGCAGAAAATTTACTTTTTTTGGTGAAAAATCATGTTTTTTTTGTTGAAAATCAAATGAAATTTCGAAAAAAGAGAGATATTTTCGACACTAGAAAAAATTGAGACACATATATTTTTATTGCTTAAGATCTCCTCCTTCCGGCGGTGCCAATGAAATTCCTCAAAAAATTTATTTACTATCCCAAAATGCAGTTTAAACAAAAAAAAACGTGATTTTTCGTGCCTATTTTTTTTTGTGAACCATTTTCCAAAGCTTTTCGAGTCTGTAATTAACCTGAA
>NC_046657.1:9333128-9348074 GCF_010883055.1 Belonocnema kinseyi
CAGGATGACAATGCGGTGAAGGTGTGGTTTGATGTCAGAGTGCAATAAAGGTTACGGAGTCGCTGGAAATTTTTTATTGAAAAACTATGCGCTTTTCGGAAAGTTTGTCAAGAATAAAAAGTTCTTGTAATCAGCCGAGGAATACGCCTGAATTTTTTCGGAGCGTTTTGAACAAAATTTTGAATTTTGCAAAAATTCCTCATATGCAAAATCCAAAATTTTGCTCAAAACGCTTCGAGAAAATTCAGGCGTATTCCTTGGCTGATTACGAGAACTTTTTATTCTTGATGATTTTTCCGAAAAGCGCATCGTTTATTGTAAAAAATTCATGAATGTTTTAACAAAAATTTTGCCATTAAGACGCGATTTTGAAAATACTAAAACGAAAAATCGATCTTTGAACCATGGATTCTCAAAGTTTAGACATTTATTCCACCGGTTAGTGAGATTCCAGGTTAATTACAGACTCGAAAAACTTTGGAAAATGGTTCACAAAAAAAATAGGCACGAAAAATCACGTTTTTTTTTTGTTTAAACTGCATTTTGGGATAATAAGAAAATTTTTTGAGAAATTTCATTGACACTGTCGGAAAGAGGAGATCTTAAGCAATAAAAATATATGTGTCTCAATTTTTTTTAGTGTCGAATAGTCTTAGTTATTGGCCGTTGAAAAGCAGTGTACAAAACAGTGTTTTGGCCCTTTAAGGGTTAAAGACTATCTAAGAATTAGGTAAGGGGTATTCTATTTAAATAGAGGATGTCTGGATGATTGTAATCTAGACTTTCTGTTTAATAGAGTCTGTGTAGAAGTGGGGTAGGAGGTAATCTATTTCAATAGGCCTATTTTGGATTTAAAATAGGGTGGTCTATTTAATTTGTACATTGTGAGAGTTAGGAAAGGGGTGTTCTATTTAAATAGAGGACATTATAATGATTGGTTAAAAGCCATCCTATTTAAAAGTCTCCATTTGAAGGTCGGGCAGGGGTAATCAATAGGGGCTATTTAGGGAATTTAAAGGGTGCGTTCTATTAATTATGGACTATATTATATAATAGGTATATTATTTACTTATTTATTTTCATTAATATATGATATATCATATATTATTATTTTAAAATCATTTTTCTGAATTTAATTGGATTATTAAGCATTACATACATAGGACGTTTTAATGTCAGGGTTATTTGTGTGATTGGAGGGGGTCATTTATTTAATAGTTATTTTAAAAGTGCCCTTTAAAAGTTATTACCAACAGCTATTTTCAAAAGTAGCTATTTTGGGGTTTTATCTGGCGTAGTTTATTTAATAGGGGCTATTTAAGAGGTAAGTAAATAGGTTTCATAATCAAATTGAGATTGCTATTTGGAGGGTTATAGAGGGATTTAGAGGGTTCTTTGGGTGATTGGAGGTGGAGGGATATATTTAGTGGTTATTTTAAAAGTGTCCTTTAAAAGCTATTTCCAATAGCTATTTTCAAAGTGGCTATTTTGGGGTATTTAGCTGGCTTGGGCTATTTAATAGGGGCCATTTCAAATTTAGATAAATAGATTTCATAATCAAATAGAGGTTGTTATATGAAGGGTTATAGAGGGATTTAGAGGATTAATTGAGTTATTAGCGGGGGGGGGGGGCTGATATATTTCGTAGTTATTTTTAAATTGCCCTCTAAAAGTTATTTTCAATAGCTATTTTGAAAAGTGGGTATTTTGGGGTTTGATCTGGCGTGGTCTTATTATTAGGGGCTATTTAAGAGTTAGGTACATTGGTTTCATAATTAAATAGATGTTGTTATTTAGAGGGTTATAGAGGGATTTAGAGGGTTATTTGGGTGATCGGAGGTGAGGGATCTATTCATTAGTTATTTTAAAAGTGTGATTTAAAAGCGATTTTCCAAAATTGCTACTTTAGGAGTTTAATTGGCGTGGTATGTTTAATAGGGACTATTTAAGAGTGTTATAAATAGTTTTTCTATTTAAACAAAAGTTGTTTGTACGATTGTAAGCGGATTTGTTTATATAATAGCATTTACATAAAATTCAAACAGTTAGTAGCTATTTTGTAGCTAGGTAAGGGGTGTTCTATTGAAATAGAGGATATTATAGGGATTAGTGAAGAGTCATCCTATTTAATAGTATCTTTTTAGGACATTTGAAAGACAAAAGCTATATATTCAGGGCTACTTATTAGACTCGGAAATATTTGGGTAAATGTAAAGAGGCAGTCAATTAGGGTTGGAGGATGGGGTATTCTATTTAAGCAGGAAACATTTGGAAATTTTAAGGGGTTATTCTTGTTAATAGGGGCTTTTTGTGAGTTGGGTAAAGAGCTTAGCATGATGTAGGACATTTGAAAAGAGGCTATTTGTGTAATTGGATAGGAAATGGACTATTTAATAGGTATTGTTAGGGGTTCACAAGGGCTTTAGCAAATGTTGATCTGCCTCAATAGAGAATATGTGTGGTATTTCAAGGGGGGGGGGGGGTATATTTATTATCATATATTTAGAGGTTTGCAAGGAGCATGGCCTATTTATTAGAATTCATTTTTAGGCTGAGCGAAGAAGAGTCTATTTTTATTAGGGGTTTTTTTTGATGGATTGAAAGGAAGATGGCCTATTATTAGGGCATATTTATAGTATAGGGGAGGGTTGGACTCTTTTAATAGCAGAAGTTAGGAGTTTTTAAGGGCTTTCTAATTAATAGGGCCATTCACAAAATTCACAAAATAATTTAGAGGTGAATGGCGTTCGTAGAAGTATGATAATTCATATTAAGAACAATGGAACAAGCATCACACCGCATACATATCAACTCCATAGGGATTGTTTACAGATTTTGGATAGGTGCTATTGAGTTAGTTTTATTGAGTTAGTCAAGAAGATGGTTTATTTAAGGAGGTCCACTTAAGGGTTGAGGTAAAGCTAATCTGTTTCAACAGATGCTATTGAATAGGATGGTCTATTTAAAAGTTGCTATTTGATAAATTGCAAGGGACAATCTATTTAATCAGGTCTATTTGATCTATTGAAAGGAATGCAATCTATTTATGAGTGTCTATTAAAGGATTTAGAAAGGGGAGGTTTTATTTTTATAGAGGCCGTTTCGGAAAGTAGCTGGTCTACTTTATTGGGGACATTAAAGGGGTGACATAAAATGTTTGAAAAGGAGCGGCTGATTTTAAAATGTGAGCTATTTAAAGGTCGAAATAGGGGTGGTGTATTCTAACAGCGCCTATTTGGGTTATTGAAAGGAAGGTCTATTTAATAGGAGAATTTTGGGGAATTTTAAGAGGGTTTTCTATTTGGTAGATGCTATTTGAGAGTTAGTAAGGGTTTCATCATGAAGTGTTTATTTTAAAAGGAGCTATTATTTAGGTAACTAGAAAGGAAATAGTCTATTTAATAGGTATTGTTAAGAGTTCGTAAGGCCTTATATAAAAGGTGGCCTCTTATAGGAGATCTGTTTTTTAAGAGATTGTAAGGGGAATGGTCTATTTAGTAGGGCCCGTTATTGGATTTATTTATTTGGGTCTATTTACGGTTTGGAAAATGTTTAGCCTTTTTTAGTAGTGGCAATGAGTTGAATTTCAAATATCTGTTTATTTGGTAGGTAATATTTTGAGAGGTTTTAAATTAGTGCTATTTGGATATTGGCAAAGGGATATGAAGAGGAGCTACACAATTTGAATAGAGGCTATTTAGAGATTGAGTACCGGTTGGTATATTTAATAGCTCTTCATTGAAATAGGGCGATTGTCAATTTCGCCCCAACTACCTGCGTACGCCCCCCCCCCCCACTACGCGGCTTCCCAGCACTCTACCAAACTTCTGTGACCGAGCCTGGTCAGCGGGAGTCATTTGTACCTAATGAGAGGTCTAAAAGGCAAAATAAACATTTTTTTGTAGAACAAAATCAAATTTCTCAAGTCAAGCTATTGAAAGGATAATTTCATAGAATGTGATTGTTTAAGCAATAAATAAAATTGATTATGTTTATTAATGAGTTTAAAATTAGGTTAGGAATAAGACTTTTCATATTTTGCTACTGCGGTTGAATTGAGTAAAATATACTGAAAAATTTGCTATGAAATTTCACATAAATTCGAACATTTATTCTCTATTTTTTAACTTTTTAAGTAAAAGTACGTATCGTTGGAATCCTTATAATTCGCAGATTTCTAATATAATATTTATAAATTAACAAGTGCTAAATTTAGAAAATGTTGTGTTGTACAGTTTAGTTCTCATTAGCTACAAAGGACTCCCGCTGACCAAAGTCGGCGACATCAGTTCGGTTGAGTGAGCGGAAGCCTCGCAGTGGGGGAAACGTACAAACCTATACTTATCTGGGCCTATACTCTATTTAACTAATTTCACATTTTTTTCAGGTCTTCATTGCCCTGGCAGGTCTCACACAGGCCCAGGATTTGTACTTTAGGGAGCCTGAGAAACTCGTGAGGGGCTCCCACGATTTGGGAGACACGCGAGGAAATTATGCATTCAATTATGAAACTGAGGGCGGAATTTTGCAAAGGGAGCAGGGATCCCGAAAATATGAAGGAACTGATGCTGAGACTCAATTGATTCAAGGATCGGTGCAATATAATGCACCTGATGGTACCCCAATTTCGCTAAGCTGGACTGCTGATGAATTCGGAACCCAAGTCTCTGGATCCCATTTACCGACCCCTCCCCCAATTCCACCTGCGATCCAAAGGGCTCTTGATTGGCTCGCAAAACAACCCTCGACGACTGAAGAACCTCAGCAATCGGAAAATTTTAAGGAAAAACCCAAGAAAAACGCCGTTTTGGTGAAACAACAGTTCAGACTACCACAGAACAGGAAAAATTAGAATGATTTATAATTAGGTTGATTTCTAGAATTTGGGTACAAAATTTTTTTGAAGATAGAATTTCTTGTAAGAAAAGTTTTGTTTAATTATTTTATGATGGAGAGGAAAAATTTGGTTACTTTGCTTTTGAAAGCAGCATATTAAGGAAAGAATATACTGCATTGAAATAAATGTTAATTATAAAATTAATATTTATATTTTAGCAGTATAAATTAAAATCAATATCAATTATATTGATGATTTTTTCAAATTCTAATACTAATTTTTTCATTACATTAATCACATCTTTTCATTTGGTATGTTGAATAAAATGCTGATAAAAATTGGCGCACCTGCAATTTTCGAAAAAAAATTGTTTTTCGAAATTTCGTATTTTAATTTTATAAATAAGGACATAATCACGTAATTTTTGATATGCATATTGAAAAAAAATACTGGTGCAGATTTATTTTAGTTGGTAAGTTAAAAGAGAGAAACTTATATTTAGATATTTCTAGTTTGGAAGTAAGCGACGAGATCAAAGTTATATTTTAAAATAAATTTTGATATTTTTTAAGAAAAAATTGTTTTATTTATTTATTTTGTTCATAAAGAATAGTCAACTTAAGGAACCGAATAAGGAGAACCAAATTTGAGATAATTAAAAGATTGCAAGCATTCCAATTCGAAAATATTAAATTTTTACATCATTACCATCATGAAATTGGATTTGAAAAATCTTTTGAAAATAAAATTGAACATTTTTATTATTTTTGAAAATACGTTCCTTTGATATTTTTTTCTAAGAGCTATTACATTTTTTAAGGAATAATTATTTTATGTAATGTATTTAAAAAGTATAATTTTAAAGTGAAAAAGATTAATTATTTATAAAATATTTCAAACATCATCCAGAAAACTTGAATGTTCAACAAAAATGTTAATTTCCATACAGTTAGTTTAATGCTCAACAAAATATTAAAAATTTGTATTAAAAAATTAATTTTAATCACAAAAATTAATTTTCAACAAAAAAGATTTATTTTCTGCCAAAAGGACGAATTTTCAACAAGTTGCATACATTTTCAACTATATAGTTTATAAAATTAATTTGATGCTGATTTCTACAATTGGACACTAAGTAGTGGAATTTCTCAACTAAAAAAGATCAACTGTTAAACAAAAATGGTGCAGTAAAATTTTCATTAAATACCATTATTTTTTAAATAAGAGAAGCAAATTGTCCAAACAACAGTTTAATGTTCCAACAAATATTTGAATTTTCTACCAATGTGTTGAATTTTCAAAGAGAAAATACGAATTTTCTGTCAAATATTGGAAATTTCATTCAGAAAACTTGAATTTTCAACAAAAAAGTTAATTTCCAACCAATCAGTTGAATTTTCCAAAAAATAGTAAAATTTTGCATTAAAAGTTAATTTTTAGGAAAAAAAAGAATTTTCAAAGCGAAAGAATAATTTTCTAACGAAAAGACAATTTTCAACATTATATATATATATAGAAAAAATTTTAACCAAATAGTTGAATACTCAACCGCGAAGATTACTTTTCTAATAACAAGATGAATTTTCAAGAAGTTGCATCCATTTTCAACTCAATAGTTTGAAAAATGGATTTGATGCTAGTTTCTGAAAAATCTTCACTAAATAGTAGACTATCTAAACTAAAAAAGATAAATTATTAACCTAAAATAGTGTGGTAAAATTATAATAAGAGATCATTATTTTTAAATGAAAAAAGAAATTTCTGAAAAAAAAACAGTTTAACTATGCACTAAATTATTGAATTTTCTACAAAAGTGTTGAATTCTGAAACAAAAAAGATGAATTTTCTATCAATTATTCGAGTTTTCAACCAGAAAATATGTATTTTCAAGGAACAAGTTCATTTTTATCAAAAAGAAAACAAATTTCCAAAGCAAAAAATTAACTTTTTACTTAAAAAGATGAATTTTCAACAATTAAATTAAATTTTGAACCAAATAATTGAATTTTGAACCAAGAAGATTACATTTCTACCAATAAAAAATAACAATTTTTTACAAATAGTTTTAACTAAGGATGCGATCCTAGTTTCTGAAAATGTTTAACTAAATAGTGGAATTCTTTGCTTTGTAATAAATTTTTTATTAAGTAAAACGTAAACACAACTTAAATTTTCAAAAGATTATAAATCTTCAAATAATAATTATTTGTTTTTAAAATTCGGGATCTACTGTAAAAACATTTAATGTAACCAGAAACTGCAAATAATTAAAAGTTTTATATTTGAACAGGCAATTTCATAAAGAATTATACATTTTTCCTGGACCAGGTCATTTTTTACATGAAATGATAAGTTTTGGAAAATACTTTTTATTCTGATTTTTTAAAAAGGGAATTAAAAGAACAATCCTTGTTCCAAGTAAAAATTGTTCAGACGTTGAAAATTGCCCCTTCCAATTATAATTTGTTTAAGTTTTTAAATTATTTTTAAAAATTATAGTAGAAAATTTTGTCATTAAATAAAAGTCTGACTTGAAACAGAGAATTCTTTATAATAGTTTTAATTCTGATTTATCCATTTTGTACCAAAAATTGCATGCTTAAATTATCATTTAAGAAAATTAATTGTCAATAAAAAAATTTTCAACCAAAAATTATTTTTCAACTAATCACTTCAATTTTCAATAACACCATTCAATTTTCAGTTAAAATATTCATTTCTAATGTAAGAAAAACGAACTTTCAACTAAATTTATGAATCTCTAAACAAAAAATAAACTTTTAAGAAAGTAGTTCAAATTTTAATCGAGTAGTGGCATTGTTCAACTGAAAAGATGACTTGTTAACGCAGAATTTAAAAGCTAATTTTTTGATTTAAATTATGAAACATTTGGATTCAACCAACGAGAAAGAACTTCAGACTTTGGAATCCTGAAATAAAAAAAGTTTAATTTTCAACCAAGCATTCGAATTTTTAACAAAAAAAGGTTAATTGCAACCGTGAAGGATTAGTTTTTATTCAAAAAGTTTAATTTTTACCCCAAAAAGATGAAATTGTTACAGAAAGATATAAATTTTCAAACAAAAAAATTTTTCAGTGAAGAAAAAAAGAAATTGTAAGCAAATTGTTGAATTTTAAGGCCAAAAATACGAATTTTTATAACAATATAGTTGAATTTCATACAAAGTAATTCAATTTTGAGCCGAATAATAAAAATTTCAACTAAAAAAGATAAATTGTTAACTCAGTTCGAAGCTTGTAATCATTAAATAAAAAAATAAATTATAGTAATTAAATAATGAATTTCAGCAACGGTAACTGCATGAAACTCCAGTCACATGTATCAAAAAATTATGTTGCAGTTTACGAATTTTCAGTTACTGTAACTGAAAATTCCAAGAGGTTAAAAAACTTTTTTTGGTTAATTATTTTAATATAAAACATGAAGTCTATATTTGTCCTAAAAATATAAATAGAAAGAAAATATATCTGAAGTTAAGACTAACCACTTCTTATGTATCAAAGCCCATCTTTTACGATAAGAATTTTTTTGATATTTATGTACTATGTACTGCAAATTTATATTAAAGTTAATGAACCAAACAATTTTTTTTACATTACATGTTTAGAGAACTTACTTACAAAATTTATACAAAATGTTATTTTATTTAATATAAATAATATTCGTGTACTTTTTTTTTACAAAAAATTGAATTTTCAACCAGAAATGATAAATTTCCAGAAAAAAATTAATTCGTAGGAAAATAGCTAAACCTCCAACCAAAGGAATTAATTTTCAACTAAAATACGAATACTGCATAAAAAAATAATTTAATTATTTAATTAATTAAATTAATTAAATTAATTAAATTAATTAAATTAATTAAATTAATTAAATTAATTAAATTAATTAAATTAATTAAATTAATTAAATTAATTAAATTAATTAAATTAATTAAATTAATTAAATTAATTAAATTAAACCTAAATTTTCAACAAAAAAGTTCTTTCCTTAATTAGAGAAAAGATTTACTTTCAAGCAAACAGTAGCATTTTTATTCAAGAAAGATGAAATCTTCCACGAAACATATACTTAATTTAATTTTTAAATTAATCAATTATGAATTAAATTAATCAACTTATGAACAAAAACAGGTTTAATATTTATAAAAACAGTTGCATTTTTAACAAAGAAGAAAAAATATTTTAATACAAAATTCTTGAATTTTAAACCAAACCGTTGCATTTTTATCGAAGAAAGATGGAATTTCTAGTAAAACAGATGACTTTTTTAAACAGAAAGAGAAATTTTCGAAAAATTGTTGAATTTTCAACCAAAAAATATTTTGTTTGACTTTTTAGCATTGAAATTTGGATTTAAAAAACAAGGTAATTTTTTATGACAGTAGTTAAATTTTTAACACAAAAATTCAATTTTCAACCAGAAAGAATTTCTATTTATCAAAATCGGTGAATTTTCAAACAGGTAATAAAATTTATAACTAAAAAGGTAATATTGTGGAGAAAGTCACTGCAAACAAATAAATATAAATACAAGGCAAACAAATCACTATTAAGAATATTATACCATGCGCTTACCGTGAAATTTCATTTTTAATTTTCTTTAAATTTCCACTGACCAATAAAATTAAGATTTCTTAACTAATGAAATTCCCTGACTTGAATAAAAATTGTTGTTAGCCAGGTTCGTTTTTATTCACCATGTTTGTTCAGCGTGTGATTTTCTGAAAAATTGTGTACACGAATAAAATGCCCCCCTGACGTAAAAAAGCAAAAAAAAAATTTCAAACACGCTGATTACCACCAATACTGAACCTTCGTGCTTCGTCTGCTAGCTGCAAGCGCTCGAGAAGCGAGGAGTAAGCATGCAACTGCGCATTTCTTTACGTCACGATAACTTACTAATTCCTGTTACAATTAAGGAATTTTAGGAAAATATACTTAATTTTTAGAAACCGCTTCTGAAGTTAAAAAAAATTTAGTAAATTTACTATAAAAGTTACGGAATTATATTTTCAGCAACCTAATTTCGTAAATTTCAGTTTCTTTAGTATCTTAGATGTGTCGGAATTTTCCGAACATTTCTAACATTTTCCTTTAAATTGAAGGACAATTGTTTATTTTTAAGGATTTTATTAAATTTTAATAAATTTAAATATTTTAAACTTTAACTTATGCCAAGGGTATCGTAATCGCGGGCATTTTACGTTGCAATGTTTACTAAATACCTTGCTTGAAGTCAAAAGACAGAGATTATATCCTTTTGAATAATTTTGAATCTTTATAGTGGAAAGCGATAGAGAAAATTTATCCCATTCTATCTTTTTGCGAATCCAAATTCACATCTATCTTCTTCTATCCGTTTTCTCTATCTCAACATATCCTTTATCTATCCACGTCAACTTTTTCTATCACTCTGTCAATCTATTTCAATCTCCTCTTGTTTATCTTATCATATCCTACATCTATCAATGTCTTTCCGTTTTCCCTCTCTTCTATCTCATCTTATACTTCATCTATTCACGTCAATCCTTTACTATCTCTCTGTCAATCTAAATTCCCGCCTATCTTTTTCTATACCCTCTTTTCTGTTTACCCTACCTTTTATCTACCCACGCACATACTTTTTCATCTCTCTATCAATCTAAATTCCCTCGATCTTTTTCAATGCCCTCTTCTCTATCTCATCGTATCCAACATTGATCAAGTTCTATCTTTTTCTATTTTTTTGGATAATCTCAATTCGCCTTCATTCTTTTTCAATTCCTTTTTTCTATCTCAGCCTATCCTTTGTGTGTCTGCCTTTATCTTTATATATTTATTTTTCAATTTAAATGCATGTCTATTTTATCAATACCCTTTTTTTCTATTTCATCTTATTCTTATTTTTCAGCTTTTATTAACCTTTATCATGTTCTATCTCTCTGTCAATCCTAATTCCCGTCGATCTTTTTGAATGCCCTCTCCTGTATCTCATCGTATCACACACCTGTCAATGCCTATCTTTTTCTATCTATTTTTCAATTTAAGCGCACGTCTATTTTATCAGTACCGTTTTATCTATCTCATCCTATCCTTTCACATCAATATTTTTCTATCTAGATGATAATCTAAATTTACGTTTATCTTCATCAATAAACTCCTCTCCATCTCATCTTATCGTTTATCTATCCAGATCAATCTTTCCGTTTCTATTTGTGAATTTAACGTCACGTTTATCTTTTTCAATACAATCTTCTTTGTCTATCCACGTCAATCTTTCTCTATCTCTTTGTCAGTTCAAATTCACGTATATGTTTTTCAATACCCTCTTCTCTATCTTATCTTATCCTTTGTGTCTTCGCGTTTATCTTTTTCTATTTATTTTTCAATCTAAATATACGTCTATCTTCTCAATATCCTCTTCTCTATCTCATCTTATCCTAGTCCTTCCACCATTTATCAATATGTAGCATTTTCTGTCTCTCTATCAATTTTAATTGGCGTCGATACTTTTCAATGTGCTTTTCTGTATTTATCCTTCCACCATTTGTCAATATTTAGCATTTTCTGTCTCTCTGTCAATTTAAATTGGCGTCGATATTTTTCAATGTGCTCTTCTGTATCTCATCGTATCCAACATTTATCAACGTCTATCTTTTTCCAACTTTTTGACAATCTCAATTCGCGTTCATCCTTTTTAATTCTCTTTTCTGTATCTTATCCTATCCTTTATCTATCCACGTCAATATTTTTCTGTATCTCTTTTAGTTTAAATTCACGTCTCTGTTTTTCAATCCACTCTTCTCTATCTCAACCTGTCGTTTCTGTAACTACGTTGATCTTTTTCTATTTATTTTTAAATCTAAATTTACGTATATTTTCTCAACACCCTGTTCTCTATTTCATATTATCCTTATCTTTCCACTATTTATTAGCCTTTATGACTTTCTATCTATCTATCAATCTAAATATCCGTCCAACCTTGTTTATTTCCTCTTCTCCATCTTATCGCATTCAACCTCCATAAACGTCTATCTTTTTCTGTTTTCGTCAATCTCAATTCACGTTAAACTTTTTTTTCAATATTTTCTTCTCTGTCTTAATATTTTTCTTTCTCATCTTAGCCCACATCTACCAATGTCTATCTTCTTCTTTCTGTTTTTAAAGTTGAATACTAACTCATCCTATTCTTTGCTTCTCTACGTTTATCTTCCTTTATCTATTTTTCAATTCAAATTCACACTTATTTTTTGTAATGCCATCTTCCCTATCTCATCCTATTCGTTATCTCTCTACTTCAATCTCTTTCTAGCTCTTTGTCAATTTGAATTGAAATATATTTGTTCAATGCCGTATTCTCTAGCTCATCCAATCATTTGTGTCTCCACGTTGAGATTTTTCTTTCTATTCTCTAAACTAAATTCACGCCTGTTTTTTTAATACTGTCTTCTCTAGTTCATCCTATTCTTCATATTTCCACGTAAATCTTTTTCTATCTCTTTGCCCGTTTAAATTTCCGACTATCCTTTTTTAATCTCCTCTTCCCTATCTTATCGTATCATACATTTATAAACGCTTATGTTCTTCTATCTATTTCTCAATTCAAATTCACGTCCATTTTTTAAATTCCCTCTTTTCTTTTTCATCCTTTCCTTTATCTTTCAATGTATATTTTTTCTATTATGTCTATTTTTTCTATTATATCTATCCTATATTATTTATCCAAATTGATATTTCTCCATCTCTCTGACAGTCTAAATTTACGTCTATCTTTTCTAACATCCTTTTTTTCTATCTCATCTTATCCTCTATTTTTCCATGTCAATCTTTTTGTTTCTTTTTTGTAATCTAAATTCAAGCCTATCTTTTTAACAGTCTCTCCTCTATCGTATTTTATCTTTTATCTATCCACGTTAATATTTTTGTATCTCTTTGTTAACCTAAAATAAAGTCTGTCTTTTTCAATCCCCTCTTCTGTATTTCATCGTATCATATATTTATGAACGTTTATATTTTCCTATCTGTTTCTCAATCTAAAATCACGTCTATCTCTTTCTATTTCTTTGCCAATTTTAATTCACATTTATTTCTTTGAATACCCTATTCTCTATCTCATCATATCCTTTGTCTATCCACATTGATCTTTTTCTATCTATTTTTCAATCTAAATTTACATTTTTTTTTCAATATCCTTTGCTCTATGTCATCCTTTACTTTATCTTTCTACGTTAAGCTTTTTCTATCTCTATGTTCACTTCTATTTTTTCAATTCCGTTTGATCTAACTCATCCTATCCTTTAACTACCCACTTCAGTATGTTGATGTTAATCTAAATTTACGTTTATCTTTATCAATACCCTCCACTCTATCTAATATTATCGTCTATCTATCCACTTCAATCTTTTTGTTTCTTTTTGTGAATCTAAATTCACGTGTATCTTTTTCAATGCCATTTTATTTATCCCATTCTATTCTTTATCTATCGACGTCAATCTCTTTCTATCTCTTTGTCAATTTAAAATCACATCTATCTTCTTAAATATTCTCTTCCCTATCTCATCGTAACATTGCCTATCAACATTCATATTTTTGTGTCTATTCTCCAATCTGAATCACTGTCAATCTTTTTAAATCTTATCTTCTCTATTTAATCATATCATTCATCTGTCAAGGTTTATCATTTTTCTATTCATTTTTTGATCTAAATTCACATCTATCTTTTTCTATCTTTTTGTTAATCCAAATTTTCGTCTATTTATTTTATTCCACTTTTCTGTATTCCATCTTATCCTTTATCTGTCTACGTCAAACTGAATAAATTTTAAGTATGTAGGTTAGGGTGGTCCAAACATGCATGGCAAAATTTTTTTGCATGCCAGAGGGTAACGTTCCCCCCCCCCCATTTTATTTCAAATCCGAAAAAGAAATTCCTTAATTTTTTATTTTTTCATTTTAACAGGTGCCGGTTTTAACTTAGAGTTTCCCATGTAAAATGCATAGGGAAAAATCACTTTTGAGTTTTTAGAATAACTTTTTAGGGTTTGAAAAAATGTGACGGGAAAGAATAAAGGCTTTTAGAGAATTATCCAACGAAGAATTTCATCTATCAGAAATATGGGTTTAACACCCCTAACACACCCCACGAGTACCTGAAAACTAACCTTAAAACAAAAAATGTCAATTTTTCATGAAATCGACCTTTTGAACACTGTATTCTCGGATTTTTTTACTTAAAATTATTAATAATGGTCTCGTGGATATATTTATTATGATTGGCTAATTAATTTTTAATTATTTAAACAAATATAATTTGTTTAAATAATTTTTTTCTTGAAAATTCGTTTTCCCCTAAAAATTATTATCATCAGTCTAATGGAATAATTATTAACATTGGGTAATTAATTTCTTATTATTTAAACAAATGGAATTTGTTTAAATAATTTTTTACGAAATTTCGTTTTTTCCCTTAAAAATTATTGCTATTGGTGTAGAGGAATATTTATTAACATTGATTGATTTTATTTTTTTTTTAAATTTTTAAAAAATTATTATTTAAATATTACTGATAAATTAATTATTATTATTAAATTAATTATTAATAAGTTATTAATTATTACTGCTAAATATTCGACTAGACCAACAGAAGTAATTTTTATTTTTAAAAAATCGAAATGAAATTATTTAAACAAAGACCTTTTGTATTAATAATTGAAAATGAATGATCTAATGTTAAAATATATAATCCACTAGACCAATAGTAATCATTTTTAGGGAAGAAACGAATTAAAAAAATTATTTAAACAAATTCCTTTTGTTTAAACAATTTAAAAGTAATGTACCAATGTTATTAAACATTTAACTAGACTAACAGTAATAATTTTAAGAGAGAACAAAAATGTAAAAAATATATTTAAACAAATTTCACTTGTTTAAATAATTAAACATTAGTTAACCAATAATAATAAATATTACATTAGACCAATATTAATCATTTTACGTGAAAAAAGACCAGAATAGAGTGCTCAAAATGTCGATTTCATGAAGAATTGACATTTTTTGTTTCAAGGGTACTTTTCAGTTACTCGTGGGGGTGTGTTAGGGGTGTC
>NC_046657.1:9348174-9374914 GCF_010883055.1 Belonocnema kinseyi
AAGTGACTTTTCCTCATGTATTTTACATGGGAAACTTCAAGTCAAAACTGACACCTGTTAAAATCGAAAAATAAAAAAATAAAAAATTAGGGGAAAAAATTCTTTTTTTGGACTTAGAATGAAATTAGGGGGAACGTTGCCCTCTAAAAAATAAAAGCCTTTTTGAGCCACCCTAATTTAGGTATATAAGCATGGACATCATGTTGTCTTTTTGCACGTGGCCAACATCAAATTAATTTTTTAAATAAATTTTCTAAGTTTCCAAAGGATTCACGAATGTGGAGGGAAAGAAAACAACAAAAGTACTAAAACCCGGAAGACAGAAATATAGATAAATAAAGATGAATTATATTAAAGAAATAAAATGAAGTAAAGAAAAAGAAAAGAGTTCTTGGCGAAGAAAGGTAGAGAAAGAAAATAAAAAAGTATTGGGATTGTCGATACGACAAGATAGAGTTTCAGGTGTGCAGAGTGAACAATTGAGAGATAGAATAATTCTATCTTTTTCTATGCACCAATTTCGATATTTTTCAATCTTTCTTTTTCCAGCAAGGTACCACGTAAAATGCGTTCAGAGTTTAAATTATGCATGTGGGGTCTGAAATTTAGCCACTTATTTTTTTTTCCATAACCGAATTGCTAATAAAAATAAACTGTTGATATTTGAAACCTCTAAAATTAGGAACTGAAATTAAAAGTAAAAAAAAATTGACTGATTTATTATCTATCGAAACTTATAAAAATGTATATATCAAGTTTGACGATTTTTTGGCAGATGGCAGCACTTAGATATTTTTTGGAAAAAAATCTGTCACATTTAAAAAAAAATTGTTTAAATTTTCAAATTCAAAATAAAATAAGAATAAGCCAATCATTTCTGGATATAAAAAAAAATTACAATTTGATACACTTCTAATTTATACCATAGAAGATTATTGAACAAATGTATATTTAGAACAGAAAAAATTAATATAAAGGAGAGAGTAAAAAGATTATAGAAGATAAAATTAATAATGAATTAATGTGAACTATTATAAATATTATGAATAACTACTTTATGATTTAAAATATTAGAAAATAAAGAATGACAATAAAAAAAACATTTTGATAGAATATAATCCATAATAATTTATTTACAGCATTTTTTATACATCAATGTAAACTTAATTACAATATGATTAAAGTGAGTATAGAAAGAGGAATTTTCTCAGCGAAGATTACTAAGAATTTATACTAATCATATTTTTTTTTTAGATTTTTTCATTTCTCTTTAAAATTCCTCCCTCTTTTTGGTCACAGAGAACACATTTTATAGAGGCACACACACATAATTACTCTAGAGTATAATTACATTATTAATTAAATAATCCTCCAAATAAAAATTTTCCACCATAGAAAAATTTATAACAAAATATTATAATTTTGAAAAACTTAAAAATTTATCGTTTCCTCTAAAAAAAATTCAAATTGAGTTTTATGTGATTTCAATTTGAATTTTACAAAGGAAATATTGTCACTATAAATGCCTATTTCAATCATAATAAATCTTACATGACTGCATAAAAACATTGATTGCATTGATTAATTTATCAATTGATTAATAAACTACGATAATAAATTAATTACATTATTCCTGAATGCAATCTATCACTTTTTTGTGTATAGAATCGCAACAAAGAGACTAAGAAAAAGTCATCTAATTTTTTTTGGGCCATTCAAGATTTTTGAAAAACTGCATTTTTTACTTTCATTGTTTTTTGACTTCTATGATTTTTTGATTTAAAAAAAAAATTATTTTCGGGAATCAATATTGTCTTCTTCTGGATGGGCTGCGTTCCATTCGAGAGCCTTAAGAATTTCTGGAGGAATTGGGGGTGGGGTTGGCAGATGAGCCCCCTTGGGTTGGAAACCATCTTCGTTGGCAATATATTCCAATTGAATTTTATTTCCCTCTGGGTCAGTATAGGAAAATTGTCCAATTGCCTCCATTGCTTCATTTTCGGCTCCTGCATTTTTTAAGTGGCCCTCTTCCTCAGCCGCAATTCCATTTCCGGTTTCGTAACTCCATTTATAAGAGCCATCTGGATTTGGACCTTCCTGGCTTTGCCTTAGGATTGGGATTGGACTCGTTGGCTGTTGGGCCCTTGCAACTGCTATCAAAGCTGCCAGAAATATCACCTGAAAAAAATATATATATTTTTTTTGTTTGAAATTTAAAAAATGGGCACGATTGGGGGGGGGGGGGGGGGGGGGGGGGGGGGGGTTCTACAATTTTTAAATAATATAAAATTCTCGTATTGTTTATTGAAGTAACTCCTTTGTTCCCAAACACTGCTCCGACCCAAGTCGCTGATCAATCTCTCTAGACATCACCCCAGGCGAAGAGATCCGAGGAGTCATTATGTGCAGGTGAATTAACATTTTTAAAATATAAAATCAGGTTATATTTGTTAGTATAATAATAAAGATTTAGAATTTTCTAATAATAATTTTATTTCATGATGATATTTATTTTTGAATGCTTATAAACAATTTTGGTAAAAGAGATCATTTTTATAGTGAACGATCTTTTTTAATATTGGGAAATAATTCTGCTCTTTACATTTGGCTATCACACTATAATTTTTCAATTTTTTTTTGTATACACTTATAAAAAAGATGAGAAAAACGACGACAAGATTTCCGGGAAAATTGTTAATGACTTAAGTTTTATTTCAAAAGAATAATTTTTAATTTAAAAGATTTTAGAATATGTCGAAAAAGAATCTGGAATATTCTTAATGTTTTAAAATTTGTTTAGGATTTTGAAAAATTACGAAAACTAATTTATTTCAAAATATTTTTTGAAGTTTTAAAACGTTTAAAAAGTTAAAAAAAAATAGTTTAACATCTAGAAATATTTCATTTTTTTTTAACGAAATGTAGATTTTCGAAAATTTTGAAATGAAATTTCAAACATTTTTAATGATTTTGAAAGTTTTAATGAAAATAATTTTTTTTTAATTCCAGGGTAAATTTGGATTGATATTTTATTATAAAAATTAATTTTTATAAATATCTTTAAACATTTAAAATTTTTCCCTCAAATTACGAAAAAGAATTTATACAATTTTAAAGTGAAATTTGTCAATATCGCAAGCTTAGAAAATTAAAAAAAATCAAAGAAATTTAAGGGATAATACAGAGTTCTAAAAAGAAATAAAACCAATTTTGAATATTTGAAGTACTTCAAAAGGTTTTAAGGGACTACATTTTTTAAAGAGGTTTTGGAAAACATTTAATAGTTTTAGGTCTTACAATTTGTTTTACAAGAATATTTAAAAGATTTGAAAAAAATTGTTAACGATTTCCTTCAATTCCGGATTTTGAAAGATCATTTTGCAAGATCATAAAATTTTAGAAAAATCCGAATACATTTGAGACATATTTGAAAGTTTTGAAAAGATACAGAAAGACAATACAGAAATTTGTTTAGGAGTTATGGGGAAATTTTAATCATTTTTTATTTGAAAACATGTATTTTTTTAACAATTTTTTTAATTTTGCAGAATTTTTTACAATTTCAGTAACAATTATAATTATTTTAAAAGAAATTTAGAAGTTTTGAAAATTTTTAAAAATAATTAAACGATTTCACAAAAAATTAGAGCAAGGCGTACATTTTTGAAGATTTAAAAATAAAATTTTCAAGTTTTTAAAAGATTTTGAAAGGCGTCAAGATAATACAAAAATCTTCTTAGGATTCCTGGGAAAATTTAAAGTTGTTCTTGAGAATATTAGTGTGATTCTTTATTATGGAAAATTATTTTAGGGGAACATTGAAATAGATCTTAAAATTTTTTTAAGATTTCCAAAATTGTCAAAGTAGAATCTGGTCGATTTTAAGAATATAAATAAAAATATTCTTAATGTTGTAAATGGTTTTGAATGTTTCTTTTTCTAAATTTTAAATAATAACTTGGTTTTAAATGCATGGTTCTGTCGCGACATCTTTAAAAAAATGCATTTAAAAAATGGGTTTAAATTTAATACAAAATTGTTAAAAATGTGTGCATCTTGTTCGAATCAAAATGATTTTTGTTTGAAAATGCCATTTTTCGATGTAAAAGAACAACATTTTATTTTATTTTTAATAATAATTTGGTTCGAAATCTATGGTTTTATCGTGATATTCTTTAAATTATTTATTAACTTTTTTTTCAATTTATAAAAAAATCGAACCTGGAAATATTTCTTAAAGATCTAACGTCATTTCGTGTTTTTAATAAAGAAGATGATCCCACATGTGTTACTTAATTACGAGAAATAAAAAAATAAGAATCGATTAGTTACACCGATAACGATGTAATTAAATCTTCAGTAATTTCCTGGTGTCTTGCATAATCGACTATAAACTTTATTCTAAATGATACATTATTAGCGGATAAATTAGAATGATTGCTTGTTGATAATCTTTAATAATTTTTTTTCTCTAAATTTTCACTCTCTAATACTTTTTGTTTTAATCAGCAATATGACAAATAATTAAATTAGGCATTTAAAAAATATTTATTGAAACAAAAATTTACCATTACAACTGTACAGTGAAATAATAAGACATTGTAATAATTGTAAAGTAAAGTAATTAAATATTATCACAAAAGTTAACAAATTGGAAATTGAGGACAAATAAAATATTCCGAAAAATGAAATTGCCAACCTTTTTAAATTCGTGAATCGGATAATTCCCAAATAATAAAATTCCTGAATAATAAAATTTCCAAACAGGAAAATTCACGATTAATAAAATTCCCGAATAATAAAATACCTAAATGTATGCAATAAAAAATTTCTTTATAAATATTATTTATTTATTAAAAATACAATAATGAAATAATTGTATAAAAAATGTTCTTTGTAATGTTAAAGTTCTAAAATTATTGTTTCAATTTAAAATAAGAATGGTTGAAAGAAATACATTTCTGAATAATTTTTTTTCTTCAATTATAGTGATCTCTAATCTTGATAAAAAATTCTGTACAATTGTTGCCTTCTACATTATAAAACAATTGTATATAAAAATAATAATTATAGAATACAAAAGTTGTTTGTAAAGATGAAAAGAAAACAAAATATGGAAACTATTATATAGAACACTAACTATTGTAAAAAAGTTTGCAATACAAAAAATATATAATTTTACATTCAAAAAGTTGTAAACAAAAAATTGTTTTTCATAGTACAAAAATTCACAATACTCGTTTTGTTATAACATTTGAGAAATAATAGTTGCGAAAGAATTAATTTTTATCCCGAAAATAGTATCGTGACAATAAAAGGTCGAAGCTGGGTTCACCAGGTCATCGAATATTTTGCATTGTAACACGATTCCTCCTCCTTTGCTTAGACGGCAAGTTACTCAAATGCGGGAAAGGCACTTCGCTTCACTTTGGCCTTTTGTGAACGCTCCCTTCTTTATTCAAGAAACATTCATCGAATAATGATACAATACAAATTTCGATTGACCTATTTTAAACATTATTATTTTATTGATGATTTTTCAATAAAAAAATAAATAAAAAGATGGAGAGAAGTCTGATTTCTAATTGAGATACAATAAATTTAGAATTAAAATCCTTTCAAATTCTAAAAGCATTCTAAATTTAAAAACCATCCAAGTTTGATAAAAATTTACATTTCATTTGAACAATCTTTTATTCAAAAACCGTTTAAATTCTGCCGAAAATAGGAGTGTCTTAACAGGACGACTGAAAAATCCCGAATAATAAAATTCCTGAAAATTTTAGAATATTAACAAATTGGAAAATACCGGAATAATACAATTCCCGCAGAGTTAAATTTCGGAAGCGTTAAAAATATTGCCAAATTGGAGAATTCCTGAATAATAAAATTCTCGAATTGGGAAATTCCCGGCAGAAAAATGCCGAATTATAAAATATCCGGACTAGAAAATTCCCAAACTTCAACAGCTACATTTTTTTACAAATATTATTTATTTATTAAAAATACAATTGTCAAATATTTTGACTGAAAAATTAATTCAAATGTTTGAAGTTTCTAAAAATATTGTTTAAATCAAAAATGACAATAATTTTTAAAAAATCTATTTCTAGATGAAAATCGTTTCTAATTATTGTTATTTTAAATTACTTTAAATTAAAACAATGATTATAAGCTGTTGTGACTTATATTATTTGTTAAATTTTCCAATTCAGGCATTTTCAAAATCCGAATTTTATTATTTGGGATTTTATTTTTCAGGAATTTTATGACTCGGAAATTTCATTATTCATGAATTTTCTAAATCTAAAAATTTTTGTCTGTAGTTTTATTATTTATAAATTTTCCAAAACCCAAATTTTATTTTTCTGAAATTTTATTATTCGGAAATTTGTAATTTGGGTAATATCATCAACTGTTCCGGAATTTTAAATTCTCGAATTTAAACAATCAAAAATTTTTCTTCATAAGTATTATTTATTTACTGAAAACACAATAATCCAATATTTTAATACAAAAGAATTGTAGTGTTTAAAGTTTATAAAATTATTCTTTCAGTTGAAAATAACAATAATTGAAAAAATTATGTTTCTGGTTGAGATTTTTTTCAAGTATTAGTATTTTAAATTAAAACGATAATTTTTTGAAACTTTAAAAATCTAAAATATTTTTTAAATATTTGGTAATTCTTTTTTTAAATAAAAATGCCGAATTCGGTAATATTATAAATTGTCGAGAATTTTATTATGAACGACCGAAAATTGCGGAAAAATAAAATTCACCCTTTAAAAAATTCTCTAATAATAAAGTTACTGTACCGCATATAATATAACCCAATTAGAAAATTTCCAACAGAAAATCGACCGAATTATAAAATATACAAATTATAAAATGCACGGATTATAAAATAATGATTAAAGTTTTTGAATTTAAAAAAACAATGACTGAAAACAAATTTCATCAGAAATGTATTTTTTCCAATATTGTAATTTCAAATCCAAACAATAATTTTAGAAACATTGAAACAGAAAAATAATGTTTAACTGATAAGAATATTTTATTATTGTATTTTTATTCGCAAATAATATTGCTAAAAAAGTATACTTGTTTAATTTCATAAACTTCCTCGTTTGGATATTTTATGGTTCACAATTTTCTGTCGAAAATTTTCGAATTTGGAAATTTTATCATTCGGGATTTTTTCAATTTGGGAATTTTATTATGCGGAAAATTTCTAATTCGGGAATTTCAGTGTCGGAAATTTTACTCTTCAGGATTTTGCAGTTGTCCCTTTTATTATTTGGAAAATTTCCTATTCGGCAATTTTATTATTTAGGAATTGTATAATTCAGAAATTTTATTATTCTCGAATTTTTTCAAATTCCGGAATTTTACCCTGTTAGAAATTTGTTTTTTCGAAATATTTCAGTTTTCCTGTCTTGGCGAGTGAATATTTAATTCTTTCAATTTTTAATTTATTTAAATGTTAATAGGCAAAGAATAAAAGAGAGAGTTGTACAATTTAACAATTTAAGATTAATGATTGTTTCCTCATTAGGTAAATATAAAGTATGATGCCAAATGTTGTTCAATAATGACTATGACTTTTAAAAATTATTACGTAACTGCGCATAATTGAACCTGCGGATGCCCCTTTAATTTATTACCTGTCTTTCTCTAGCGCAACGCGATCTTCACATTTGTGACGAAAAATAATTAACCTTTATGTGTACTCACATCTCAAATCATTTTTATTGGATCTATGTTGTGAAATATATTTTTTTTCAATATTACTTAAGCTGAAAACTAATTGTTGAATCATTTAACTTAATTAGCATCATCAGTCAAACGTTTTGTGTGCAGGTTGGTTTTCCATTTGGCGGGAACAATTATTTTTAACACAAAATAAAAATTTTGAATAAGAATTAATTTTTTACGTTTATTTGCTTCTTAGGTTATATATCTATAATTTTCTTAAGATTCGTGAAAAAGTTTAGAAATATTTTCGAAAATTTCCGGCACATCAAATTTAATTTTCAACAAAAAAGTTAATCTTCAACCAAATACTTAAATTTTTCAATAAAAAACTAATACTTCTCAGTGAAAAATGAAACAGTAGATATTTAAATGCAGAAAGATTTTTATTTTAGATTAAAAGCTACTGAATTATTCTAAAAAGTCAGACTTAATTTTTTCCAGAAAAGAGAACATTTTAAGGAAATATTAACATATTCAACGAAACAAATAAATTTTTAATTAACCTTACAAATGGTCAACCAAACAGATGATTTTTTTGAATTTTTGACTACATACGTGAGCTTTTAACCAAAGATATGAATTATCAATGAAAAATAGAATAGTTGATACAGTAAAACTAGAAAATATTTTAATTCTTACCAAAGGAGATAAATTTGTGAAACGGAAATACGAACTTTCAACAGAATTGTTAAATTGTCAACAAAAAAATATTTTTTAGTCAAAAAAGAAAGAAAATTGTAGGCAAATAATAATTTGAGTGGAAGACATCATTTTTAATACAAAAGAAAAATGTCCAAAAACTATATATATTTTTTAAGTTTATTGTTTATTTACTTACAAGTTATATAAATATAGTTTTTCTGGTTTCTCTAAAAAATTCAAAAAGATTTGTTAACAATTCAGACATATCGAAATAGAATCTCAAAAATTTCACATTTTTTTTTTATTTCATAGGATTTTAAATTATCTCTCAGGATGGATTCGAATTATTCCTAAAAATATCACGAAATCTTCCGGGTTCGTTTTTGATAATTTTGGAAATCTTTCGTAATGTTTTTAAATATTTTCTTAAAATAAATGAAAAAAAAAAATAATAACTTTAAATATTCCTATGAATCTTAAGAAAATTTTTTTTATCATATTGAACATTTTGAAAAAAAATGCAATAAGAAATCTTTTTTAATCACTTTTGAAATTGTTTTAAAAATTTTTAATGATTTCAATTTTCCATAAAATTTTTGAAAAATTCTGCAAAATTAAAATATTATTTGGAAAATCTTTCATATTCTTTTTTGACAATTTTTTAAATTTTTTGAAATTTTTAAAAATCGTTTTGAACATATTCCTAAAATAAATTCTAGAAAATAAAACATTGTTAAAAAATTTCCAAAAAAGCGTCTGAAAAATTTGTTTTCTTTCGAAACCTTTTAAAATTCTTAAAAATCCTCTAAAATTTTGGTACCAAATCTTTAAAAATCTGCATTTTTTTAGATTTTCTTAACATCATTTTAATTACAAAATTATTTTCCTAATATTCTCAAAACTTTAGAATTTTTCTGTAATATTTTACATATTGTTAAATATTCTTTTTAAATTAATATTTCAATATAAAGAATCGCATTTAATATTTTCAGAAATCTTAAGAAAATTTTGTATTATCTTGAAACTTTTCTAGATTCTGAAAAAGCTATGAAATTACATTACAAATTTTAAAAAATCTACATCATTTTTAATTTCCGCAGAAATTATATTTTCTTTATTATTAAATAATCATTTACAATTTAGATTTTATCTAGCAAACAATTTAAAAAATTAAAATTCCTCCTTTGGATATTTTGATTAAAAAATTCCAATAAGTTAGTAAAAAACAATAAGTGCGAGATTTACGAGAATTCAGACCTAGGAACATTACATAAATTAAACGGTTAAATTTAATTAAATAAACAAATTGAATTGGAGATTTTGAATAAATTATAATAAACGCTTAAGCTGAATGCATGATCTTCACACGTAATTATGCAGGTAATTAGTTCTTGATTGGCGTGACATAACTGTATTGTCACTATTTTAGTTAAAATTCATTGAAACGACTTTATACAAATGACGTCGCACTATTCACAAAATTGGAATATAAATAATTGTATTTGAATTCAAATTCTATTATTTAAAAAAATACATTATAACATATAAATATAAAATAAAATATTTGTTAACAAATATATCAAATAAAAATAGTTTTTTATTTCATCCTTTCTTTTCAACTTTGAAATTTTTTTAATAAGTTACAATGGATTCAATTCTCTACCAAACAAATATTATTATTAAACGAATTTTATTTTAAAAAATAATAATTCAGATGTAAAACGAACAAAATATAATATTAATCTTAAGCAAAATATTTTTAATTGCTTCTATAACCAAAGTACAAGAATTTTTACTTACTTTTACAATTTTCAAATTTTTCGTATTTTCTTTTAGATCTAATTTTGTTGATTCTAACTTTCAATTTGGAGAACTCAATCTGTATAAAAAAATGCAACAAGAAAAAAATTAGAATCCTTAAAGTCTCTATATTTCGAAAAGCTCTTTTTATTTACTTATTATTATCAAATTTGTATGTAACAAATTAATTTAATTAAAAATAAATAAATGCTTGATAAGCCCTACTCTAAAGAATAAAAGTATTACTATACCAGTTAAAATAATTAATTTTCGACAAAATAATTAAATTTTCAATAAGATGAACTTTCGATAAAAAAATTAATTCTCAACACAAAATATAATAGTTGATATTTCCGCCGAAATATATTTGGATTTTTAAAAAGAAAACAGTAGGGAATGGCCAAAAAATACAAATTTTCAACAAAATAATTTGAATCCTCAACCAAAACAGTCTAACTTTATACCAAAAAAAGGACTTTATAAACAAAATTGAATTTTTAACCCACAAATATACATTTTCTACCAAAAGAATTAAATTTTCCACCCAAAAAAGATGAGAAGGGAATTTTCAGTCAAAAAATGAATTTTCAACATTTTTAAGCAAAGAAATAATATTTTGGCTGACATAATGAATTTTCAAGCAGGAAAATTAATTTTTAACCCGATAGGTAAATTTTCAACTTTTCTACCAAAAAGGCAAATTTTCAATAAAAAATGGAAGTTAAATTTTCATAATAATAATTTTCAATCAAAAAATCTATTTTTCAATAGAAAAGAATGAATTTTGTTCAAGCAGAATAATTTTCTACAAAAAAAAAAAGAATAATTTTTAACAAAATACATGAATTTATAACCAAATAGATTACATGCATATTAAAGAAGATACATTTTTTACTAAATAACGAATGGTTTAATTTTCAAAAATAAAATAAATTAATAATAATTTGCAATGAAATAATCTATTTTTCAATCAAAGAATTTAATTGTAAACAAAAAAGATTACTTTTCTACCAAAAAAGATTGATTTTTAACAAAATACATGAATTTTTAACAAAAATTTAAAATTTTAAAGGAATTTTAACCTAATAGTTAAATTCTTAAACGAAGAATTAATTTTAAACCAGAAAGTTAAATTAGTCACCAAGAAGATTAATATTATATAATATGAAGTAGTTCAATTATCAGTTAAAAAAATTATTTTTAACAAAAAAAGAATTTCTGAAAAATAGTTCAATTTTTCAGTAAAAACGACAAATTTTCAACAACATTGTTGAATTTCCAATCAAATAGATTAATTTTAACAGAATATCAACCAAAGCTTAAATTTTTAAAGGAATTTGGAACCTAAATTTCCGACCAAAGAACTGAATTTTCAACCAAAAAGGTGAGTAAGTCATCAAGAAGATTAACATTCTACCAAAAAAGACTAAATTTTCAATGATTAGCCAAACATATAGAATGATTAAATTATAAGTTAACAAAGTTAATTCACAATAATAAAACATTTCAAAAACATAGTGAAATTTTCAGCAACAAATAAATGGGGTTTCTTCTCAAATGATAAGTTATAAAAAAATGATTAACAATGCAGTTTATTTTTTTTAATTAATTTTCTCTTCGAAATTATTGTTTAAATTTAAATAATGCAATGAAAATATATGAAAATAATTATCTTTTATTTATTGTAAAAATACTATTTACACTATGATTTAATAATAAAGTTACTAGTGCTCATGTGCTCATATAAAATAATTTAATATATTTATGTGATAAATAAGTATATAAAATTTGGCAAATGGAATTTTATAGAAAATTCGAGTAAAATTCAGAAAGTCGAATTTAATTTTACTTTGATGAATATTTTATCCAGAAATATCTGGAAAATGTATTATTTAAATGTTAAAAAAAATATATAAGCCGAGGAGTCATATTTTGTTATCGAGAAAAATAAACTACGAATTTTAAAGAATTATAAGTGAAAAAAATGTCATTCATATTGAATCCACTGAAATATTCTCGCTATGATAAAAAAATTTCTCGGAATCATACATAACTTTCTCAAATGACATGTGATTCTTTGTAAAATTTATAACAAAATGTTGGAAAATGAGCCGAGTTACTTCATTTATAATAATTAAATTAATTAGTTCCAATAATTTACTTATTTAATTTATTCTATGTATTTTGAGGGATGAAAAACGGCTTTTGGTTTCACTGGATTCACTATATAATCCGAAACTGGTGTGAGGGGTAGTTAGATTCCATTTGACGAATCGATTTTTTCCACTGAACTTACCGATTCCTTCATGACGAGAATTTAAACAATCTAGTCAGATTGTTTATAAAATATTTTTTATTCCCAATATTCCGATGGAAACGCTTCACTGAACTGACTCAAGAAGCGCTGCAAGCCTTCCGCTTTATATATTCTCATTCGCGGATCTTCGGTAAGGTAAGACGTAAGGTAATACCTTATTTAGACCCCCCACCCCAGATGTTGGTTGGGCCCAAGCGGTGCGCCAGTCCCGCGAACTCGATGCGCTTGTCTCATGTCTCAACGACTGGGGACCTCAGAAGTTGAGGTCAAGCTTACTCCACTGCAAAGGTCGTCCAGTCGCGGGACGCGGATTATACTCGTTATCGGAAAGCCTCCTATCAGGAGACATGAAGCTTGTCGATCGAATCGTGAACTTTCTTTTTTTAAATTGAATTTCTCGAGCAATTCTGATTTGGGACCCGCCCTTTGATTTGTATCAATAAATTAGGATTTAGGGGCCGTACTTGAATTACGCAACGGATTGCAGATCCACTACAAGACCCCCCCCCCCTGGAACGAACGGTGACAAAATATTTATGTCCATCTCCTGTGTCCCTCCTCTTACTGTGGGTAATTTATGGTTTTTAGAATTAATGAGATATGGGAGTTAAGACTTATGTAAACTTTTTTTATTTGAGAAAGACCCTACCTACTAATGGCAGCGAGTGGTGGTTTTATATGGCAACATTGTGAAGCTCTTCGCTTGGGTTGATCGGTGGAGAGATTGATCAGAATTCTGGGTCAGAGAGGTGTTGCGGAATGGATGTGTTATTTCTGGATCACGTGGAATTCTAGATCATATAAAAATCTATACTCACCCCCCCCCCCATGGCATAATAATAATGAGAAATACATGCTTTGCCGGATAAAAACTTCATTTTCAAAATTTCCTCATTTTTTCTTCACCAATTTTTTTATTTGCCCTGAACATTAACATTCAAATACCAGAATTTTAATCTTGTAATATTCTTAACAAATGATTTTTATAAACAGATTAAAACAAATATGATGTGTCAGAAAATAAACTAATCTTCATCAAAATATTTAAATTTGCAACGAAAGAGATAAACCTTTAATAAAAAAAAAGTTGTATACAAGGTAGTTTAACTTTCACTCACGCAGTTAAATTTTCAATTAAAATAATATACGTTTTCAAATATATACTTGAACTTTCAAGCAAAGATATGAATTTTTAAATAAATTTTCAGTAAAAAATTGATTTCTTAACAAAGTGGTTCAATCTAAATTTTAAACCAAATAGTTGAATTCTCAATGAGAGAAAATGAATTTTCAACCGAACTTTTGCATTTTCAACTAAGAAAATTCAATTTCTATCAAAAAGGATCAATTTTCGACAGAAAATGGAATAGTTACATTTTCAGTTTAAAAAATTAATTTTGAATAAGAAAATCTACTTTTCGACCATAAATATTGAAAGCTTATTTTATCCGTTGAAGATTAGTTATTATAATTAAAAATTAATAAATAATTGCATTTTAAAGAAAAAGGAATTGTTCTACGAAATAGATCAATTTTCAATAAAACAATTAAATTTTAAACCAAAAAGAATTACTTTCTAACAAAATTGTTGAATTTTTAATTAAAAAGGTGCTTGTCGATTAAAGAAAGGTATAATTTCTACTAAAATACATTAATTTTATGATCAAAAACACAATTTTTTCAAATAGTTGATTTTCATCTATATAGGATGACTTTTCAACAAAAATGCTGTATTTTCAACAAAAGAGTTGCATTTTTATCCGAAAAAGATAAAATTTATATTAAAACAGATACACTTTTGATTAAAAAAGTCCAATTTTTTAAAAAATAGTTCAACATTCGTACAAAAAAGATTCCAGTTGAATTATTTACACTCAAATATGCATTTTTAATAAAAAGTGAATTTTCTATGATATAGTGGAATTTTCAACATAACAGTTGAATTTTGAACAAAAAAGGATGACATTTTCACAAATTGTTGAAGTTTCAACCAATCGATGGCATTTTTATCAAAAAAGATACAATTTCTACAAAAAATTATGCAGTTTTAAATCAAAAAGAAAAATTTTCTAAACAATAGTTGAATTTTCACCCAAAAAAGATTTCAGCCTGACTTTTCAAGATAAAAATATGAGTTTCAAATAAAAAGTGAGTTTTCTATTAAGATACTTGAATTTTTTTAATTTAACAAAATTCTTAAATTTTCAACCAAACAGTTTTCTTTTTATGCAAAAAGACTTTTCAAATTAAAAAGGTACATTTTCAACAATAAAATTTGAATTTTTATTAAAAAATTATTTTAGTTTAGTTCTTATCATCAATCTTTGAGTTTTAAAAAATAAATAAATTTTCGAACAAATGATAACATTTATAACTAAAAAGATTATATATTCAGGAGGAAGTAACCGCAAAAGAAAGAAATATAAATTATCTACATATTGTTATATCAGGGTTACCGCGAAAATTCCGTAATTTTTTTTTGATCATTTTTTCATCTTCTCTTACCATTAATATTCAAAGACCAGAATCTTGTAATAATTATTACATTTCTCGTAGAAAATTGAACAGCTCAGATAAAAATGAACTTTTATGTTGAAAATTAGTATGTTTTAGCTGAAAATTTAAGTATTGGTAAAAATTCAACTATTTTGAAGAAAATTTGTTTTTTTTTTGTTAAGAAAAGTTTCCCTATAAAAATTAACTTATTGCATTTTTGATTAAAAATTGATATTTTTTTAGTTTCAAAATTCGACTATTTGGTTTAAAATTTACGTCATTTGTTGAAAATTGATCTTTGTCGAAATAAAATTATTCTACTTGAAAATTCAACGTTTTTAATGATTTTTATCCTTTATTGACGAAAAATATTTATTGGTTGAAAATTTAAATCTAAATATTGCGAAAAATTCGTCTTCTTTTACTTAAAGATGCGCCTCTTTTGGTACAAATTTAGTGGTTTGGTGAAAAATTATTTGTCTTTTTTTGATTCAATTGAACAATATTTCTTTGTTGAAAATTTAATTCTTGTTAAAAAAATTCGTTTTTTTAAATTTAAAGATGTATATCTTCTGGTGAAAAAAATCGTCTTTTTTGTTTTAATTCAACTGTTTTCCGTTAAAAATGAAAATATTTCGGTGTTTAAAATATAAATTATTTTATTGTTGTTTGAGAATTCACTTTTTAAATTTGAAATTTTAACTACTTATAGTTGAAAGTTGAACTGCTTTGTTAATTTATAAGAAACAGTCACTTTTTACTATATTCCTGCTCCCCTCCAAATAGTCTTACGTACTTTTTGGCTATTTCAAAAATTAATTCAGGACCTAGATAAACTATCTGCGAACAATAAACTACAACAAATCATAAAAAAATACAATATTTTACACTCAACTATACAAAAGTACGGTAAAATGCAATATATTACAATAAATCACAAGATAATATAGAAACTAAAATATATCAGAATAAAATATAACGAAGAAAAATAAGATCACAATACGCTATACAATAAAGTAGAAAGCAAATACTGAAATAAATTACATAAAACGCAGAAAACTAAAAAGAAATCAAAAGCGTTCATAAAACTACAGTAGGTAACAAAAAACTATAATAAAGAACGACAAACTATAATAGATTACAAAAAATTACAAAGAGCTGCGGTAAACTACAATATATTACAATAAACTTAAACACAGTTTTAACAAAAAATTACAATACAAATTTACAACAACAAAGCTAGAAAGGATTACCATAACACATTGCACAAAAATGAGATCAAAGTAAACTACAACAAACTACCAGAAACTACTACGTACATCACACTTTAAAAATCATTAAAAAAACTAGTTCAATAAAAACTAAAAAGAGTAAAATATAGTACAAAAAACATTAAAAAATACAAGAAATCAACAGAATGCAAAAAAATACAACAGATCCCAATAAATCACAATGAAGAACAAAAATTACAATAAACAGAAAAAAGACAAAAAAAGACAAACTACATTAGAATTCAATAAACTGCAGCAAAATATATAAAAAAAATTGAATGTATCAGAAGCATATAAAATAAACAAAAATAAGATAACAGTACACTACAATATATTCTAATGAAATGCAATAAATAACGAAAAACTACAATAGATCACAATAAAATACAAACACGTTTAGAAATAAATACTACAGTAAACAACAAGAAATTATGGAAAACTAACAACATAAATCACGATTTCAAAAACTTTTCTCGACCATCTGAAGCTTTTCGTCATATGAAGTGTACCCTCACAATAAACTAGAACAATAATATGAAAAAATAGAGTAGATAAAATTAAACAAAAATAAACTTTGACAACAGCAATAAAATAACAAACATTACAACAAAGTTCACAAGTGTAAAAAACTACAAAATAACACAATAAACTACAGCGAAAATTGACAAAATACAACAAAGTACAATAAAATAAAACAGCATACGATAAACTTCAATAGATGCAATAAACTACATGAAAGGACGAAAAAATACAATAGATCACAACAATCTACAACAAAGTATGCAAAAATACCCTTAAAGTAAGCTATAAGATAGTATGCAAAAATGTTTTAGATCCCACTGAAGAACGCTAACTTTAAAAAAAACAACAACAAAGACTACGATAAGGCACAAAAAGTCTGGAATCTACATACAACCACAAAAATTTGTAAAGCTTGCATAAGGCTATAATAAATAGCAATAAACTAAATAAAGAGCTAAAAATACAATAGATTATGATGAATTACAAAAAATACGGTAAACTACAATGTATCAAAACAAAAACTACAATTAGGGATGGAAAAATATTATGCAAGGCATGATTCAAAAGAAAATCTCCGACCATTTAAGCATGAATTAAACAACTTTAAACATTTTAAAAAATAGACTACAATAAACTCAAAAGAGTGGAAAACTACAAAAGATTAGGAATGTGCTTAGAACTTAAATTAGTCACAGCAAAGCATAGCAAAGAACAAGAAGATACAATACATTACAATAAAGTACAACAAAGAACGAAACAATATGCGAGATTACAATAAACCATAAGAAAGTATGTAAATATATCATAACATACAATAAAAACCATAAACTACACAAACCTGAAATAAAGTACAATATAATAAAACAATGAATAACAAATAATAGCAATTAGGAATAGAAGAATACAATAGCCATCAAAGAAATAAAAAGCTAAAATAAACCAAATTGACTTAAATAAATTACAATAAACTACAATACGCTATAGTATAAACGAATTAGAGAGTACAAGAATTGCACAATACAGCAACTGAGCGATACCAAAATTGTTCAGTAAAACAATAAAATTGTGCAAGACAGCTATTGTATTATACAATAATTTGACATTTAAAGCATTCGCCTGATACAAAAATTGCTTAGTACCATTCTACAATTTGTACTACAAATGGTAAAAATATTTAACTATTTAACTGTACTGCTATTGCACTGTATAAATCTATTGTACGATACAGCTAGTGTGCCATACAACAATTGTACTATACAGTTATTGTACTCTGCAGCTATTGTACGATATAATTATTGTACAGTACACAAGTTTTATCATTGTATTGTGTATTACAAATCGTAAAAATATTTAACAGTTTAACAATACAGCTAGTGTACCATACAACTATTGTGCTATACAGTTGTTGTACGATATAAGTACTGCATAGTACACAAGTTTTATCATTGTATTGTGTACTACAAATCATAAAAATATTTAACTATTTAACAATACAGTCTTCGCACTATACAGCTATTGTATTCTACATGTATTGCACTCTGCAGCTATTGTACTATACAGTTATTTTATTCTAAAGCTATTGTACGATATAAGTATTGGAAAGAACAAAAGTTTTATCATTGCACTTTGTTCTATAAATTCAAAAAATAATTCACTATTTAACTATACAGCTATTGCTTTATACATCTATTTTACGATATAGCTGGTGTACTATACAGCTATTGAACTATACAGTTATTGTACGCTGCAGTTATTGTACGATATAATTATTGCACACTATAAAAGTTTTATCATTGCATTGTGTACTACAAGTTGTAAGAATATTTAAATATTTAACAATACAGCTATTGCATTAGTACAAAAGTTTTATCATTACATATTGTACTATAAAATGCAAAAATATTTTATTATTCAACAATACAGATATTGCACTATACATCTATTGTACGATACAGATAGTGTACTATACAGCTATTGTACTATACAGTTATTTTAGTCCATAGCTAATATACGATATAAGTATTGCACAGTACAAAAGCTTTATCAAGTTGTAAAAATATTTCACTATTTAACTATACATCTATTGCATGATACAGCTAGTTTACTATGCTGCTATAGTGCTCTACAGTTATTGTACTCTGCAGCTATTGTACAGTATAAGTATTGCGCAGTCAAAACTTTTATCATTGCATTTTGTACTACAAATTGTAAAAAGATTTTAATTCTGAACAATACAGATATTGCACAATACATCTATTGTATGACACAGCTAGTGTACTGTACATCTATTGTACTATACAGTTATTTTATTCTGCAGCTATTATACGACATAAGTATTGCACAGTACCAAAGTTTTATCATTGCATTGTGTACTAAAAATTCTAAAAAGATTTTAATTTTTAGCCATACAGATATTGCACTATACATCTATTGTACGATATAGCTAGTGTACTATACAGCTATTTTCCTCTACAGTTATTGTACTCTGCAGCTACTGTAGGATATAAGCATTGCATAGTACAAAAGTTTTATCATTATATTGTGTACTACAAGTTGTAAAAATATTAAAATATTTAACAATGCAGTATTGCATTAGTATAATAGTTTTATCATTGCATTGTGCACAACAAACTGTAAAAATATTTAACTATCTAACAATACACATATTGTACTATACATCTATTGTACGATACAGCTATTGTACTTTATAGTTGCTTAACGATACAACTATTCTACTATACATCTATTGCACTACCCAGCTGTAGTATTATGCACCTATTGTACTACGCAGCTATTGTACGATACAGCTAGTGCACGATGCAGCTATTCTATGATACAAGTATTGCACGGTACACCAATTTTATCATTATACTGTGTGCTAAAAATTATGAAAACAAAATTGTAGAATTTAAAAATGTAACAGCAATTATGAAAACTGTGCAGTATTAAAATTGTACAATCTAACAATATCAGATTGCAGAAAATGAAAAAAAAACATTTCAAAATTTAAAAAATTGAATAGTACAAGAAACAAATAGTGTAACCAGGGCGAAGCAAAGTAATTGTAAGGTATCACAAATGTATAGTAGCGCAATTGAAAGTCGCAACAATTATACAATAAATAATTGAATGTAAATAAAAATACAAACTATACAATACAATAAAAAAATTGTAACAGAAACCAATGGTTGAAATACACCATATAATACAAAATGCAATATATAAAACAGTGAATTGTGTATTACAGAAATTTTATATCGTACAATTTCTGCTAAAAGATTGTATAACAAAAATGATTTTAAAGTGTATTAATTGTACAATAATAATTATGAAAAAGTACAATCTGCAGTAAAAACTAACGTGAAAATGTACACAAATCCTGAAGAAAATAGTTAAATTGCAATATTTTTTAACACAAAAATGGATATATATGTCCGTTGCTGAATGGGAGAAAAAAAATGTAATGCATTACGTCACCCTTAAGGAAGATTGTAATGAACGATGATGATGCATTGGATGTTTTCCGCATGTGGAAGCTTTGATGTTTTATCCCATGCGACTCAAGGCTTAAAACCGGTATAAAAATGGTAAATATTTATTGGAATCCTTACTTGCATGATTACGTCAATTAAGACAGGTCATATTATAGGATAAAATAAAATAAAATGATTCAGAGTTTTCTTACAATAAAAGCTGAAAACCGTTATGTTATACTAACCAGTTTTTCATAAACGACTTTCTTTATTCACTTTTAAATAAATTCCTTATCGAGAATTCGATTATCATTATCTAAGGTTATTGTCATTAACTTGATAATAGAAAATAGAAAAAAATATTTTCGAATCTAAATACTATTTTTTGCATTAATTAGTTCACTTAATGTTCTGTAGTATTCCGGATTTCAGAGGAACCTCAAAGAATACCATTTTCATCCAAACTTGATATTCAAATCAACGACGCACTTTTCGAAACATAAATAAAAACCACAGATATTTACGAGACACATTCCTTTATTTGCAAACTGATTTTTGCAAAACATGCATAAAAATTGTAATTGCTTTCGTTCATTTGCGCATTAATTCCAGTCGATAAATCAATAACTGGCATACAACTTTTTTCTTAAAAGTACTATATGTATCACTGAAAAACTACTTGTTTAAAAAAATTCAAAAATATATTAAATTTTTTTTTTTTTGATACGAAGACATTGGAAATTATGAAATAGCAAATAAAGGTTGTTTTCAATCTCAATTGCACTTTGTGGTAATCACACTGATTAGAAAATTATTATAATTTTTGATAAATTTGAGTGACATAATAATGCTTTATCTTGATTGTTCTCATGACATTCTTCGCCTTAGACGATGTAATCTAATATGCAAATGAATGAAGATTTTATTTTTCAAAACAAGATATGACGGGTGGTTGCGAATTCATTTTAAAAGTGAAAAATAACTTATTTCTGTGATAAACGAATTCGCACTACTTGAACTTCGAACAAATTAATTTTATTCATAAGAAAAGAATTTTATTTTCAACAAAATTGTTGAATTTTTCGTCTAAAAAGATCAATTTTGAACAAAAGGGTGTAATAGTTGATATTTAAACGTACAAATACAATTTTTTTTTAAATGAGGTTCAAAACAAACAATACAAATTTTCAACAAATAAAGATGTTTGAGTCATGAAAGGAGAAAAAGTTGATCTAAATCTTTCAACCTTCAAGCCAAAATACGAATTTTCCAAACAAAAATGGAATTTTTTAACAGAAAATATGAATGTTTAGCAAACCAAATTAATTTTTAATGAAAATTTTTCTGTTTTATAAAAAAAAAATGAAATTTAAAATTCAGAAGATTATTTTTGTACGAAAAAATCGGAATTTTCAACTAAAAAATATCAATTACTTTTTAAGTTAAAATTCTTTTATTTATAACAACAAAAAAACGAATTTATAAAAAGTTAAATTTTTAGCCAAAGATAAAACTACCACTAACGAAACTACTAAAAAAAATTCATTAAAAAAATAAATATTATTATTATTATTATCATTAGAAACTAAATTTCCAAGTAAAACAGATGAATTATTATATCAACAAGACAAATTTTCCAAAAAAAAGAGTTGAATTTTCATCCTGCAAAGCTTTCAGTAGAGTTTTCAGCATCAAAATATGCATTTTAAATAAGAAATTAATTTTCTACGAAAATGCTGAAATTTTCAATAAAAATAAAACGAGCTTTAAATACAATTGTTGAATTTGAACTAAATAATTACATTTTTATCCAAGAAAGATGAAATTTATACTAATATAGATGAACTCTTAAATCAAAAAGACCAATTTTTTTAAAATAGTTAAAGTTTAATAAAGAAAAGAAGATTCAGTTGACTTTTTAACACCAAAATGTAAATTTAAAGGGAGAAATAAGTTTTTTACGGAAACATTATAATTTTTACACTACAAAGACCAATTTCCATCAAAAACATTTCTACTTTCAACCAAAAAGAATAACTTTTCATCAAAATTGTTGAAATTTTAAATAGTCGAATTTTTATCCAAGAAACATGAAATTTTTACTAAAACAGACGATTTTTTAAATTAAAAAAAACATTTTCTACTAGAAAAGGTGAATTTCATTTTTAAAAAAATCAGTTAACTTTGCAAAAAGAACATTTAATTTTGAAACGAAATAATTGAATGTTCAATCAGAAAGCATGATTTTTCAAATAAAATTGTTAAATTATTTAAACAAACAGTTGCATTTCTATCAAAGAAAGATGAAATTTCTACTAAACGGATGAATTTCTTTTTTTTTTGTAAAATTTAAAACCATAATAGTAGAATTTCAATCAAAAAAGATTTCCGTTGACTTTTAACATTGAAATATAAATTTTAAACAAGATGTGAATTTTCTACGAAAATATTTAAATTTTTTAGCCAGAAATACAAATTTTCAACAAAAAAGTTTAATTTTCCACCGAACAGGGTGACTTTCTAACATAATCGTTGAATTTTCAACAAAATAATTGCATTTTTATCCAGGATATTAGTTTTTTACCAAAACCAACTAATTTTTAAAAAATGTTCAAAGATAGTTGAATTTTAATAAAAAAAGAGTCGACTTACGAAAGAACTAGAAACAAGATGAATTTCCAATAACAAAGTTACATTTTTTAACGAAAATGTTATTTTTTAAAATAAAATAGACATAGTTTCAAAAACAATAAAAAATAGTTGCATTTTAATACAAAAAAAAGATTTCTTTTAACTGTTCAACATTAAATTATAAATTTTAAACAGGAAGCAAATTTTTTACGAAAACATTAATTTGTAACCCGAAAATACGAATTTTCAACAAAACCGTTGAATTTTTTAACAAAAAGGATAACTTTTAAACAAAATTGATGATTTTTTAGACAAATAATTGCATTTTTATTCAAAAAATATGAAATTCCTACCAAAGCGGTTACATTTTTAAATAAAAAAATGGTTAAATATTAATAAAAAAAATCTAAGTTCATTTTTCAACACCAAAACATAACTTTTACACATGAAGTAAATTTTCAATAAAATAGTTGAATTTTCAACAAAACAGTTTAATTTTTGTCCAGGAAGAAGGATTTTTTAATCAAACTGGTAAATTTTGAACCGATCAGTTGCATTTTTATACGAGAAAGATGATATCTCTACCAAAACAGACGAATTTTCAAATAAAAAAGAAAACTTAAAACAAAAATATTTAAATCTTCATCCAAAAAAGATTTCATTACATTTTTCAACACTTTATTCTGCACAAGAAGTAAGTTTTCTATGAAAATACTTTAAATTTAAATTTAGAAAAAACTTTCAACAAAACATTTAAATTTTTTACCAAAAAGGATGAATTTTTTAATCAAAAAGGGAAAAAAGAAGTAATTGATTGTCATGAAAAAATTAAAAAATTAAATTGATTGTATTTTCTTTAATGCTCAATCAATCGTTTAAATTTTGGACCAAAAAGGAGACATTTTGTAATGAAAAGGACAAGTTAAGAAAAAAATAATTTTTGAAAAAAAAAAAATAATTTTCAGTTGCCTTTTTAACTTTAAAATATAAATTTACAACAAGAAGTGAATTTTCTACAAATATACTTAAATTTTCAATCAGAAAAACGAACTTTCAACAAAATAGTTGAATTTATTAACGAACAATAAAACTTACGTGCTTATAAAATATTATAGACTATTTTCAAGGGTTCGTGTCCGTGCTAAATTAGTACGAGACACGAACCCTCGAAAATTCTACATGTCGTTAAAAGTCGGTAATAGAAATTTTTCTGCAGAGAGAAAGAGGAGTGCCAAACTGAGAAGTCCTTAAGAGACTAAACTTCAAACTAATAAAATCTGGTCTTAAATAGAGACGAATTTTATTTTTTAAAGGTCCTTGACAAAAGTTAACATAAATTTAAATACTCCTACATCTTCTCTTTGATTTGAAAATACATTAGGCTATTTTTAAGATAATCGAATGAATAGTATTAGCATAGAGGAACACGACCTTAGTCTTGCCACATAAATCGGCATCTGGAAGTTACAACAAACCTCTGCATAAAATTAAAATTATCAACAACTTCAGGTCATCGTTAGATCAAATAACTTAGGTAGTAAGGCGTCGTCCATAAATTACGTTTGCAATTTGTGGGGGAGAAGGTTACACCGAAACTTCGGTCCTTAAGGGTGGGGTTGGGGGAGTAATGAAAATTTCGTTACGAATTTAGATAACATTCACTACGTTTCCTAAAGATAAATTAAAAATAATTCTTGTTTTTTTTTCTGCTTTAAGAGATATAACGGCAAGTGGGGTAGTTTTGGACTTGTGGGGTAAATTCGGACATTCCTAGATTGATAGTTTAAATTACTTAAAGGGGTTTCAAACAGAATCTAGAAGCAGTTGAAGCTTTCTTAAGGCTTTAATTGGTTCTAGATTCTGGTTGAAACCCCCTTGAATAATTTAAACTATCATTTTAGAAATCTCCGAACTTACCATACGTTTCTGAAATTACTCTGGCGGTAGCCTTTAAGCCCTTTTTCTTGTTTTTTCGCAAAATGCAAACTAAATGAATAGAACCAAATAAAAAACACTAATTTTTGTTGAGAAGTCTACTATTATATTTTTGGTCCGGAGTTCATCTCTTTTGATTAAAAATCCAAAATTTAATTATTCCTTTTTTGGAAAAATAATATTCAGGGTTTAAAAATTATCTTTTGAGTTGAACTCTTTTGTTGAAAATTCAATGTTTGAATGATTCAATAATTTAGCTGAAAATTCATATTTTTCTTTGAAAATGCAACTATTTTGTTGATAATTAGTTGTTTTTTTGTTGAGATATAATTTTTTGCACTATTAATTTTTGGATTTGAAAATTCAATCTTTTCGAAGATAATTCGTCTTGTTGGCTGGTATAATATGAACCTTCTTTCGAAAAAACTAATCTTTTTGGCTATACTTTGAAATATTTAGTTAAAAATACATATTTCTTTCTTAGTTGAAAATTTAACCACTTGGTTGAAAGTTGAACTAGTTTGTGAAAAATTAATATTTTGTTAAAAATTAATATTTTTGTAAGATTCACAACCTTGTTTGAAAATTTAGCTATTCTTTTCTTTCTTTGAGACTTAATTTTTTGACTAACAATTTAAATATTCCATTTCTACTTAAAAATTGGTATTTTTTATTGAAAATTGATCTTTTCTAGTAGTAATTTAGCTATTTTGTTAAAAATTAAACTTATCTTATGAAGATTTAAGTTTTTGGTAAAAAATTACCTTTTTTGTTGAAAAATCGTGTTTTGGTTTGAAAATTGAACCTTTTTGTAAATAATTCGTCCTTTTGGTTTTAAATTCAACAACTATATTTGAAAATCAATTTTTTTCTTCAAATTCGGATTTTTTTTGTAGAAGAATAATCTTCTTGCTAAAAAAAAATAAATTTTTTGGGGTAAAAATTGGATTGTTTGGTTGAAAATTCAACTAGTTGGTTAAACTTGTACTACTTTATTAAAAATTAATTTTTTAAAACATTTATAATTTTATTTGAAAATTATTCTCATTTTCGCTTCAAAATTAATATTTTTTCAGTCAAAATTGATGTTTTTCATTGAAATTTTATCTTTTCTAATTGAAATTAATGTATTTTTGAAAAAATTGGTCGTTTTTGGTCGAAAATTAATCTTTGTGTTGAAAATACAACTGTTTTGTAGATAATTCGTCCTTTTGGTTTTAACATTTAACGTATTTTTTCTAAACTCCTTTTTTTTTACTTGAAAAAAAAATTCACCTATTTGTTTGAAAGTTGAACTACTTGGTTAAAAATTAAAATCGAAGATTCATTACTTTGCTTAAATATTGATTTCTTTGTTTGAAAATTTAAATATTTAGTGAAAACCACTTTTTCGGTAGAAAATCAATTTTACTTGCGTTAAAAAGGCAGCTGTGTTTGAAAATTATTCTATTTTATTTAAGCTTTCATATATTTTGTTGAAAATTCGTATTTTTGGGTTAAAAATTTTTTTTTAATTTTTCATTAATATATATATATATATATTTAAATATCAACTATTAAATTTTTAGTTAAAAATGAGCATTTTCGGGTTGAACGTTTATTTTTTTAACGAAAATGTAACTGTTACATTTCTGGTTAAAAATCGACACTTTTCTAGTTTCCAAAATTCAACTATTTGATTGAAAATTTATTCACCTTTTTTTTTTGTTCTTCTTTTGGTAAAAAAAGTCAACCTTCTTCTTTGAAACTTCAACTATCTGGACTACTTTTAAAAATAATAAAAAACTGCAAAATCTTAAGAAAACCTCCAAATCATCTCACGTTATTTTTGGATGAACCCTACATCAATTCAGGAAAAAAATGTAGTCGGAAAAGATTACCTAGACAGAGGGCTG
>NC_046657.1:9374924-9376010 GCF_010883055.1 Belonocnema kinseyi
GGTCAACATTTACGGATTCTAAAAAGAAAGTAGGTGTGGGTCAAAATTTTCAGAAAAAACCATGACTTAAGTTTTACACGCCCCCTACATATCAAATAAAACAGTCATCTTTTTTTTCAAACGCAGAGCTATTTCCGTGTATGTTTCAGTTTTCGAATTAAGATTTATGTCAACTATACAACAACAGAAAATGAATGCATTTCTTTTGAGCAAAGTTGTAAATTGCATAACTGTGTTATGTTAAAATGTATCACAGAGAATTGCGTATGAAATTGTTAGTCGTAAATTATAGGGTGATTTTTTGGTGTCTAGGAAACGAAACTGGATTAAGAAGTCACGGTTCGGCATCATAATTAAATAAAGATATTCGAGTCACGTACAAGAATGCGGCAGAGTGACATCAAGGATTTGCTGCGGTGAATTACTCCCCCCCCCCCCCAACAATGCATTTTCTGTCACACTATTACAAGATGGGTTATTAAGTTATTATTTCCCCAGACCATCTTCTCTTATTCTTACGCACTTATGCTGCATTTTAAAATTTTAATAACGAACGATTATTGTTGTTTGGCACCGAATCTTGGCAATTATTTTAATTCGCGCCCCACGGTGGGGGCGAATTATCGTTTCTATTACGGTTGTACAATAATTCTAAAAAAATCCTATAAGAATCGTACAATATTCTAATAATGTAATGTGCTTGAATTCAAAGTAATATAAAATAACGCTACGAAGTACATTGCTTAGCTGCAATTTCCTGTACAGGTACCTCGGAGGATCCTGCACATGTTCCTGCGTAGGATGCTGTACATTGTCTTGCAATGGAACCTGCGCTGACGAACGAAACTTTGAATGATAGGTTCCTGTTCAGATTCCTTTGCGAAGTAAATTGAGACGCGGGTGCCTGTACAGAAACACTCATGGGGCCCTTTACAGAAAGCCGTCACGAAAACTTCTGTCGCTCACAGCTATAAAGTTGCCTTCCTTTTTATTCTCTTAAAAATTTGACTCACTATCGAGACAATCAAGAATCTTTAATTAAGAGAATCTTGGCAATTATTTTAATTCGCCCCAACGTTGGGCACT
>NC_046657.1:9376110-9403007 GCF_010883055.1 Belonocnema kinseyi
TACTTGAATTTAAAGTAATATGAAACACTGGTTCAAAGCACATTATGCAGCTGAAAATTCTTGTATAGGAACCTCGAAAGATCCTAGATATGTTCGTGAACACGATCCTGGACAGGACCTTGTGATGGAACCTAAACCGACAAAGGAAACTTTGAATGATCGAGTATAGGTTCCTGCTCAGGTTCCTTTGCGAAGTAAATTGAGACGCTGGTGTCTGTACAGAAACATTCATGGGGCCCTTTACAGAAAGCCGTCACGAAAACTTCTGTCGCTCACAGCTATAAAGTTATAGGTTCCTGCTCAGGTTCCTTTGCGAAGTTAATTGAGGCGCGGGTTCCTGCACAGACACATGTATTGAGTGCTTTACAGAGAACCAAGTGATTAGCGAACTCTCATGGATTAATGCAGGTTCATGTACAGGGTCCTAAACAAGACCCTGTACATGAAACCACACCTTAATTCACTATTTAAAGGAACCTGTACAGGGTCGTGTGCAGGATCATGTCCAGCAACATTTCTAGGATCCTCCGAGTTTTATGTACAGAAATTTTCAGCTGCGTGAAACTTGAATCTTTTACTTGAAATCTTTTACTTGAAATCTTTTACTTGAAATCTTTTACTTGAAATCTCTTGAAATTGAATCTTTACTTGAAAATTTTAGTTATGTCCTTGCACACAAAGCCAGGCACTATGTATTTATGTATTTACTATGGGTGCATTTATTTGTGGTCAATTTTCAAGCATAACTTATCAATAAATAACTTAATCAATAAATAACTCACTAATTGATAGTAAGGATGCCCTAGGGTTCTTTTTTGAAGGCCTGGTGGGGTCAAGCCTCTTTTTGTCACTCGAAACTTTTTTTTAGTTATGAGCCATATATAAACTACGTTACCAATTTTAAGCTGTTGTGACCACCCTCTTCCCCGTACTTAACTTAGTCGTTCGCTAAAGATGGATTTTAGTTTTTTAAATTTTCTTAAATAAAATTAATGTGGATACCATATTGAATTCAATGCAAAACACTTCAAATTTATAACATTTAAAGTCGAAATATGTTCCATTTTTAACGAAATAATTGCATTTATGAAAAAAGAATTATTTTCTCAAATTGAGAATCTCATCTCAAACGTCGTCTTGAATCCTGTCTCGAACCTCGTCTAAAATCTCTTCTCGAATCTCGTCTTAAAACTTTTCTCAAACCTTGACTCGAAACTCGTCTAGAATTTCATCTCTTCTTAAATTTCGTTTCGAATCTGGCCTCAAATCTCGTCTCGAACTTAAATTCGAGTCTCATATCAAATCTTAAATTTTGTCTCAAATTCCTAATCTCAAATCTGGTCTTGAATTTTGTCTCGAATCTTGTTTCCAATCTCGCTTCAAATCAAGTTTAAAATATCGTCCCGAATTTAGCCTCAAATCTCGAATAAAGTCTCAAATGTCGTCCCGAATTTCGCTGCAAATCTCGAATTTCCTTTCAAATTTTGAATTTCGTTGCGGATATCGAACTTTGCATTTTTTAAAGAAAAAAGCTAATTCAAACACAAGATACATTTTTCTACCGTAAAATATGAATTTGCAATCCAAATCAATTTTTAACAACACGGTTGAATTTTTTACTTTACTGAAGAAGGTTGAATCGTCAACTAAAAGTTAAACTTTCAATAAACAAGAATAATTTTCTACTCAATGCGACGAATTCTTAACAAAATACCTATATTTTGTACCAAATAGTTGAATTTGCAACTTATACAATAAAGTTCAAAAGGTGATGATAAAGTTCTAACCAAAAATTGGATAGTTATATTTTGAGATAAAAACTCTGTTAAAAAAAATGTGCCCGTTAAGGTTCGCGCTTGATGGTGTATTTATCTCACACTTCGCGCTCGATTTTGTATGTACCGCGCGCTACGCGCTCAAATTTTGTACTTTTCTCATATTCGTGCATTCGCATATACGCGATCGGTCCTTGCATTTCTCCCACATTCGTGCAGGGACCTTTAAAAATTAAAGATCAAGGACTCGCCAACTGTAATTTTGCGATTGTGAACTCTTTTTTGTTAAAGCTCTTTCAGGCTTAGCGAACACATAATCATCACCTATCTCGTGTTTCGCATTCGATTTCGCTCAAAATGTCAAATTGTCTACATTATGCTCAGCAATTTTATATCCAATATAATAAGTTTTTTATTTAGCTCTGCCTTGGATTGGAAATTAAGATTTTGCAAAATAAAGTACAAATTACATTTATCATGATCAATTTAATATTTGTTTATTATTTTGCGTTAAATTTTATTCTTAGCTGCGCAAAAACACGTATCAATTTAATAAATTTATTTCATGACAATTCAGAATATGCATAGAAATTGAAACAATCTTATTCTTATTGCCTTGTTTTTAGTTTTTTTTAATCTTGTTTTTTACGGTTAAAAAAATTATACGCTTGTTATCAAAAAAATATTCCTGATAAATTTGTAGATCTTTTTTAGTTGAATAAATTTTGTCTTACTTATTCACGTACCTTATATCGTTGTACTCAAATATAATTTTCTTACTTTCAATGTTTTTTTCAAAAATACGACAAAAACTACTTATCCTACAAAAAAATAATTCCTGAAAAATTTGTTATTCTTTTTTAGGCGCATCGTTTTTGTCAATCTATCTCGTTTTGTATTGTTTTCCACAAAATGGAGTTATGGCTTTTTCATTATTTTTTTTTGCGATGAAAAATTTAAATTTTCGATTTTTCGTTAGAAAAATTTAAAAAGTTTTTTAGGCAATCTTGTAGGGTCTTGAAAAAGTAACGTTTTGTTTTTCATGAATTATTCCCATATCACGCTTTGTTTGGCTTTGAATGTTAATTTTAGTTTGACTTTTTGGATTTTGAAAATTCTATAACTTTAGTCATTTTTATTTTATAAAAAAAGTAATGGGGATAAATTGTTCCTACTTTGATCTACTATAAATGGCTGTTTAAAGAAATTTTTATATATTGAAAAAATGTGTCTTAAAAATGTTCAAAATGCCCTAACTTTTTAAAATTTCTTCAAAAAAAGCTGGCTAATAAAGTTGTCCTTTCTTTTTCTATCCTTATAAAGTGTGCCTAAGGGGAATCTAATCGAATAATTCCTACAAATGTTACCATGTTCACAGTCGACAACGACAACAACGACAACGACGCCAAACAGGCACCAACGTAAAAACTATTTTTTCTGACTCAGGGGTTCTCAAAACGTCGACATTTGATGGAATTCACAAAATTCATTTTTCAGATAAAACCAATACCTTCTCATGAGGATGAGAATGTAATAACTTTGAAGAAAAAAGTCGAAGTTTCAACAAATTGTTAAATTTTCAACTTGAAAAATTAATATTCGACCAAGAAGATATATTATCAATCACAAGAAACAAATTTCCAACTTACTCAATGTACATGGTAAAGTTTTCAAAAAAACATTGAATAATTGAATTTTCAGATAAAAAAATTCTGAATGAAAAATGAATTTTCAACAAAGTTGTTAATTTCTTAACCAACAAAATCAGTTTCCGATTAAGGAAGAATAATGTTCTATCAAAAAGAAAAATTTTGAACAAAATTATTACATTAGAAGCTGAAAAGAAGAAGAATAAAAAAAAGAAAGCTTTATTTTTTCACTCATTTGTTGAATTTTTAAATATAATTATGAAGCCTTAATGAAACAATTAATTTAAAGAAAATTATATTACAATGTAATATAATTTCTAATTAGAATATGTACTCATATAATTTTTGGAGTGTATAATTAAGATAAATAGTATAAGTAGGATTTATTTTTTTGTACGTGATATACTAGTTATGAAATCACTGTTATATATTCGTTACGTATTTGAGTTCCATATTTGTAACATTACGGTCACTTATCCTTGTAAGACTGTTACGAAATAGTTATAATTAATTTATGAACGTTATAACACCGTCTTGGAATTGTTACAAATCGATCAAAGAACAAATTCACATCGTAACACTGTTACATATATGTCACGGCAATTTTACAGGACAATTTTATTCTGTAACACTGATACTAAATTGTTAGAAAAATATTGCTCGACTTATAAAGCTGTTGCAGAATTGTTACGGATCAGTTAGATCAACAATAGAGCATGTTCCTAACTGTTTTATAACTATTACATCACAGTTATATAACAGTTTTCGCTGAAAAGACTATATTAAAAGTAAATTACATGACCTTTTTCAAGAAAGAGATGAAGAAATTAAGAAAATTTTGGCTCTGGCAAAGAATCATAAAAATTATCAAAATCCCTAATTGATCTTTTAAATGCGTTTCAAGGATCCTAAATTATTCAAAAAAACCTTCAATGGCAATGGCATTTCAACCATTATTTTCGTAATAACCACATGGCTTGACCGAAGTCTTACGACATTTTTTTGCCCAGAGCATGTAATATAACATTCAGAGATGCGCACTTTTATAACCGATGAGCATATATAATATTGAATAACTCGGGAGCATCTGCCGCCGCGTGAAAGTAAAAATGTAGCCTTTGCATTTGGGTTAGTTGTGTGACCTCTCCAGGACAAAAGTTACGATGTAGTGAATCTCGAGTTACTCACATTCAGTTGGAAATGGGGCGTACTTAAGGTCCCGAAATGCAAAGAAATGATTTTTTGTCATCTCCTTTTTTTACCTGTAAAAATTTTTCAGATGGACCACCATCCAACTCAGCTCTTCCATGCCGTAGCTTAATTCGGCTGATAATTGCAAGATCTGCTAAAAATAATTGCCTGTCATTTTTCTCGCTCTTTATTTTCAGTTCTTCAACCAACGAATAACTCGGGACAGGAAATTCTATATAAAATCATCGTAGAACAAGCCGAAAATTAAAAAATCTGTCTGCTTCCCGAGCAAATTTTCATCGCGCGCTGCGCGCGCGTCTGTTGGTTCTCGTCTCGGGTATTTATTTTTTGCATTTAAAATGCTTGAATAAAACTTTATCAAAAAGATTTCTTTTATATCGTAGTATTTATATGCGTCTTCGTATTCTGAATTTTCTACTTAATTATGTATAATTAAAGATTAAGTTGCTCAATGCTCTGTAGGCTTTGAAGTATACATTCTCATCGTGACACTCGCGCTACGCGCTTTATTTTTTATAGACATTGGTAAATGTACACAGAAGAAACTGGGATTTAACTAAAGTTACGGTTCGAACAAAAAGTTGGTATCATTTAGAACTTGAGCTCCAATAGATACTTGTAGAGAGCCAAAAGGGTTCATTTAGAGCACTCTTGAAAAGAACATTAAGACGTATTCACAAACCAAACGCTTAAAAAGTAGGGCTGGTAAGTTAGAAATCTATTTACAGTTATCGACCGATGACTTGACACGAAAAGTTTCTTGCACACTGAGAAAACGATCTTTTTGATTCAAGTAAAAAGATTTGTTTGAATACATTTTTTTTATTGAACACACCTTCTTTATTTCAATTAATAAAAGCATTTGATAAATTTCAATACATGAAAGATATTGAAACTCATTGAATACAAGAAATTACTTGTTTGATAAGATTTCTTTGATTCAAATAAATGATTTCATTAGGCCTGAAGCATATTTTTTTCAAACGTCTTATAATTAAATTAAAGAACGTATTTATTTATTTCAAACAAATAATAGTTTTTCGCGCATCCGCGTCCGTTTTGGGGCGCTGCAGCTCCACTTAGTTTTAGACATTCAAAATGGTAGTTGAATCGTTGAATGTGTCAATGTGCCTGTTTGCGGAATGTGTAAGCAATAATGTTAAGGCTGTACCTGAGCGAAGCCTTCGAAATTTTCAAATTACACTGGGCAAGCTAGTAAAGGGTTAGTTTTTTCATCAATTGCAGACAGTCGCCAGTTTTATTTTTGCGTAACTTCAGACATCTGTAAGATAAATAAAAGTGCTCGTTCTGCGAAAATTGCTGAAAACCTAGAATCTACCCAGCGATTTAAATTAAATTTTTAAGAAAATTGATTTTCTTCCTATATTCTTAACCCTATTAAAAAGATTTAAAAGTTTATTTCGAGCTTTATGATTCTCAGAGTGTCTTCTAACCTCTAACCTACAGCTGTGACTGTTACTAGAGCGAAAAACATGGGTATTGAAATAAACAAATTCCTTTTTTCAATCCAAATTAAAATTTATTTATATCGAAAAAAATTTGGAATTAAGTTAACAGAAAAAATGTTTAACTTAAACAGATATTTTTCTCAGTGCATATGAATATGCATTTATTTTTATAACTTTGCTACAAATCCTGCAAATGTTATTTATCAAGTCATTATACCTATGTTAATTGCGGTAATATTTGTACTTTAATTATCTTCATTAAGTTACGCCCATCAGAGTACGATTACATATGTGTGCTTTAAGGTCAAAATTATGTCATTAATTAAACAAACTGTCAAAGTTGGCAAAGCGAAAAATAGGCTCAATTACGATTAGGATCCTTTAGAATAGTAACTTAGGTATCATTTAGGACTTGTTTATCGTGTTGTGTCCCTTTTCAGCAAGCGAGATTCATTTTTGTTGCAGCTCCTTTGGAACTAAGAATGGGTTCTAATTAAACCCCCAGTTTTTTCGATGTATATCTTCCAAACTAGCTCAGAATAATAAAAAACCACAATTCTTTTTCCGAAAATGTTCTCTATCTCACGTTTTTATGCTAAAAATACGATTTTTGTTTCCATTTTTTTTTGTGTGGATAAAACAAAATATCCAACAAGACAATTTTTTGCATACTATTTTCGATAAATAAAAACAAAATGACGAGTCCTATTGAAAAATCGTTTAAAAAAATGTGAAGATTTTTTCAAAATCAATAATTTCTCTTGAAGACTTTTTTTCGTATTTTGCGTCGTTTGGTTTAAAATTTGAAGGTTGTGGTGTCAACATTTCCAACAATTACAATACTTTCTCAATCATAAATAATATGAATCTTTTAAAGTCATTTTTTATGATTAAAACAAAAAAATACGTGTCTGATAAAAAAGTGATTCCTAACAAATTTGTAGCTCTTTTTAGGGTAAACAATTTTTGTTAAAATTTTTTTTCGTATCTTGCATAGTTTGATAAAAAAATAGACATTTTTTAAAATTATTTTTTGTGCAATCAAAATTTGAATTTTCGATTTTTCAAAAAAATCCAAAAAGTTGTTATGATCATCTTGTAGGGCTTTCAAAAAACAATGTTTTTCTTAATTTTACCTTTTTCACACAGTGCGTTGTTTGGCTTAAAATTTTGATTTTTCATTGATTTTTTTAACCTTATAGATGTTATAACTGTGATAATTTTCTTTTTATCGAACAAAGTAATTATAATAAATTATTCAGCTCTCTAAGTACTAGAAATAGACACACACACATTTTTTAAATCTAAACTCAATGGTCCCAAAAATTTTAAAAACGATTCAAGTTTTTTAATTATCACCCAAAATGGCTGGTTAACGAACTCATCCTTCTTTTCGGGATCTAACAAAAGTGTGTAAAAAATCAATTTTATCCGTTCATTTTTTCTAGAGATATCGTGTTTACGGACGGACAGACAAACAAACGTCATCGTAAAAATTTGATATTCGAATTCAGGAGGTCTCAACACGTGGAGACCCATTGAATTGTACATCTTAGCAAATTGTTCACCGAATTGTAACAAGCATTCTGGAATTAATAAAAATGGCAAAAAAAAAACAGCTACACATAAACCTTGCCCAATTTTTAGAAACTGGTGGCAGTAGATTAAAGAAAAAAAGTATCATTTACAGTTAAAACTACGATTCCATTTTAATTGATTATCATTTTATTAGCGTTTTATTATAATACCAGATCATTTCGTTTTGAAACTATCAGTCCTACTATTTTACTTTGCTAACTTTAGATTGAAAAACGGCACGTACTAGCGAACTAAATAATACAGAGGAAGTATTGTTTTTAATGTTTGCAACTTAATGCTTGAAAGAAACAGAAAACATTTGAAACAGAAAAATGTAATTCTCACTTCGGTCCATTTAGATCCTAAAAATTATGAATGAAACACCGTTTAGTGGCATCAAAATAAAGTCACATCAGAATAGAGCCATTCGAGACTATATTTTTGGAGGAGTCTTTCAATACCGAAAACTATCATGGAAATTATACCTTTTTTTAGCGTGTTTTTAGGGTTTTGCACTCTGGGGAAGAAACCCTTATATTTTCGGTCGTATTTTTTCACGAGAATCACGACAGAATTCGAAACGAGATACGAGACAAGACTCGAGATTTAAGACAAAATTCAAAACGACGTTGGAAATTCTAGACAGAATTCGTGACCCGAGACGAGATTTGAGACGAGATTTGAGACGAGATTTGAGACGAGATTTGAGACAAAATCCAAAACGAGATTAGAGACAAAATACGGGATTAGAGGCAAGATACGAAATTCAAGAAAAAATTTGAGATTTGAACCGAGATTTGAGACGAAACTTGATCTTTAAAACGAGATCCTCGAAAAAAATTAGGACGAGACTAGGCGAGATTTGAAACAATATTTAAGACAAGATTCGAGGCAAAATTCAAAACAAAATTTTAGACGAGATTCGTGATGAGATTCGAAAAGAAATGTTAGATTTGAGATCAGATTGGAGACGAGATCTAAAACGAAAATCGAGATTTTAAGCAAGATTTCAGACGAAATTTAAGAGTAAAAACGAGATTCTACACAAAACTTGAGAAAAGATTCAAGACAAAATACGATATCCAAGACAAACTTAGAGATCTGAGCCAAATTCGAGATTTGAAAGAAAATTTTGGGGATCTGAGGAGAAAATCGGGACGAGCTTTGAGACAAGATTCCAGAGGAATTTCTAGGCGAGATTTGAGAAAAAATTTGATACAAAAATCAAGACGAAATTTGAGATGAGACATGAAATTTGAGAAGAGTTTCAAAACGAAATTTGAGACGAGATTTGAGGCCAGATTTGAGACGAAATTTAAGACGTGAGACGAGATGATATTCGAAATTTGAGATGAAATGAAAAATTTAAATGAGATTCAAAACAAAATTCGAGATTTGAGACAAGATTTGAGACGGATTTTAAGATAAGATATATGATAAAATTCGATACGAAATGGTAAACAGATTAGAGACGAAAATCGAGATTAGAACCAAGATTTAAGACGAAATTCAAAGTCAACACGCGATATGAGACTCGATTTGAGAACAAATTTAAGACAAGATTCGACACAAAAAACGTGATTCAAAACAAACTTCGTGATTTGAAAGAAAGGTCGAGATTAGAGGGGAATTTCGGGACGAGATTTAGGACGAGATTCAAGATGAAATTCGAGACGGAATTCAACACGAGGAGTTTTTTTTAATATACAGTAAAAAAAACTTAAAAGTTGAACTATTCTAAACAAGAATTTAAAATCGGATTATTTTCTACGATAAATAAATTGAATATTATAAACAAATACAAAAGTTTAAACTGATATGCCTTTAGAATATACATTTTTGATTTAGTAAATTTACATTAAAAAATTATGCTAGTTTTTAGTATAACAATGACAAATTTGGTAATTTCAATGGTTTACATTCAAAATTTCAAGTTTTAAAAGCAATTTTTCAATTCCAGATACGTCAAATTAAAGAATTATTTCATTTGATAGATTAAACATTGAAAACTTGATTATATAAATGATCAAAACCTAAAAATTGTTATGTATATCATTCTAAAATTGGAGAGTTTTTAATTGTTAATTGTGAAATTAGAAGAGTTCTAATTTGCAAATTTAAGATATTTTATTATTTGAAAAATATATTTTAAATTACATATGTTTAGAATAATATTTTCAAACGTGAATTATATGTCATTCTGTATTCTTAAAATTTAAGAATTTTTAACATTAAAAATTTAAAATCGCAGAAATTTCAATTAGAAATCTTTAGTAGTACAAGGATTGATTGAAAAAGATGAATTTTCAACAAAAAAAAGTATAATGCTTTATATTTAAGCCAAAAATTATGAAATTTTATTTTAAAAAAATTATTTTTTAAATCAAAAATAGCAGTTTTGAAAAAATAATGATTTTTCAGTCATGAAAGAAAAAAAAGTTTGTCTTGATTGTCAAACCTTCAAATTGAAATACAAATTTTCTATACAAAAATTTAATTTCCAACCATTAAATATCCATTTTCAGTAAAAAATTAATTTCAAATAGTTAGAATTTCAACCAAAGGCATAAATTTTCATTAAAAAAATAAATTTGTAAAAAAGTAGTTCAAGTTTTACCCGCGCAGTTGAATTTTTAATTTAAAAAAATCCGTTTTAAAAAAAATAATGAAACTTTTAGCAAAAGATGAATGTCCAACCAAATATTGAAATCTTCGATAAAACAATCATTCATTAACAAAGTGGTTCAGCCAAAATTTTTAATTTGAATAATTGAATTTTTATTAAAGAATATCAAGGTTAAATCACACAGTTGCATTTCTATCCACGAAACATGACATTTCTACAAAAACGGATTAATTTTTAAATCCAAAAGACACATTTTCAAAACAGTTTTTGAAATTTTAATCAAAAATTATGACTCTAAGAAAATTGTTGAATTTGTAAACAAACAGTTGAATTTTCACTAAAAAAATTACTTTTCAACAGAAAAGTATGTATTTTGATCAAAAAGTAAATTTTCATTAAAACAGTTGAATTTAAAACAAAAATGATTTAAACAAAATTGTTTTAACTTTAAACCCAATAATAAAATTTATAACTAAAAAACCTAATCTTCAGCAGGAAGAAAAAGCAAAAAAATATAAATGCAGGAAAATAAATTAGTAACAAGAATATTATATCAGGGTTACCTGCTTACAGTGGATAATTCAACCTGTAGTGGATAATCAATAATTATAAGAGCACAAATAATAGAAAAATAATTAAATAAATTTAAATGAATTAAAAAATATAGTAGCTTAACTATTTATTTAGTAAAATTAATTATTTGATATAAATTAGTATTTTTAATGAACGATTATTCACTGTAGGTTACATTATCCACTGTAGGCCAGTTCCGTCTTCAGTAACGTAATGTATGTTCATATTCGTAAACGGTTTTTGTAAAACATCAATTTCTCATATGTTCGAAATGAATGTTAGTTTTCCACATTCGTTGTCCAGGAGATATTTTTGGTTCCATGATGCTTTCACATCGAATCGGTTTTTATGTAAATTAATGTTTGAACTGTAATGTAATGTATGTTCAGTAAAATAACGTTGGTTCAGTAAATAAATTTTTGTACAATAACGTAATGTATGTTCAGTAAAGAATTTATAAAAATATTAACTGTAAATGGATTTCTGACCATTTTAATAAATTACCATCTTTTTAAATATACATAGTCGAAACTCAGTCAACATTAATTTAGACAATATCACATCAATCTTTTTCTAGCAAAGATTAATTGAATCGATGAAACCTACGACCAAGAAATAAAAGGTTAAATACTCGCAAACACCTCGATTTATAAAAAAATTTGACCTTTACACAGCACACTCGAAGAAACGCTAATGCTATCCATAATGTCACTTTTATGTATTTTTTAATTCCTTCAAATTTTTGCTAATTGAAAAGACTGCAAATTCACAAATAATAAAATTCCCAAATAGTACAATTCTCGAATTAAAAAATTCCAGAATAATAGAATTTTCGAACAATAAAGTTTCCAATGATAAAATTCATAAATTGGGACATTCTCAAATAATAAATTGCCGAAAATAAAGTTCTTGAATAATTGAATTTACGAAAATAAAGTTCTCGTATAATTAAATTCCAAAATAATTAAATTCCTAGATAATAAAATTCCCAAATTAGAAAATTTCCGAATAACAAAATTCTCAAATAGTAACAGCCCCGAATGATGAAATTCTCAAATAATAGAATTCCTGCTAAAAAATTCCCAAATAATAAAATTCCGGAAAAATAAAATTCCTAAATAACAATATTCCAGAGTAAAAAAATTCCCAAATAGTAAGATCCCTGAATGATAGAATTCTCCAATAATAAAATTCCTGAAATATAAAGTTCCCAAATAATAAAATTCCCAAATAATGAAATTTCTCAAAAATAAAATTCTTCAATTAAAAAAAATTAAATTAACAAATAATATAATTGCCGAAAATATAATTCTCAAATAATAAAGCTCCTCAATAATAAAATTAACAACCAATAAAATTCCAAAATAAAAAAACTCTCGAATAATAAAAAAATTCTCAAATAATAAAATTCCCGAATAAAAAATGTTCAAATAATCAAATTATTAAAATTCACAAATAATAAAATTCTTGAATTGTAAAATCCCCAAATAATAAGATTCCCTAATAATAAAATGATCATATAATCAAATTTCCATGAAATGAAATAACTGAATTGAGAAATTCCTGAATAATAAAACTCCCAAATTGGAAAATTTCTAAATAATGAAATTCTTAAATAATAAAATTCCCTAATTGGAAAATTTCCAAATAACAAGCATCCGAAAATAATATTGCCAAATGATAAAATTCCCGAAAATAATATTAACAAATAACAAAATTCCCAAATAAAAAAATTCCCACATAATAAAATTCTCAAATATTAAAATTATCGTATTAAAAATTTCCCGAATAATATAATTTCACAATAATAAAATTCCCGATTGGAAAATACCCAAACAGTGAAATTCCTAAATAATCAAATTCCTGAATCGGAAAATTCTCAAATAATAAGATTCAAAAACTGGAAAATTCCCAAATTAAAAAATTCTCATATAATAAGATTCTCGAAATGAAAATTTCTTGAATACTAAAATTTTCCGAATTAGAAAAGTCATGGAATGGAAAATTTCTTAAATAATAAAATTCTCAAATAAAAAAATTTACAAATTGAAAAGTTTCCGAATTGGTAAATTTGTGAAGAACAAAATTTTCGAAAATAAGACTACTAAAGAATGAAATACCTAGATTGTAAAATTTCCGAATATGAAAATTCAAGATAATAAAATTTCCGAATCGGAAAATTCTAAAAAAAAAAACAATTCCCAAATTGAAAAACTCCTAAATTGGAAAATTTGCGACTAAAGAAATTCCCGAATTTGGAATTATCCGAAAAAAAATTCCCAAATAATAAAAATTCAAAATTGGAAAATTCTTGAATAAGAAAATTACCGAATAATAAAAGTCCAAAATAATAAAATTTCTGAATCGGAAAATTTCTAATATAAAATTCCTAAGTAATAAAAGTTCCGAATCGGAAAATTCCAATATAATAAAATTCCCAAAAAACAAAATTCTCCAATTGAAAGATTGCCGAATTGGAAAATTCCTGAAAATAAAATTTCCAAATAATAAAATTCCCGAATTGTAAAGTTCCCGAAAATTAAATTTCTAAATAATAAAATTTTTATAGAAAGAAAAACATTAAAAATAATTATATTCATTTGATAAAAGTTTTCATTACTGTATTTTTAATGAATAAATATTATTTATGAATAAATTTCCAAATTTTGTATACTTGAGTATTTTACAAATCACGAAGTTTATAATTCGGGAATTTTTCAATCCGGCAATTTGATGCCCGGGAATGGTATTATCCATGGGTTTTATCATTCTTGAATTTCATATTTCGGGAATTTTTCAAGTAGGGAATTTTATTTTGGGGGATTTTTAAATCCCTCCTTCGAATTTTGAAATTCATTCAAAAACTATTATTTTTTTGAATTAGTGATGGGAAAAATAGGTTAGGTGGGAATAATTGAGAAAGATCAAATCAGTAGGAGTCTGTCACTTTCTCCCGAGTCGATTTGCAGCCGATCATCGTCTCGTTGTGTTCAGGAGAGTTCGGTGACCAATCTTTATCGCCGAGTCTTCGTAACCTTCAATTAAATCTTACGACATTATTAGAGGCTTCGTAATATATTATCCAAAGGGTAGGGTATAATAAAAGAATTTAACAAAAATTTAATTTAAAAAATTCATGTTATTAGTTATTAGGAAGGAAGGTCTCATAATTGTTCTAGATTTGAGATGAACCATCCATTATCGACCTGACAAAAAAATCTTAGATTTTGACACACTTCTTGAGCAATTGGAAGCCCTACTTGAAATTTGTTTTATGTAATATTTAATGAGTAATTTTTTGTCTCTTGCTAAATTTTATATTATATTCGATTTTTATTAATTACTGTATTTTTATTGTTATCAATATTTTATTTTTTATTTACTACTATTTATGTAATAGTACATTTTAAATTAAAAACTTCAAAATTTATTTATATATCATTTCTTAGCTAAGCTATTTTTAAGTAATTAAAAAAAAATTAGTTCATCTGGAAATTTGACTAAGCTTTTGGTAAAAAATTGATCTTTTTAACTATTCGGCTGGAACTTTATATATTTTTTAAAAATTCATCTTTCTCGATAGAAAATTGGTCCTCTTATTGAAAACTTACCTGTTTGCTTGATGAATTATGTATTTTGTTTAAAATTATTTTTTTTTAGAAAATCAGTTTTTTTTAATGCATCTGTTTTGTAGAAAATGAAACTGTTTTTGAATTAATAAAACACTATTTTTCGTTGAAGTATTAGTCAATATATCCTTCATTGAAACTTCTGGGTTAAAAATCTATATTTTTGGGTTGACTATTTCATTTTTTGGTAAAAAAAAATAATTTTCTTGGTTGCAAAATTTAACAATTTAGTAGAAAATTCAACTGTTTTTTGAAAAACTTAGTTTTTTGTTAAAAACTCATTTTTTGTAATAAAAATATAATCTTTGCATTTTTGTTTTAAAATTTTAGTTAAAAATTTGTTGGTAATTGATATTTTATGATACCAAATTAATCTTATTGGTTGAAGATGCAACTTTTATTGAACATTGTTTTTTTTTTATTTGAAAATGCATTTTTTTTGTAAAAATGTACTCTTTTCTGTAAAACTTCTTATCTCAACGTTTGCAATTAAACGAATTAAAATAAAAAAATTTTAATAATTGAATAAATCTCGAATAAAAAAATGGATAAGTTTTTATTGTTAAGCATACTAATTTGAATAATTTCCCTAATAAGGATAAAAACTGCAAATTAATAGATTAGACAACCTAAAAATTGATCTTTTCAAATTTAGAGTGTTTCGAATTAAATTTTATATTTATTTTAATTGCTAAAAAATGGTAGTCTACTAAATGTATATAGCCATTAAAATAAAAAAAGCACAGCTTTCAAAACCTAAAAATGTTTATTTCTTTTTTCAAAATTGAAAGTTTTTGGTTTTAGAATGATGGAAGATTTGGCAGTTTCCTTGAATTCCTAAAAATCTCTGAAGTCCTTGAATTTTTTAAATTGCTTAATCTTTCTGAATCCTTTGAAATACTCGAATATTCTGAATTTTTCAAATTCTCAAAAATTTAATAATTCTTTGAACGCTCTGAAGTCCCTGAAATACTCTGAATTCCTTGGATTAGTTAAAATCCTTGATTTTTTAAAATTCTTCAAGTTCCTTGAAGTTTCTAACTGGCTTGAATTCTCTGAACTCCTGAAAATATTTCAATTCCTTAAATTTGCTGAATTCCTTAAATTCTGTTAATTCCTTGAATTCCTTAAACTCCTTAAAATAATATTGTTTATATTTTTAATGAAAGTCCGTAAAAATATAGAAAAGTAAACTAGTAACTAAACTCTAGTAGATTTTATTATTAGAGCAAGCATTTTGAAAAAATAATTTAAACAAAATTTTATGATTTAAATTTATTCCGCGAATCTAATTTTATGGACTCTAAATTCGTGAGGTAGTACGTTAAAAATTTCAAGGATGAACCTGCTGCCCAAGGCGACTTTGATGATCGAATTGATACGCACGTAGTGGTCAGAGTAAACAGAAACAGCTGAAATAAATTTCACTTTCGGAATTAGCTTTTGCATTGCTGACAATAAAAAAATGTAAATAATAATAATAAAAAATAAGAAAAATAATCAAAAACGAAACCATTTTTTTATTATGTCATTTTATAATTTGTTTACGTTACTTTTTGTATCGATTAACAAACTCAATAGGTAAATAGTAAATTCTTCCTTAGAAAATTGGATTTTTATTCACAGTCGAAAATTGAGAAAACGTACCCCGCGAGCAAGAAAACATCTTCCTTCTCCATTTTCTCGAACCCTAATTCTATTTTTTATTCAAATTTTTATTTGTTTATTTAGAAATTGAATAGCCAAAAATTAAATTACCAGTTTCAACTACTTTCTCAAAGCCTAATAATAATTTTCAGTCAAAAAATTTTTTAAAGCCTTATTCTGCATTTTTTAAAATTTGAAAATTGAATTTTTGATCACCGTCTGAAACTGAGAAAACGTGCCCCTCCAGCATTAAAAAGTTCTCCCTCCTTTTTCTTAAGACCTAATTCTATTTTTGAAACAGAAAGTGATTTTTCGATTTAGAAATTTAATAGCTAAAAATCAAATTCTTACTACTTTTAAATCGAAAATTGGATTTTTCATTACTGTCCAAAGTAAAAAAACTTGCCTCTCATGCGCAAAAATGTTCCAAAGTCTTGCTCCTTTATAATCGGAAATTTGATTTTTTATAACCGTTCAAGTACAAAAAATTAGCCGCTCATGCGAACAAATTGCCTCCTTAATTTTCTCAAAATCTAATACTATTTTTCAACAATTTTTTTCTGTAGCGATGCAAGAAGTCTACAGCAAAAAGACAAATTCTCACTTTTAAAAAATTGAAAATTGGATTTTTTATGAATACCCAAAGTAAAAAAAATTGCCCTTCGTGCAAACATAAAAATTTTCTTTCTACATTATAAAATCTTAATACTATGTTTTAGGCAAACTTCTTTCTTAACAATGCACCAACTCAGTAGCTAAAAAGAAAAGTCCCCCTTTTTAAATTAAAAATTTGATGTTTTATCATGTTCATAATGAAAAAAACGTACCCTTCGTACAAAAAATTCCCGATCTATATTCTCAAAATCTAATACTATTTTTTAATCAACAATTTTTTTATTCATGCATCTAATCAATATCTAAAATGTCAATTCTCTTGTTTAAAAAGACAAAAATTGGATTTTCATTATCGCTTAAAGTAGAAAAACTTACCCATCGTGCAAAAAATTCTCTTTCTATTTTCTGAAGATCCAATACTATTTTTAAATAAGAAAATGGTAAATTTTCCTTTTTTTTTAAATTTAATTTTCGATCACCATTCCGAATTGAAAAAATGTGCCCCTCTAGCAAAAAAACACTTTTCCTTTTTCTTGAAATCCCATTATATTTTTGAATCTAACTTTTTTACGATTTATAAATTTAATAACTATAAATGAATTCTTAATTTTTTAAAATTGAAAATTGGATTTTCTATGATAGTCCAACGTAAAAAAAACAACTTTCGTGCAAAAAACTTCCTTTCTATATTCCCAAAATCTAATATAATTTTTTAATCAACAATTTTGTCAGCGATGGATTTACTCAAAAGCTGACATACAACTGCTTTTGTTTTTTAAACTAAAAATGGAATTTTTTATCTTTTTCCAAAATTGAGCAAACATGCCTCTCGAACAAAAAAAAACTTCTCCCTCCATTTCCTAAAATCAAGTTTTATTTTTGTATCAAAATTTTCTTCGATTTAGAAATTCAATAGCTAAAAAAGTAATTCTGATTTTATTTTGCTTTGAAAATTTGATTTTTATTACCGTCCAAATTAGAAAAAACGTTCCTTTCGTGCAAAGAAACTTTCCCCTCTATTTCTTTTATACCTAAATCTAATTTCCAATACAATTTTTTTCTTTAGAAATTCAATAGCTAAAAATTAAATTCTCAGTTAAAAAAATTAAAAATTGCATTTATTACTGTTCAAAGTAGAAAAAAAGTTCCCTTCGTGAAAAAAACTGTCCTCTCTATTTTCATCATACCGAAATCTATATTTGAATAAAATCTTTTTTTCGATTCAGAACTTCAATAGCTGAAAATTAAATTCCCACTTTTAAAAAATTGAAAATTGGATTTTTTATTACTGCCCAAAGTAGAAAAAACGTATCCTTCATGCAAAAAAGCTTCCATCTATATAATTCTCAAAATATAATACGATTTTTAAATCAATAATTTTTTAGCGATGCATCAATTCAATATCTAAAGTTTAAATTTTCCTCTTTTTTCAAATTAAACATTTAATTTTTGATCTACTTCCAAAATTGAGAAATCGTACCCCTCGAGCTAAAAAAACTGCTTTCTCCATTTTCTTAAAACCGGATTCTATTTTTGAATCAAATATTTTTTCGTTTCAGAAATTCATAGGCTAAAAATTAAATTCTCATAATTTTTAAATTAAAACTGGGATTTTTATGACTATCCAAATTTGGAAAAACGTAATTTCCGAGCAAAAAAACAAAACTTTCCCTCTAAGTTTGCTCGAAAAAAAATAATATTGTCTGATGAAACTTTTCAGGGTAGACTCTCATGGCATGTTATAACTTTCAGTTGCGTTTTAGTTTACATGAGGGTAATATTTATCATGACATAAATAGCAAATAATCAAGAAAGAATCAGATATAAAATATTTCAAGAACTTTGGATGTAATTGATTTCAGTTATACAAAATACGTCTTCAACTATAAGGCATCTCAAGACGAATGCTCATTTGTCAATGAAGAAAAAATTACATTATTTTTTCTACATTTAAAAAAATTGTAAGATAAAATGTTTGCATTAAAAAAAAAGTTACAATCAGCAACATTATTGAAAATGTTCGGCAAATTCCGACATATTTACAATTTAAAGTAACTGAAATTTACGAAATTAGGTTCCTGAAAATGAAATTCACTAAGTTTTATAGTAAATTCACTAAAATTTTATTAACATTCATCAAACTGTACCTAAAAATTATAAATAGTTTTTTTTTTAATTCTTAAATGATAACAAAAATATCTGTTATCCTGATTGAACAAAGTGGGCAGTTGGCAACTGCGCATTCGTCGCTTCTCTATCGCGTTCGAAGCCATGGTTGCCATGGGACCAATTAGGTGGTTAATTATTCTGAATATCAATTCGAAATATATCATTTTCTTAGAAATAAAAAAGATAAATTTCTAACAGTGATAAAGAATAGGGGAAACATTTGAATATAATTATTATACTTTCATAAAAATCTGCGAATAAATGAAAATATTGCAAATATTATCAGGTCAGACACATCCAAGAACTTGAAACGCCCAAGGGAAGATTTTAAGATTTCGGTGAGCCTCTTTAATCGAAAAGAGCGCAATATCAATTTTTTATCGTGTAAGATTGCACACAGTAAGTCGTTTATGAGATGTAAATGACAGTTATACACGCGTGGGTAGAGAATGAACTGCAGCCTTGCTTTTTTAGCTCTTCTTCATTTTTCATTATTTTTTTTTAAGAGGTGCATCAAAATCCATCCATTCGGTTATGGTATTACGGTATTTACGTACGCTTCACCTACATAAATTTAAGATGTGCAACTGGTTTTTGGAACGATCAAGATAAATAAACTTGCACTTCTGAATTGCGTTTGGTAATCTCAAGGCTCAATTGAACGCTTAAGTTTTTTCTCCAGTTACCGTGCAGAAAATATTAGGAATCCGAGGGAATGGTTTATGTGAGTCATTGAAAGTCGAGGCAACGTGTTTCTGGTTCTGAGCGATTTCTTGATGAATCGGTCTGAGTTCATTGAGAAACTGGGAAAGTATCATTCATGAAATTAGAAGTGAATGAATTTAAGAAAATTGTATTGTAACAGTCAAGGTATTTTTTGGAAATTTTTTTAATACTTCTGGCTTTCATTTTTAGTTAATCAAATATCAAATTTGAAATAAATAAAAATCGTATACAATAATATAATCTTAATAGAAAACAAAAGATTTCTTTCAAGAATATTGTTTTGTCTCATGCGATTTATACAATAAAATATAAAATTAAAAATATGTTTTTATATGTGGATAATAAGGACAAGCGTATTTTTTCTAATAAACATAGTGACATTCTTACATTTTTTACAAATGTTTAAAAATTTTAAAGATACACTACATTTTTTTGCAAATTTTCCTTTAAAGACTGCCGCCATTTCTGAAACTCGTCAGAAATAAGTATCTTTCTCGTTTAAGCTTATCGAGTTGCTTACACTCTTACAAATTTCTTTAAAATTATTTAAAATAATAAGAACTGATAACTTAATTTTTAATTTTTGAAAACAAGAAATAAAAATTTGCTCAAAAAATTATTTTTCATTTTTTTCCCAACCTTGCCTTTTTTGAATTTTTTGACATATGAAGGATTTTCTTCTTTTAGCTTATTCGGTTTCTTACACTCTTTCAAAATCGTCGAAAAATAAAGAAATAATATAAAATGGTAAAGTTATTTTCGAATTTTGGAGAAAAAAAAGAAAAAATTTGTTGTTAAAAAGCCTCACTTTTTTCTGAATTAAAAAAAATACTGATATAGTCTATTTACCATAAATTTTCATTTTTGAATCATTTCTTATTTTAAGAAGAAAAAATTATTTTTGATCTTTTTTCAAGTTTGTATTTTTTTTTCAATTTTTGAGATAGGAAGGTTCTTCTTGTTGCAGTTTATCCAGTTTCCTTCACTTTTTCAAGGCGCATAAAACAATTAAAAAACTGAATGATCGTAACGATATATTTTCGACTTTACAACAACAAATTTTGTTCAAGAATCCTTTTTTCTGAAATTTGTAGGACAAATAAGTACTAATATAGTCTACTTACATTAAATTTTCTGCGCGGTATTTTCTTGCTTTCCGGGAGGAAACAATTATTTCTAACTTTTTCCGAACCTTGCCTTTTTTGCAATTTTTGAGATATGAAGTTTTTTCTTATTTACGTTTATCCAGTTTCTTTTACTCTTAAAATAATAAGAAATGGTAACGTTATTTTGGATTTTTGAAGATAAGTAAAAAAATGTCAAACAAAAAATGTATGGTCAGTAATGTATATCAGTACCTATTATTCTAAAAACATTCAGGAAAAAGGTCTTTTGTTTGGAGAATGCTTTTTCTTTAAAAACTTCAGCGCTCTTTTTAAAAATGTTAGGAATTAATTTAAAAATTTTTTAAATATTTTCTTAAATTTATTTTATCAAAATAAAAAATCAAGAAAAATTTTATCACAAATCTTAAAAAACAATTCAACACTTTATTTCAAAATCTAGAAAAACTTAAATTTTGTTTAAAATATTTTGAAATCATTTCAAATTTCAAATTAATTATCTTTACTTATTAATTAATAATCGCAATTATTTTTATTTTCGCCAAAGATTTTATGATCGACTAATTTTTAAGATAGATTTCACAATAAAAAAATTCAAAAATTTTATTATATATAATTACATTGTTTTAAAATTGTAATTTATTTAAATTGAAATGATCTATTCATAAAATTGACTAATTCCGGATTGACTTAATTTCAAGCCTTAAATACCTAAAATTTAAATAATTTATTTAATCGCATACATTAATCTATAGACGATACAATATGATTCACACATAAAGTCTTAAATTAATAAATTTTTCTTATTATTTAACTCATTTCCTGGATTTGTCAAATAATAGTGGGCCTACATAAATATTTTGCTGGTCGAAGCGAGAGACTGTAAAAATATTGGCCTTTGTACTCGGTTAGGAATTTGAATTTTGAAGTCTCTTCGAAGTTTTGTAATACTTTTATGAGAATGAGTACTGGAGAAACAAATAAGACGATTTACATATTCCTCCGAGTTTATGACGCTTTCAAATCGGCTCTGCAGCTTGAAAGCATTGTAACACCGTAATAGCACTTTAATAGTATATTTCAACTTACAACCTACTACGAAAGACTAATTTATCTTGGTAATGTTTGCTGTTGAATAATTCTCCCGAAAATTACATCAATTGTCTGCAATCGGTTCCTGAGAAATAATTCTAAATTTATTTATTTTTGTTATTTATTTATATTTACTTTTAAGATCACTGCAAAATCTCGAAAAGTAAAATTTCCAATACTGTAAAATTTGCGAACTATAAAATTTCCGAATAATAAATTTTCCTGGGCAATTTATAATATTACTAAATTAATGTTTTTATTTATAAAAAATCCTTAATTGTTTATATTGGAGAATTTTTTGATTCGGATATTTTATGATTTGGCAATTTTACAGTGTCGGACATTTTTCAATTCTGAAATTTTATTATTCGGGAATTTTTCATTCGGTAATATTTTGAACTCGAGGGCGACTAAAAACCCCAAAAAATAAAATTCCCGACACTATAAAATTCCCGAACTAGAAGATTCCCGAGATCTTATAGTATTACCAAATTTAAACATTCTTGAATAATAAAATTCCCCACAGAGAATGGCCAAATTATAAAATATCCGAATTTTAACAATTAAAAATGTTTTTATTTATAAAACTAATTACATTATTTCAATTAAAATTATATTACAATTAAATTTTTTGTTTATAAAATAGTTTTCAATTTTTTTTATTCGGGAATTGTCTTTTTCGGATATTTGGTTTCAGGAATTTTTAAATTCAGTAGTATCATAAACTCCGGGCACACCCAAAATCCTAAAAAGTAGAATTCCCGGCACTGTACAATTCGATGTGGAAAATTCACGATTAGTAAAAATTTTGAATTATAAAGGTCCCGAATAATGAGATTCTCGAATTGAATAATTCTTCGGAGAATTCCCAAATAATAACAATTTATTTTTTTTTATTTATAAAGAAATTATTTATTGTTTATATTCTGGATTTTTATAATTCGTGAATTTTCTAGTTCGGAGTCTTATAATTCAGCAAGTTTCTCTTGGAAATTTTATTATTCGGGAATTGTCAAATTCGACAATGTTATAAAATGGCAACGACTCAAAAATTTAAAAAATAAAATACCCTACATGTAAAATTCCAAATTGTAAAATTCACAAATTGTAACATTTCCGGCAGCTTATAATATTACATAATTCTAAAATCCCCGACAAAAAATAGCTAAAATATAAAATATCCGAACTAGAAAATTCTCGAATTTACATAATAAAAAAATGTTTCATTCATAAAATTAACTAAACTATTTCAATTGAAATAAATAACAAAATTCCCGTATCTTAAAATTTTCTATTTACAAAGCTTCCGAATAATAAAAGCCCAAATTATAAAATAAGAAGAATGATCAAATATAAACGTTCAAATTTGAAGAAATTTTACATTTACGACATTAAATTTAAAGAATTTTTCATTATGAATCCTAAACATTTCATAATTTTTAATTGTAAATTTAAAAAACTTGAATTTTAAAGATTCGCATTTTAAAGTTCTAAATTCTGAAGGTTTACAATTAAAATATTTTTAATTTTAACGATATGTTACTTAAAATTCCTAATTTTCAAGGATGATTATTCAAATTATGATGATTTTAAATAACAAAAGTTAAGAGTTATAATAATTTCAATTATAAATTATGTAAATTTAGGACTTAAATTTTATAGATATTGAATTTTTTAAAGTCACAGAAGAAAATTATTAAATTTTTGAAAATGTATAATTTCATTCTAAATCTGAGTAATTTTGAGTTTTTCTGAAATAGTTCAATTTTTAGGATTTACAATAAAAATTTATTCAATTTCATAGATTTGGAATTTAGGATTTTCCAATTTTTAACATTGAAAATTACACTGTTGATTTATTTTTTGTAACTTCTTTCAATTTTCAAATTATATAACATATGTTTTTATGTAAAAAAAACTCATTTTTTGTTGTTGCTATTTTCTCACTGTCTTTATAATTAGCACGATTTTCATGCATTAATTTTCAAGGCATTGAAAAAATATTTTTTTTTGACATTCTATATCCAGAATATAATTCTTACTTTTCTGTTATTTTAGAACATAGATACTACGAAATACAATTTTTATAATAATGAAATATTAAATATAAGGCAATATTTGATAATTACAATATATAATACAGTTTTTTTTAAATATTGATTTCATATTTTAATTAAAAAATGTAAGTTATTTCTTACCAACTCTCTAAATCTGAATGAGGAAAAATTAAAGTAATTAAGTCAGTACTAAGGATTTTTACTGATGAATCAGTTTTTAAAAATTTTAATGAATGAAATAGTAAAATTAATTGTAATAATCTTACTTAAACTACAAAATAAATATTTTTTTAAATTGAATCGACAACAGTCTTCACAGACAAAAATACTATAAAATTAAAGGAAATAAGGTGATTTTTCAGGAAAATAGATATAGTGGAATAATTTTTTCTTCATTAATCGAATGTGGTGAATATATTAAATTCAACTGAAACAATTTTCAAACCAAAAAGATTTTAGCATAATAGTTAGATTTCCAACTAAGTTTTTCAGTTTTCAATTAAAAAGATATATCATCAACAAACATGGAAAAATTAGATGTTTAATGAAAAAAAAAGAATTTTTAGCCAAAAATGAATGTTCAGCAAACCAATTAAATTTGCAACCCAAGTGATGAATTTTTAACAAAAGGGAAGTAATTTTTAACTGAAAAAGTTGAATTTGAAATTCAGAAAACCAATTTTCAACCAAAAAATACGAAGTTTCAACAAAATAGATCAATTATCAACTGAAAAGATCACTTTTCAACAAACAAAAAAATGAAATGAACAAAAAGAAAAAAAAAACTGAAATGAATGACAATGAAAGTTTGGACCATTGTAAAATTTTTATGATTTTTTAATTTTTATTAAATATATAGTGCTTATATTTTCATATAAAAATAAGTTTGTTTAAATGCTGAAATGGTTTTGGTTTTAATATTATATTTCCGATACAGAAGTTGTATTTATCATTAAAAAGTTCATAGCTGCAAGTGCGTTTTTATTTAAGCTCAAGAATAGTAAATATCTGACTCTGTTTATGAAAATTATTTGAAGAATGAATCATTATTTTAAATTTGCAAAGTTTGAGAGGAAAAAGTTATCGGCACTATATTATTTTTTAATTTTGTGAATAAGGTGAGCATATTCTTTGAAAAATAGCAAAACTCTTAATTTTTATGATGAAAATAGTTTAAAAAATAAATCTTGGAAATTTAAAATGTATGATAGAAAGAAGTCATCGGAAAGATGTTCTTAATTGACTTCGTAAACAAATTGTGTCTACCCTTGAAAATAATAAAACTCTAAATATGGTTATCGAAATTTTTAAAATGATAAATAATTATTATTAATTTAAAAATTGTCACAGGAAAAAGTTAGCGGAAATACATTATTTGCTAATTCCGTAATTAAATTGAGCTTATTCCTCGAAGAATGGCCAAACTCTTAATTTATTCATGAAAATAGTTTAAATAATAAATCTTGGAAATTTGAAAAGCATAATAGAAAGAAGTCATCGGAAAGATATTCTTAGTTGACTCTGTAAACAAATTGTGTTTATTCCTTGAAACTACTTAGACTCTGAATATCTATATGAAAATTGTTCAAATGATTAATAATTATGATAAATTTGCAAATTATCGTAGGAAATACACATCGAAAAGGCATTCTTAGTTGAATTGGTAAACAAATTCAGCCTATAAGTTTAAAAATAGCGAAGCTCTCAATTTTCTCATAAAAATTGTTCATAGAATTAATAATGTGGTAACCTTGAAAGTAGCACAGAAATAAGTGTGTAATCGGAAAGATAATCTTAGTTAATTCTGTAAAAAATGTAGCCTATTCGTTGAAAAATAGCCAAACACTGAATATGTTTACAGACATTGTAAAAATAATGATTAATTCTTGTAAATTTACAAAGCAACAAAGAAAAGAGTCACGAGAAAGATATTGTCAGCTGGCATTTTGAAATTTACAGAAACAGCGTAAAAAAGAGTTTGGCTATTTTCAACGAATAGAAAATAGCGACACTCTGAATTTTTAAAGTAACATAGAAAAGTCTTCGTAAATACATTCTTTGTTGACTCCAAAAATAAATTGTACCTATTCCTTAAAAAATAATCAAGCTCTGGATATTATTGTATGCCAAATAACACAGATTGAGAACCTGTAAAAAAAAAGTACTGGGCTACGTAATCACCACTCAAAAATTCCTAAAAAGAGCAATTTGAGTGAAGGTCCTACTTGGTCAAATTACGAATTTACGGATTCTCTAAACCAGCGATTCCCAAACTAGTGCCGCCGGCCGATGAGGCTGCGCCGGCAGGGGGATGCCACCCCGGGCCCAGCCACTCGGCAGCCCCCCTCCCCCCGCTATGAGGACCCTTTCATTGTCATGAGATTTAAGGCTGTTTCAATAACTAAAATCCTAAAGATATGGCTCAATTCAATTCTAATTATCTGAATCATTTACCTGATGTAATTTGAAGAAAATGAAAAAAAAGTTGATGAAAATCGGTTAACATTTCGAGTAATTAAGCATATCGTTAAGAACACGCAAAATTACAAGAACTATCAACTGGCATTGAGGATATTAAACGATTTTCATCAACTTATTTTCATTTGCTTAAAATTGGATTAGGAAATTGATTCAACTAATTAAAATTTAATTTATGAGCATATTATCACATTTTAATTTTTCTCAACCGACTCTAATTCTCTCGCGTGAAGCGTGGTGTGTCAAGCAATGAAGCAGTCAAGTGTCCCCCCTTGACGGCAGGGTATTGTGAAAAAATGTGAGGGTGGCGGCCCCGCCGCTCCCCAGAAAGTGCATAAAAAGTTTGGGAATCACTGCTCTAAACCAGCGATTCCCAAACTAGTACCGCCAGCCGATGAGGCTGTCGCCGGCAGGGGGATGCCACCCCGGGCCGGTCAGCCCCCGAGGGGGAAGCCAGCCCGGGCCCAGCCACTCGGCA
>NC_046657.1:9403107-9408878 GCF_010883055.1 Belonocnema kinseyi
CTAAAGATATGGCTCAATTCAATTCTAATTATCTGAATCATTTTCCTGATGTAATTTTAAGAAAATGAAAAAAAAGTTGATGAAAATCGGTTAACATTTCGAATAATTAAGCATATGGTTAAGAACACGCAAAATTACAAGAACTGTCAAGTGGCATTGAAGATATTAACAGATTTTTATCAACTTTCTTTTCATTTGCTTAAAAGTAGATTAGGAAATTGATTCAAATATTTAAAATTTAATTTATTAACATATTAACAGATTTTAATTTTTCTCAACCGGTTCTAATTCTCTCGCGTGAAGCATGGCGTGTCAAGCAGTGAAGCACTCAAGTGCCCCCCCCCCCCCTTGACGGCCGGGTATTGTGAAAAAATGTGAGGGTGGCGGCCCTGTCGCTCCCTAGAAAGTGCATAAAAAGTTTGGAAATCGCTGCTCTAAACAAGCGATTCCCAAACTTTTTTCGTACTTTCTGGGGAGCGGTAGGGTCGCCACCCTCAAAATTTTTTCATAATACTTAAACCCAAGGGGGGCACATGAGAGCCTGTGATGCGGGCATATGCTGGCTTGTTGCGCTGGACCTTCCCATTATAAGAAAATTAGAGCCGAACAGGAACAATGGAAAATTTAGTGAAATATTCATTAGCGAATTTTAATAGGCAGCGTTAGATTTTCTGGACTATGACGAGAACATTAGAAAAAGATAGACAGAAATCGGTTAATAACTTCAAAAGTTATTGCACTTTTGTTACGCTGCAAAGTAGTCCAGTAATGCATTTTCTTCGATAAATTTAGTGAAAATATTAACCGATTTTTATGAACTTTTTTTTCATATTTCTAAAATTACATCACGAAATTGATTCAGCTCATTTAAATTTAATTGTATTATACCTTCATAACTTCAGTTATTGTAACCGGTCTCAATCTCAGTACAATGAAAGGCCCGGGGTGGCATCCCCCTACCGCCGGGTAGCCACCCTACCCACGGTAGCAGCTTGGAAATCGGTGCTCTAAACCAGCGATTCCCAAACTTTTTATGCACTTTCTGGGGAGCGGCAGGGGCCCCACCCTCAAATTTTTTCACAATACTGGAACCCAAGTGAGACACTGGACGCTAGTCGTTCGTGCTCGGTTGCTTGCTTCGCTGACCTTTACGTTGTTAGAGAATTAGAGCCGGTTGAGAAAAATGAAAAGTTGGTTGATATTAATCAATAGAATTTTAATAAGTTCCGTTAGATTTGTTAGATTATCAAATAAACGTTAAAAAAAAGTAGAAGAAGATCGGATAATAACTTCAAGAGTTACCGCACTTTTGTTGCATTCACAAGATTTGTAAATATTTCATTTATTAGTTCGGATATTAACCGATTTTCAAAAACTTTGTTTTCATTTTCTTTAAATTATATCGCGAAATTCATTCAGCCAATTAAAATTTAATTGAGCTAAGTCTTTATAATTTCAGCTATTGCAAGTTCATAACAATGAAAGGGTCATTCGTGGTAGGTACACGAAAGTCGAGGAAAGTAGCCTTCTGCTCGCAGCGGGGAGTCTGCCTCGGAGCCTGCCTAGCTGCCCAGCCCGGGGTGGCATCTCCCTGCCGGCGGCAGCCTCATCGGCCGGCGGCACTAGTTTGGGAATCGCTGCTCTAAACGACGAGTTTGTTCACCCCAAGTGATTCATCGGGCAATTAGGAGGCTTCCTAATTGCTTAGAAACTTCCCGGCATGGCTCCGACTATTTTTCAATTCGTGCTTGGGCCGTGTTGACATCATGAAAAAAACATCTGTTTCGGGCAAGTCACGTGTGCCAGCGTTCTTTCTTTCTAACCCATGCGCCCTCCTCTTCCTTCTCTCTATCTTACCCCTCTCTCTCCGCTCTCTCTCTCTCTCTCTCTCTCTCTCTTAAACGCATGGTACGTGACGCCGAGGGATCTTAATCGACAGCATGACGAAAATACAAAATCACCTTTTAAGTTAGAAATAAAAATAAATAAATGACAAAAAACTCCCCCTAACAAGTCCGCATTGATTAAATTAGTAAATAGTATTGAAATGAATAAATATTAGTATAGTTTTACAGTACAAGTCTGATAACTTTCCAGCTTTGGGGCTGTAGGGGCGGGAAATTCTAGGAATTGCGGACTTATCGGATACCCCCTCTAGTAGAACGATATTAGATGCGCGAATGCGTAAATCATGAGCGCAAATCATTAGCAAAATAGCACTCGTAGTGGGAGAACCACAATTAGTGCACGTGTCGTACGTGTGATGACGTTTTAAGGGGAGTGTACACTTTTCGGACGGCAAGTTATTGGACTTCTTCTGTAATAGTAGGAATACATTGGTTAAGATAAGAAGTAGAGGGGTCGTTCGATGAGTAGTATATGTGACGTGCGCCAAAGAAAGGGGGCTTACTCTGAAAAGTGAGATATTTCAGAGTGAGCGGTCGAAGTCGACCGGATAGATGCGACTTTTAGGAGAGAGGGAAGCCTGACGTAATATTCCCTCTCCACTTACCACTACGTTCTCACGGAAAGAGATAGGTCTTAGACGCGGCTCAAGGGCAGGGTGTAGATGAGACGCGTAGATTTAGTAGTAAGTGGTGGGAGGTGTTTCACGGAATCACGAGCTCTCGAGCGAAAGCCCGATTTCTCGGGTACCTAACAACTCAACTATTAGCAATAATAATTCTGGGGTTTTTTTCTCGATGGTTTCTTTAAAAGGAGCAGCTTAAAGACTATTGAAAGGTGTAAAAATCTCAATTTTGACTTCTTTAGAGTAAGCCCCCTTTCTTCAACACAAGTCACATATTATAAAAGTATAGCATAGGCTATTTTAAATATTATACCTAAGCTAAACCGTAAAAAAAGAAATGCGTGTCTTCTTTTCTGCCTACTTAAGAATGTACCATAATAAAATATTATAATTGTCTCCGCTATGCAGTAGTTCATTTATCACGTCTAGACTTTTCTGCACGTAGATTGAAATAAACCTACAGAACTGTTTTCGTCATGTATTGGCAGTTAGAAGAAAAATCTTTTTGCACTCTCTCTTACTCAGGTAATAGACGTTAGGGTCAGTTTTCCAGCGGTAACGTATCTGCGATGCAAATATATCTGACAAATGTCCTCAAAAGCGGTTGTCGAGAGCGAAACTTTGTACCTCACAACTAGCCTATGTTTTTTTAGTGTTTTAATAAATACATTCTTTTTTTTGTGAAGCATGATAACTCTGGTGTTTCATTTATTATTATAGAAAAATATTTATTCAACAGGTTATGGGCTCAGCACGCTTCCACTGCGCGAATGTATTTATAGTGATTAATCTAAAAAGACCAAAAAACTTTGCAAGGCATAGATTGTGTGCGCGTGTTTTTTCCCTGAGTGTCGTATTTATATTCAGTGTTTGAGCGATTCTTTTCATCATGGCTAATGAAAAATAAAAATTCGTTAAGGAGGGGGGGGGGGTAACGTTAATTCGTGCAAAAAAAGGCACATTTTTGCGAATTTTTTTTACGACAAAATTCAAATCTATTTATTAAAACCAATAGTACATTAAAATATAGCATTCGAAGAATATTTTGTGAAATTTTCATGCAGGAATATTGAAAAATGCGGCAATGGCAGCAATTTATTCGGAAGCGTCTCGGAAAAAGTTGAATTGCGGTGTCCATCATAACTCGGTGATGCATTATCTGAAATAAAAAAACCAAAGTTCTTTCGTTAGATAATTGCTTTCCCCAGGTAACGCTGTGGGGGTTTTCCGAAATTTCAATTTTTCGATTTTTGGGAACACTTTGAAGTAAAAAACGCGTTTTTTGCGAAAAAAATCGGCCTATTTGTTATTGTAAGGTAAAAAATATTAACAAATTTAAAAAAAACTCTCCAGCGTTACCTCGTAAATTATATACAGAAATAGTGTTCCAAATTTAAAAGGATCGGTGCAGTAGTTTTGAAGTTATGAGGGACACCGACTTTGAAAACACTGAGTTGTGAGAAAAACGCTTTAAAGTTTTGAACACTAAAAAATTTGGAATAAAACGTTCATAAGCGAGTTTTATCGGCTTACCTCACACTGAATAATCAATGCCAGGTCGGTAAAGAATGTTGCTATCATCCATGTCTAGAGCATCTCTTTGCTTCTGTCTACGACGAATCCTGCCATCTTTAGACCGCTTTTCAGCTTCCTGCTCCGCTCGGCTTATACGCATGGAGTCAATTGATTGCGCCCATTCATAAGCGCTTGATCCACTACTGATTCCCGTGTCTTGCATGAAGGTTAGTAAAGCAAAAGAACCTTCATTGAAGACACAGGCTGCCACATAAGATGCAATCTCAACGATGACAGAGGTTCCACTCAAGTGCTTGGGTGAGATTTTCCAAATAAGTTGGTTAAAACTCTCGTTTGCATTCTGCGTGAAGCCTCCGACACATCGCTCCAGGAGGGCATCTTTGCTCCGATCTTCGTAGATAGGCTTGATAGCATCCAAAACATCCTTGGGAAGAGCACTGTACGTGTGTTTGAACGAATCCAATGCATTAACAGCTGCAACTTTTTGCCATTCGCACCACGAGTCCGCGCCGCTCGGGCATTTTTCATGCTGTGGATTCTTGTCCGTCGAACTGTAGTGAAAGAACGTTGCCCAGATAGCATTCTTCATATTTTCCACGAAATGAGAGTGACGTCTAATAGCCAAACCGTAGTATACCGTCAGTTTATCAATTACTTTAGCCGTAAGCTTCCCTTTACCAGACAGACTCTTTCTTTTGATCTTCTTGCCAGTCTTAGTTTCAATATCTACAACGGTCTTTTTGACTATTTCACGCAGACGAGTGCCCATTCTTTTCTGAACATGTCCTACACATTCTTTTTTCACTATTGGAAAATCATCACCGTAAGGTTTAGAATTCACTAACCCGGAGTAAGCTTTAGAGTCACCGTCGCCGATATAGTTGCGATATCGCACACCATTGTTTACCGAGCGTTGAAACATGGTTTTTATCGCTTCGGCCTCCATATTTCCAGCTGCACCAGTATGACTCGCCTGACACTTTCCAGCATTTACATGAGCTTCATGCCACTCTTCGTATTCGACAGAGTCTAATTTACTTTTACATTCGTGGCAGTATGAACTTCTGACGAAAATGTCAAGAACTTTACCTGTGAAGTAACCGATCAACGAGGTGACGCCGAATAAAGATGAGAAGCCTCTTTTCTTCCAGGTTCCGTCGCCTGATACAGTGAGTTCGTCGGCATCTTTAGTTTTTTTCTCTTTGGCTGTTGCTGCTTTTTCTTCTTTTGTGGCAGATGAAAAAAATCGATTCGCTACTTTCCTTATAGTCGAGCACATTTTTTTCATGTAATTATTGTACGTCGGTCTTGATAAAAAGCTTCTAGACAAATCCATCAAGCCGCAAAACTTTTCACAGCTAGTTAATCCAAGACCTAATATCCTCATCACGAAAACAAACCGATAATTAACTTCGCAAACACCAGATTTTATTCTTTCACTAGACGGAACATTTGTAATCTGTTTACAGCTTTCGCACGATACTTTGATGTTGAACCCAAGGCCTTCTTTCTTAGTCGAATGAAAATTCACTTTTCCATCACACTTTACACACTTCACTAGAGTAGCAATTGTTGAAAAGACTAATAAAAAATCTATTATCCCATAGTGTTTTTCAAGATCCTCCATAACTTCGTCTTCAACGGTCACTTTTATTTTTTTAGCTGAGGCGCTACTTGTTGAAACGTCTTCGATTTTACGTTTTTG
>NC_046657.1:9408978-9414779 GCF_010883055.1 Belonocnema kinseyi
CCCCCCCCCGCCCTTAAGCTGAACGAAACTAATTACGCCAGTTCGAAGCTTGGTGTTACACTTGCTCTGGGATCCGCTGATCTCATGGTTCATACAGACGGGACTGAAGCACAGTCAGACAAAGTAGAAGAAAGTGACAAGTGGAAAAAGTGAAAATGTGCTTTAATCAAAGCGATGGAGGTTATAGTAGGCTCGGTTAAAATGCAGTTTCATTCGTGTTTAATAAATTGCACAACTCCAAAAGAAATTTTAGACAACTTAAAAATCGTTTTGGAGAAGTTAGTGAGGACGAGAAACAAAGTGCGTGCCAAAAATTTCATGGCTTTCGCGTTGCCGAGGATGTAAATATATCACAGCCACTCGAACATTTTGAATATATTTGTAAACAGCTCGTCGATTCGGGTGACAAGCCATCTGAAATCGCGAAGCAGTCTAAAATTTTATGTAGTTTGCCACCAAAGTTTTGAACGTTTCAACACAGAGGAAAGCATTGCCATCTGCGATCAAAGAAGCGCGCGATCTGCAAACCTACAAGCCGCATCCAACTGTGAAAGATGTACATAACTTTAAACCTGGAGAAAAGATACATACAGATGTGTGTGGCCCAATCAACGTCGAATCTCCGCTAGACTCGCGTTATTGTTTATTGTTTAAAAATAAGTGCACAAGTTTTTGTAAAATTTATTTTTTGAGACACAAATCGGAAGTGTTTAAAAGATTGAAAGAGTTTGAAAAGTTTGTGAATACGCAGACCGACAACAAAATCAAAGTTCTGCGACCTGATAATGACCGCGAATAGCATACAGCAAACAGAGAATGAATTCTCATCACCTTATATTTACGAGCAGCATGACCCTGCCGAGCGAGAAATGCGGATTATCGTAGAAAGTGCGAATAAAGAGAAACGTCGAAAGCTTGACTCTAAAAGCAAAAAGCTCATGTTTGTAGGCTACGAAGGTTAATCAAATAAGTATTGACTGTGTGATCAAGAAATACGAAAAATCCACGTAAGCAGCGACGTAGATTTTAACAAGAAAAAGCAAGTCAATCAAGAGCAAAAAGAAGAAAATTGTTATCGCTACAATCTTGATTTTGGCTTTGAATATCAGTGCAATACTCCAGTTGTCAAAAACGTTGTTAATCATCAAGAAGCTCATGATCTAACAGTACCCGATGAACCAGCTGTTAAAGAAGACAATCAACTAGCTGATAAAGAAGAGAATAATCAGCAACAACAAATCGACGAAAATTAGCGAGCTGAACAGGAAGACGATCAAGAAGCTACCGAACCACCGAGTTACAAGTCAGTAAGAATATTGTGTTCGAATGCGGCTTTGGAAGACCTTGGAATGATTGGATTTGATGTGAGAACAGCATTTTTATATGGAGACCTGGAAGAGGAAATATATCTGCGTCCACCTGAAGGCTACATCGAGAAAGTTACATCATGTATAAGTTACAGCGAAGCTTATATGGATTGAAACGGTCACCTCGCTGTTGGAACAGTGACTTTGTTTTGTTTTTGCGTGCCTTTAATTTCAAAAAAACTAATAGCAACAATTGTGTTTTTGTCGGCAGGCTTGATCATTTTAAAGTTTGTTATGCGCTTTATGTTGATGACGGTTAAATTATGTGTAAAAATGAAGACGTGATCGATCGGGTTTTATCGTATTTAAAAGGCAACTTTACAATAATGGTTAATAAAGCAGATGAATTTTTTGGCATGGAAATAAAACGCGATCGCTCTAAACATGCAATAAAAATTAGTCTATCTAGTTATATTGATCAAATTAGCGAAAAATTTGAAATGATCAATGCAAATCCCGTAAGTGTTTCCGCGGAGCCAGGATCTTACGCAGAAAAAGGTAAATGTAAGCGCAAACACGAAAAATATGCCTTTTCGTGAAGCAGTCGGCTCACTATTATTCGTGGCTAGAGTCTGTCGCCCAGATATCGAATTCGCAGTTAATTACGCGAGTTAATTTTTAAATGCATACGATGAAAAACACTGGGAAGCAGTCAAACGGATCATTAGGCACTTGATAGACACGCGCGGTCGCGGTATAATCTTAGGAAAGAGTGGGAGTAGTTTCGAAATCGTGGGCTACACTGACGCAGATTATGTCGGATGCTTAGAAACGCGTAGATCAAGAAGTGGTTTTGTTTTTATGTTTAATAGCGGGCCAATCTGTTGGTCTAGTAAGAGAAAAAATATCGTGACATTGTCTACCGCCGAAGCAGAGTACATTGCTTTGACGCATTGTACGACAAAAGCAATTTGGCTGCACCAAATGATGAATGATTTAGAAATTTCTGTTAAAAGTTTTTCATTGTATGTAGGCAACCAATCCTCAATAAAACTGGCTACCAACGCGGAATTTCACAAACGGTCAAAACATACAGATGTAAGATATCACTCTGTACGCGAGGTTCTAAGCCGTAAAAAACATAAATTTATTATGTAGATTCGAAGCATCAATTAGCTGATGTCTTTACAAAGCCGATACCCAAGCAACAGTTTTGTTTTCTACGTGAACGTTTAATATCCGGAAGCTTTTAAAATAAGTGGGAGTATTGAAGTATATTTTAGGGTATTTTAAAGATTATGCCTAAGCTGAATCTTACAAATAGAAATGCGTGACTTCTTTTCTGACTACTTAAGAATGTACCATAATAAAATAATATACTTGTCTCCGATATGCAGTAGTTCATTTATTACGCCTAGAATTTTTTGCTTGTAGATTGAAATAAGCCTGAAAGAACTGTTTTCGTCACGTATTGGCAGTTAGAAGAAGAACCTTTTTGCACTCTCCCTTACTCAGGTAATAGAATTTAGGGTTAGTTTTCTAGCGGCAATGCATCTGCATTGTGCATTGTGCATAAGAACTCTGGTGTTTCATTTATTTTTATAACAAAATTTATATTCAACACATATTAATCAAAGTAACCTTTTTTTAAATAATTGTTAATAAATTTTTATATAAACCCGAACTACCACTTCTACTTCGCCTACCTCCACGATTATTTTTGAAGAGTTCAGCTAGGCTAATTTGTATAATTCCATTAAATTTTCATAATTTTTATGTAATTATTTATATTTTTAATTTACCATTATAAATATTATTAATTTCAAACTAGGCTCAGATAGTGTAGGGTCGACGCGTGGAGACCGAGGCGAGAGGGCCTTGGCTGACGACCCCAACCGCTCGGTTGCATCGTACTAACGCAATTTATTTCGAAATAAATACGAGTTTTCTATAAAATATGAAGTTCTTCAGTGTTATCCTTTTTCTCCCTTATTTTTCTCGGGGAGTTTTCCCTCCGGCTCGGGGAGGCGCTAACTCTCACCATCATCAAGCCGCGTCAGCCAGGGAGGCCGTCGCCGCTCACTCTTATTATCTAAGGTACGTGTTACCACCGGAAGAGAGCAAAGAGAGCTAGAAAGTCTCTGAAAGACCAGGGCCGCCGAAACCCGACGCCGCCAGCAACACCGGGAAGTCGCTCACCGAGCAACACTCGCCGCCGCCCGCCTACGCTTCCGGCGGGACGCAACACAAGCGAATTAAGTAGCCACGGTCCAAAGGAATCGCCTGAACGCCGAGGAGTCCGTCGCAGTTGCACCAAAACATCGCACCATCGCCGTGCCACCAGCTCCATCCGCCGAACTTTTCCCGCCATACGTTCTGAAAGTACCAAGACTCTTTGCGACTGGCTTGTCATACCTTCTAGACATTTGCCGAGGGTAGCCCGGAACGCAGGACCCACGTCGCCACCGGTCTACCCCCACCCGGGAGGTGATTCTAACGCTTCCTCTTCCGGGTTTCTACGCTAAGGGGCTGCACGAATTTCCACCAACTAGCCTCACCAGCAGATACGGTTCCGCAGGGCCGTTGGAGTCTATAACCATTGATTGTGGAAAATCGCCACCACGCCCGTGGGGTCTACAAGCGCTACCAGCATCCCTAATACTTTCGCCGAGTAGCCTTCTCGGGGCACGGGTTCCAGGATCATCGGGAGCATCTTGTGTTGCCGCTGAGGCGCGACCAGTTACGCCTGTACCTGTCACAACGCCAGCCACGCCCAAGCCCGTAACGCCTCTACTCTCGTCGCCGTTCGCTGGGTCACTGCTGCTGTATCCTTTCTTCCCCGCGCTGATGGGCATCTCAGGATTTCGCCCCTATTTTTTACTTCCTCCTTTTTCCTATCCCTTTCGACCCCCTCCACCGCAACACATACAAAAGCCGCACTCGGCGACCACTTTCTTTTTTATTATTTATAAGTTGAACTTTATCCGCTATCACGGACATCCCACTCACCCCAATGGACAGTCACACGGCCTGGCAAAAATTTCTAAAACAGGCGAGGCAAAGCGAGTCCAGGTGCCTCCACCCAGAATCCAAAGGGACATACCCTAGAACAGACATGCCGAAGCTGGAGAAATTCCCGCCAGCCACATATGTTTTGCGCTTACCACTATTTCGGCTGGAGAGCGAGAGTGGTGGTAGACGCGTGCTTAACACTCTCCTCTCAGACCCAAGCAGCACCGCAGATACGAAATATCTGGCAGGGTGCTCGGAGCGACTAACATTTCAATATCAATTTTTAATAGTGACTAGAGTTTTAATTATTTTATTTTATTATTTTTACATGTTTTGACAATAAATGTAATTAAAAAGATAATATTACAAAGTTTTTCTTTTTTGTATAAATGTGCATTGTTGAATATTTTAGTATCCCCGTTTTTTACATTGTGCATATGATGTATCGAAATATTGGATGATACTTCTTGCAGTATAACAATTTATTAACATCATGTGGAAGGTAGAAATGTACGTTACAAAAATTAAATATAATTAAAAAATCGGAGTCCTATTCCGTGTCAATAAATTCAGATATGTTCTACTAAAACTAAATAGTATATGTGTTAAATACAATATTCGAAATTGAATTTGAGCCTACTACGTTGATATGCTTAAGTTTAAAAATTTACTCTAAGTCTCTAAGTTTTAAGACTTTAAGCCGGGGTTTAGGTTGGCGTTTACAGCTTTCACCGTCCAACTACCTGCGTATCATCAAGATAGATAATATTTGAAGGCAGGATATTTTTTAATACAGCAGTCAGGTGTATTTTACTATAGGAATGCTGTGAAAAAGAGAAAGTTTTACAGGTGAGTGATGAGGAGAAGAATGTTGGAAGTTTGCAGACATAAATACTTTGCACAATTCTCCTATGAATGACATCATTTGAAGACAAATGTAAACATCCTAAAATACAATAATTAAAATTTTAGTCACCCTTACAAATTTATATTGGAAAATTAGTCGCCCCGAGCACCCTAACAGATATTTCGTATCAACGGTGCTGCTTGGGTAGGAGAGGAGAGCATCAAGGCCCGCGTTTACCACTACTCTCGCTCTCAAACCGAAATAGTGGGAAGCGCAAAACATGTGTGGCTGGCGGGAATTTCTTCAGCTTGGGCATGTCTGCCCTAGGACATGCAATTACTGGACGACTGGCTCGCCAAACAAGCACAATCCTAGGTCGCTAAGCAACAGGCTGGAGAAGCTAGCCACGACCCCACTAGAAAAGAGTTATTTGAAAAACATTTTTAATTGATCCAGTAAACGAATTGAGCCTATTCATTAAAAGATTGCAAAAATACTAATTTGTTTATTCAATTTGTTTGAAAAAACAATTATTATTATAAAGGGGGAGGGTCGGTAAGGCCGGTTTTTGGCCTAATTTATTTTTGGACCAAAAAATCTGAAAAAATCATGGTAGTATCTTATAAGTATCCCGA
>NC_046657.1:9414879-9469884 GCF_010883055.1 Belonocnema kinseyi
GACTCGGGATACTTATAAGATACTACCATGATTTTTTCAGATTTTTTGGTCCAAAAATAAATTAGGCCAAAAACCGGCCTTACCGACCCTCCCCCTTTACAGAGAATTATATAAAAAGGCATAGGAAAGAAATTCTTACTTAATTCTATAAAAAATTGAGCTTATTCGTTGAGAAATAGCACGTCTTAATTTTGGATCGAAATGTATTAGATAATTATTAATTCTTTTAAATTTACTTAGGAACATAGAAAAAAGACATCAAAAAGTAATTCTTAGTTTAGTTCGTGAATCAATTGAGCCTATTCGTTGAAAAACAGCCCTACTACAAAAAATATGCGGTACCTCTCTAGCATCTATTGTCGTTGAGTCCGCGTTCATTTGTGGCTTGGTTGCGGAAGCAGCAGTTACTAAACTTCGAGTAAGTGCATATATGCACAAGTGTTCCTTGTGTATGTGCAGCATCGTTGGCGTCTCCGAAATATAAAAGTAGTGAATTTTGTTGGTAGGTACTTGGATTTCTATCGAAAGTAAGTAATTTTAATCTTTCTTACAATAATTATAGATTCTAATATATGTATTGAAATAAATTACAAGGAAAACATTTTTTCGCATTCGATAGCCACCATAAATAAATTTGATTTTGCTCAAATTTGTGTATATTTACGTAATTAATTTCTAATAATAATCAATTTACAATAATTATTTAATCATTTATGTTTCAGAATGAGTGTCCGGGTTTATAATCTCTGAAGTGCGAACGATGTGGCAGCATCTCTGTCGGATTCGGAAGAGGAGCATTTTTGCGGGGGCAGTGACGGTGGAAGTTTATTTGGAATATCTGATAATCAAGTTCAGTTGATAAATAAATAGATAATTTAATGGTTTTTTATACAGAATATTTTGACCAGGTTTATATAAAATTTAAAGGCATACCGTGTATTTAAAATATACACTGCCGGTCAAAAGTTTCCGTACACCTATTTTTTCGTGCCTGATGATCACAAAGTTTTTATGAAAGTCCCTCAAAATATGTGTTTATTCAATTTTTATTTATATTTGCCGAAAGAATAAAATATTTTCAAATTCTTCATGAGGTGCACGGACTGCATGCCTAGAATGTGTGACGACCATCGTGCACCTGTATGTATATTTTTGTTAATTTTAATTTCAGCATTGTATTCTACCGTATTCTACGGTAAGAGAGTTAATAATTCTTGTACATTTTTAAAGAACCATCAAAAAAGTAATCGAAAATATATACTTATTTAATGCTACAAAAATTGAGTCTATTAATTGAAAATAGCCAAACTCTTAATTTGTTTATAAAAATTGTATAAATAATTATTAATCATTGTAACTTTGAAAAACAACATAGAAAACAGTCTTTGGAAAGATATTCGTAGTTGACTCCGTAAACAAATTGTAGCTATTCCTTGAAAAATTACCAAACTCTGGATAGGTATATGAAAATTGTTTAAATCAATAATAATTGTTTCAAATTTACATAGCATCATATAAAAAAGACATCGTAAAGATATTCTTACTTAATTCTAGATCCTGATCAACTTTGTCTTGATTGTCAATTTTGTCTCAAAGTTGTTACCTGATTTTCTTAAAGCAAAGAATTTTTCTCTCTCTAGGGGCCATTCACAAAATACGTGATAAACTTTTTAGGAACTTCTGACCCCCTCCCCCCCTTGCGTGATACCTTTTCCATTGGCCTCAACATGGAGTATAATACTTTGGTAAACCCCCCTCCCCCAAAACGTATCAAGTATTTTGTGAATGACCTCCTTGTTTTTTAGTATGTAGCCACTCTACAACTAGTTCCTGGACATGCTGGTACTATTTCGCCTGAAAAACTTGCAAGCTATCTGATTCTGCAAGTCTTATTTGCCTTAAATCTTTTTCCTAAGTTCTCCATAGCCTTTCCTTTTTCATCTGGAAGTTCTATGGTAAATGGGTGACTGCTCAAGTTAAAACCTAGAAAGTTGCATCTTGTTTCGAGCTTAAGTGCAATTTTTGCTATGTTCATGATAAATCCTACAGATCCTAAAAGATCTTTAATTAATCCGATACTGTGTATACATTCTGTTACCGATTTAGGAATTATGAGTATGTCATCTATGTAGATGTCTATGACAACACCTTTTTCTCTAAGCTTTTGTGCTACTGGTTTTAATACTATTTTTAAAATTTTGGGTGTTGTTTAGAGTCGACAGGACAAAGATGTGAATTCATACAGTATTCCTTTAAAAGAGTACCTTAATGTCTTCTTAATGTTCTTTATCAGAAAATGTGGAGGACTAATAAACTTATTAAGACCTTTAAGGTTACGTATAAACCTGTGGTCTTTATTTGAATTTTTTCGCAAGCTTCTGCACCTTTTTCTATCAATTTATGGTTGCCAGTTTCTGTTTTTGGCTCTCTGCTGGTGATAATCTGGAGGCGCGTGGTTAAACGGTAATTTGTAGCCTGAGACGCTATTTAGTATACATTGATCCGAAGTTATTTTATTCCAGACATGGGTGAAGTTTGATAGGCGACCGTCTATTTTACGTACCTCTAGTTCTTTTTATGTGAATAAGGACTGATCGACGAGCGCAAGTATTGATGTTATGAAGCTTCTTCTGGTGAGGGTAAGCCCATGGTGCAGATCAGTCAAAATCTTTCCTGCGTCACTTATGGTTGATGTTATGTCACTGGCAAACAGCTTTGATGAGTCGAAACTTTTAGTAAATTTTTTAAGATCCAATAGCCGCTTTAGCGCTTTTCCCAAAGCGCTTAGGGCTGCTGTGAGCTGCGTTTACGACGCGGATTGGTATTAGACCTTCTTTACTTCAGTTGTGCCTAAAATATATTTTAATTCCGGATTCCAAGCCGAAGCTGCCATTGTTACACAGTTTTCTTGGAGAAGATATTTTTCGGCTAGGTCTTCACTCACCGTGTTTTTTTCCAAAGGGGTCGCCACCAAGGTGGTCCAAATCAGCGTCATCTTTATATCTGCTCTCTTGTTTCATGTGATCTGACGAACTCCGTGAACTGTGGCTTTGGCTGCTACCCTGTATAGAAGAACTTCTGTTTGAGCCCTCTAGCGGGTGACGCTTTCCGATAGAATTGCTTGGAGAAGTGAACCTGCATGACGCACATCGCGAACGCTCTCGATCACTGCCGCTCGCTGAGGAATAGCTCTGCCTTGAGCTACCTTTTAAGTATCACCGAAACCTCCATCGGGAACGACGAGTAGGTCTCATTTGGACTCGAGACCGATCTTTAAGTGGCGCATCGCTTGGTTGATGGTTTCCCCCCTACTTTTGTGGGGACGCAGATTGACGGGACGCAACTCGGGGATAACGCTTTTGAGAACTTCGTCTTATGCTTGTGCCCCTGTATCTTGTTACATTTCACTGGGTGAGATGTGAGAGACTCCAGAACTCGACTGGGTAGACGACGGTGATCGGTCCCGCCTTCTTCGCTTTTTGGCGCTTTTCTGGAATACCTTCTTATGCCTTATTATTTCTTTCAGTAGCCGGCTTTCTGAGTCTTGACTTTTCCTTACTCTTTCAGGAGGCACTGCTTATAAATGCTTCAAAACATTCATTTTATTATTGCCTAAATTTATATTTTGAAACCTGTAGAATACGATGCAGTTAGTGCTTTTGTTCAATTCTCAAAAATGACGTCCCGTGAGCCGTTGAGCGTAACTGGATTCTTCTTCGCTTGGAGTCATGATGCAAGAAACCAAGGTTCCGCCAAACCAATGCTCGAATACGTTTGATTTGGAGCAAAGAGTTTGCATTAAATTTTATGTGAAAAATGGAATCCAGTGCTCTAAAACTCTTGAAATGTTGACAGTTGCATACGGTGAGTCTATTCTGAGTAAGAAAAATGTGTATAAGTGGTACAAGCTGTTTCAAGAAGGCCGAGAGGATGTCGAAGACGAACCTCGCCCTAGACGTCCCAGCACGTCAACAACAGATGAAAACGTTCAAGCAGTGGAAGAAATGGCTTTTGCATCACGATAATGCACCTGCTCATTCATCGTTGCTTGTGAAAGATTTTCTGACTAAAAACAGCAACACAGTCATGCCTCAGCCGGATTTGGCCCCCAGTGACTTTTTTCTTTTCCCAAAACTGAAGAGACCCATGAAAGGACATCGATTTTCAACGCTTGAGGAGATAAAAATTGCATCGCTGAAAGAACTCCAGACTGTACCACAAAATGATTATCAGAAGTATTTCGATGATTGGAAAAAGCGTTGGCCCAAGGGTATTATATCTGAGGGAGGCCTTCTTTTTGAACACACCTCGTACATTTTCACTAATATTCCCAACATACTCGTTGCATTGGCGCAAACGGAGCTCGAAGCCAATTGCCTGAAATGCTTCAAAAAAATATTATCTCGAAACTTTTTTCTTCAATAAGTTGAAAATCGATGTACAGGATTACTCAAAAACTATTTAACCGATCAAGTTCATATTTGGCACACGTTTTACCGATACTTATGTACCCCGCATTCGGCCTCCCTTCCGGACAGCTTCACGGCAACTGTTTATATCTTCGCCATTTTTCATTTTTTTAGGTAACAAAAATCGTTTCCGAAACTATAATTATACCCGGAAAAAAAGTCTTGAGGCGAACGAGTGAATCGAGAATATATTAAACTCAAAGAAAGTGTACCCTTGGATTAGGTAAAACGTTTAGTTAGAAGAGTTAAACATTTAGTTACTTTATGTAAATTGTTCTCGTAAATCAGTAAATTGGACAAAATTGCTAAGTTCGAAAGTTTATTATTTTCGGCAGATTGTGTATAATTGTATTATCTTCAGATTAAAAAAAATTTAGTTGTTATAGAAATATATTAACTTACAGTAGCCAATCTTTCATCTGATATCGCAAAAATGAATTTCCCTGAAATCCGTGTAATGCATTTGGAGGTCAAGTTTGTTGTTTTTATCGCGTTTCTTGATATTTCAATATAGTTATCGCCTACAATCAAAATAAATGTAACTTATTATTACTGCATCATAAACTCCATTTAATATTAACATTCGCGCACATTTTAAGTGGTAAAAAGCGTTTAATTGTCCAAAGTAAATCTCAACTGTCATTGCTCCCGATTAGACCGTCGCCATTTTATTTCGCTGCTCCCATAATGCACCGGCGCTCTTCCGATAATTGCTTCAGACACCTATTCTTAATATCCCTATTATAGCTATATTTATTCGGGGTTTGACTATACGATATCCCTGGTATATGGAAAATGGTTAAGGATATTCATTTTCGCTGATCCAGGTTTAGCTATAATAAGGAATAATATCCCTGTCACAGCTCAATTTTTTTTACCGTGTATGATAAAAAGTACCTATGACCCAAAAAAGATATATACATTCCTTACAAAAAAAATCCCGGAAATCGACTAAGATTTGACGCTCTATAGAGAGTGCCCCCTTAAATGATAGGAATGGCACAAATTTGAACGAATTAAATTTGTTCTTCTTCGCCATCTTGTACAGATGCACGAAACAACGAAATCACAGAAAATGGATGGACAGCGGAGGCGACATCTGCGGTGGCAGGGAACCACACTTGAATTTAAAATATCGTGGCGGAACTCACGGCAACTAACGATAGTACATATTTGATTTTGAAGATGAGGCAGCGAAATACAATTATCGAGAATTCCGCGTTCATAAATGTACACTTATAGTCCCTTATCTCGTAGCAAATTCTATTTGCCGTCCGAGGCGACGCGAGAGAACGTCATATTAGATTTAAAAATAAAAATTCGCTGAGATGATTCGTTAGAATACGATATGCTAACAAAAGTATGAACGGTTCCTTTCAAAAACAGACGTACGCGTATTCATAAATTATCAGCCATTCTTGGGATTTTAACAAGCGCCATAGAAAAAAGTTACCGGAAAGATATTCTTACTTAATTCTGTAAAAATTTGTGCTCATTCGTTGAAAAATAGCCAAACTCTTAATTTTTTAATCGAAATTGTTTTAATAATGACTAATTCTTGTAAATTTCAAAAGAAACATAGAAAAGAGTCCTTGGGTAGATATACTTAGTTGACTTAGTAAGAAAATTGTACCTATTTCTTGAAAAATAGGTTAACCTTATATATCTCTACAAAAATTGTTTAAATATTTAATACATATTTTAAATGTGCAAAATATCGTAGAAAAGGGTTAATGTAAATAAATCCTCTGTTGATTCCGGAAAAAATTGAACCTATTCTTTATCAAATAACCAAACTGTTAATTTGGTGTAAAAAATTGTTTAAATAATCAATAAATCTTCGAAATTCGCAGAGTATTATAGAAGAATGTGATCGGAAATATATTATTAGTTGATTCCATGAAAAAATTACCGTATTGGTTGAAAAATAGCCAAATTCTGATTGTAGTGTTTAAAGTTTGTAAAATAATTGTTTAAATTTTGTAATTTGGTAATATTTTGTCGATAATTTTATTTTTCGGGATAAAAAGCAGTTTTTTCAACAAAAAATGTAACTATTTTTTCAATAGAATAATCGATAATTTAAGTTACAAATTTAACTATTTCGTTAAACATTCATTTTTTGATCAAAAATGTTATTATTCCATTTTTGTTGAAAAAATGTTCTTTTTTTCTGGAAATTTTTTTTTTTAACTTTGTGGAAAAGTAATCTTCTTGATTGGAAATTCATCCTTTTGGAAAAAAATTTAATTACTCTAAGTAAATTTTGCAATTTTCATCTGTTGTGTTGAAGGATGTTTAGAATGAACATAATGAGATAAAATAAATGTTTGTGTTTTGCGGCAAATATTAATATGCTATTTTTGGTTAAATAAAAAAATTGAAAGACTTAACTGGGAAAAATTGGGAATTTGAAATTGTCCGTCTTATCGACACCCTTATAAATTAATTAATTAAAAAGGATATAATTTTAATTCTAAATACTTTCAATTTAGAAGATATACAATGTTTTAAAAGTTACGTTTTTCTTTTTTAAAAAACCGTATTTTTGACTTCAAAATTCATTTTTCGACATATTTTAAAAATATTTTTTGCAAAAATACAACTGCTCAGAGGCAACGGAGCACTAAGGGGCACATAGGGCAATTCCTTTTCAGATAGTATGAATTCTTTGAAATCTATACGAAAATTTTTTGAAATCCTTGCGAGATACTTGAAATAATTGTCAAAATAATGAAAATATTATTAAAATATTTGATATATTTTTAGAATAATTGATAATATTTGTGAACTTTTTTAAATATTTGAAGTATCTGCCAAATCATTGAAATCTTTAAAATATTTGGTAATATTTGTAAAATGGACTGAAATATTTGGAAAATCATTTATGTCTTTGTGAAATCTTTTAAATCTGTCCGAAATCTTGGCTGAATTTCTTTAACCTTTGAGAAATCATTCTAATCTTTGTGAAATCTTTCTGAAATCTTAACGAAATATTTTTTTAATATTTTCGAAATTATTTAAATCTTTGCAAAATCTTTAGGAAATCATTTATGCCTTTGTGATATCTTTTTAATCTATCCGAAATCCTTGTGAAATCTTTGCGAAATATTTGGCAATACTTGTAACAAACATTGAAATCTTTGCGAGATCTTTGGAAAATGATTGAAGTCTTTGTTAAATCTTTTCAATCTATCCGAAATCTTTGCGATTTTTTTTTTAATCTTTGGGGAATCATTCTAATCTTTGTAAAATCTTTCTGTAATGTTTACAAAATATTTCGTAATATTTCTGAAATTGATGAAATATTAAATAATTCTTGAAGTCTTTGTGAAAATTTTTTAATCTCTCCGAAAACTTGGCGATATTTTATTAATCTTTGGGAAATCATTCTAATCTTTGTGACATCTTTCTGAAATGTCAACGAAATATTTTCAATATTTTTGAAATATTTGGTAATATATGTGCAATTATTTAAATCTTCGCGAAATCTTTGGGAAATCATGTATGCCTTTGTGAAATCTTTTCAATCAATCCGAAATCCTTGTGAAATATTTGGTAATATTTGTCAAAACGACTGAAATCTTTGTGAAGTCTGAAAAATTATTTAAATCTTTGTGAAATCTTTTTAATCAATCCGAAATCTTTGTGAAATATTTGGGAAATCATTTATGCGTTTGTGAAACCTTTTTAATGTATTTGAAATCTTTGCAACATTTTTTTAATCTTTAGATTTGGGAAATCATTCTAATCTTTGTGAAATCTTTCTAAAATCTTTGGAAAATATTTTTAATATTTTAAAGATATTTGGTAATATTTGTCAAATAATTAAAATTTTTGTGAAATCATTGATGCCTTTGTAAAATCTTTTTAATCTATGCAAAATCATTGCGAAATGTTTGAAACCTTTGGTATCCTTAGAAAATCTTTCTCAAATCTTTGAAATTACGGAAATACTTTTGAAATATTAGGTAATATTTGTGAAAATATTGAAAGCTTTGAGAAATCTCTTTCAAATCTATCTGAAATTTTTAGAAACCTGCGAAATATTTTAAATATTTTTTAAGTATTTGGCAGTATTCGTGAAATTATTGAAATCTTTGGAAATATGAATTTTATATTTGTATTTATTATTGACTAATTATTGTTCATTTATTATTCTTTACGTAATTTTTTTTTTCGTATACTGTTATCATACTATGTACAATTTGTGCTATTCAATATTATAAGTCTATTCTCCCACAGTCACCTTGAGGTAAAAAACACCCTAGCTGCTTCTGCAACTGTTTGGTTAAAAAGTGTGAATGAAAAATCTTACTTTAACTTAAGCTTATTTCTATTTAAATTCAGTTTGTATGAATTATCATTTAAGTGATTTTGACTTGTAAGTCGTGAAATTAAGGAGTGAAAAAAGTAACTTTTTAGGTAACTTAAAGTTACTTTATCTAGTAACTGTAACTGTAACTAATTGAAGTTACAAGTTAGGTAACTGTAACTGGTCAGATTTTTTCGCTAAGTAACGTAACAGTAACTAGTTACTGAAAAAAGCAACTTACCCAACATTGGTTTGATGGGCATGTTCCTGTCTTTGTCGCACACTCGTCACGTCTAGTTATGTCAAATGGTCAGAAAGTCAAAGAGGAGTCTCCTAGAACCGAAAATCGACGAGAGGGAGGTCCTAGCACTTTATGAGGTTTCGGAACATATAAAAGCCGGTCTGCTCTTCGATTCCACATCAAAACGAGACAAACGTCCTCGACATAGAAATCATGGTGAGTTTTAATCTTTACGTGTAACGCGTTTATATTCATTTTAATATTTAATTTCTTAATATTTGAAAGTTCTGAAAACAAAACCAAGAAACCAACGACCAAATTTGGACAACCACCATCAAATGTTCCTATTGTAATTATTGCAAACATTCATTTCTATATTCCATTTCTTTTCATTTTATTGATTTTTTTCTGAACAAAATATAAAAAAATTAAAACAGAAATTATGGCGGATTTTCTTCACGCGTAACGCGTCATGAATGGCGCGTTTATATTCATTTCAATATTTCGTTTCATTTCCTCTCATTGATTTTTTGTAAAATAGATATTAATATATATATATTATTTCTAAACTTACATATTCATTTACACTAATATTTCCATATTTACCTAATTTTCTATCTTTTCTTCTCTTTAGCACTATTAGTTTTATTTTAAATATTGAAAACACTACTATTATTACCCTCCGTAAACTCTAAATCTGAATTAGAAAAGATTCAACGAATTAAATCAGTTTTAGGGATTTTAACTGATAAATCAGTTCAACTATAACCAAATAGTTAAATTTACAAACAAAAAGATTAACTTTTTGTCAAAAAAAGTTTCAATACAGTTCATAAGATTTTAAACAAATTGTTATTTTCTCAACTAAAAAGGATCAATTTTTAACCAAATGGTGAAATCATGCACTAAAAAGGATGAATTTTTAACCAAAAATGTAATTTGAATTTTTAGTATAAAATATTTAACACATAAATGTATTTTCAAAAAAATAGTCCATTTTTAAACCAATAGTGAAATATAAAAAAACGATGATTTTTGAAGAACATTTTAAAATTTTCAAGCCAAAAAAACAAAATAGCAAAATAGGCAGATCTTACACCAAATACTTTGTTTTTTCAATTAAAAATTTGAATTTTCAAGAAAATAGTTACATTTTCAACCAAAATAGTAAATTTTTTAATACAATAATCAATTTTAAATTAAAATATATGGATTTTATACTAAAAGGATGAACTCTCTACCAATAAAATTAATTTGTATGAAAAAATATAGATTTTTTAACAAAGGAGGAAAATTTTTAAACAAGAAAGATTTTTCAGTCAAAAAAAAATGCAACAAAGTTGTTTAATTTTTAAGTAAAAAAAAAACAAGAAATTTGAAATGAAACAGTTAAATTTAAAAAATAAAAATATGAATTTTTAATTAAAAAGTTCATTTTCAAACAAATAGTTGAATTTAATCTCAAAAGACGAATTTTCAACCAGAACGGTGATTTCTTGACAAAATTGTGGAACTTTTTACAAAATATTAAAATTCTTAAACTAATAATAATAACTTTGATCAAAATAGATGAATTATTAACTAGAAATAATGTTGTAGACCTTTAAATAAAAAATAAACCATTTTCAATTTCCAACAACTTTTAGTTAAAAAATAAAATTAAGAAAAAATGAAATGTTAGCGAAATATGTACATTTTCCATGAAATAGTTGATTATTTAATTAAAAAAGACTAATTTTAAACAAAAAATAGAATACTTAAAGTAAAAGTTAAAAGAGCTATTTTTAAACAGACAAAATACCAATTTCTCAACAGAGTAGTTGAATCATCAACAAAAAGTTGTATTTTTAACCAAAAAAAATTAATTTTTAAAAAATGAGGTGAATTTTCAAACAAGAAAGATTTTTTAACCAAAAAAGCAACAAGAAAAACGTAGGAAAATTGCATTTTTAATAAAGAAAGCTCATTTTCAACCAAGAATATTGTAAACAATATATAACTGTAAAAACTGTTATAATAAAATAATAATAAATATGAAGACAAAAATTAATTCGTGAATCTTAGCATAATCTATGGACAAAATAAATTTAAATTTCACTGAACACCTCCGCCTTTGGAATGAAAAGAGTCGAATTAAACTCTCTCACCTCTGCTCTATGACAACATCTCTACTTTCGTTAAACGTACAATAATTATCCGTCCTCTCGTATGCACAAAAAATTCGAGTCCTCCCATTCACGCGTAATTTTTTCCATTCTTAAAGATTTACGCAATCTTAGTTTCTCTTTCATCAATCTTTCATCTTTCTCAATTTTTAATATATTTTGCATAGGGGGCACCTCCCTACAGTGGATAGTGCAACCTACAGTGGAGAATCACTAATTCAAAATATTTATGTACATAGAATAATTAATTTAATCTGATGAATAGTTAAGACACTATGCATATTAATAAATAAAAATCAATTATTTTTCTTTTATTTGTACTCTTTATCAATGATTATCTACTGTAGGTTGCATTATCCACGGTAAAAAGGTTTTCCCTACTGCATTTTTATTTCGCAAAATTAATCACAAAAGAACTTTTAATCCGAGGAGGCGCATCAATGTTAAATAAATTATAATTTTTATCAAACAAGAAAGAAAATTAGGTTTATTTTTCAAAATTTTGTTGTGGACTTTACAGAAAATTTTGTATGATTTGAGAACGATTAATAATAATAATAAACGATTAATAATAAATTTTTTTCTAAAAACAGTACTTTAATTTATTTTTAAAAATTTATAAAACATTAAAAATGTATTTTAAACGTATTTTCGCATTATCTATTCTTCAAGGTAGAATCAAAATTCGACTATTTGAATTAGATTCGAATTTTCTATAAGATTCCAGTTACCACGTTTTCTGGACATAGTTCGCGCATAACTGTATTAAATTACTTTATTTTTATATCAAAATTTTATTTTAAAAGTTAAAGAGTAAGAAAAATAAAACATCATTGCATTATTTATATTTGAATATTAATTTTCATAACAAAACCTTTCGAAAACGTTTAATTTGGCTACTGAACAAATTTATTTTTTAATTTCTCCAAAAAGGGTATTCAATATTGCATCATTTTTTCATCAAATATTTAAAATTAAAATCGCCTTCAATTGAAAATATTCAAAATTGAATAATTTTAAATTTCAAACCGTTAAAATTGAAGAATTTAAAAACGGTAAATTTTTTTAATCGAAATCTTTCTAAACAATATTCCAAATTATATCTGTTTAAAATATAATTCTTAAAAATTTAATAATTTCAAATTCTGTATTTTCAAAATTAAAGAGTTTTTAATTGCATTTCTTAGAAATTATAGAACTTTCGATTGTAAATCTTTAAAATTGAAGAGTTTTTAATTGGCTGGGTCTAGGTTCGCTTTTAACATGGACAATTTAGAATAAAATATAAGAAATTTCTTAGTTTTAACATTAATAATGCTAATAAATTATTAAATAAAGAAATTTTAACTTTTAAGTTTGAGAATCATCCAAATTTGAATTTTTTACGAATGCAACACTACAAGCCAAGAGTTTTCAATAGTCAATCTCTAAATGTTTGAATTTTGAATATTTAAAATTGAAATATGAAATTCTGTTAATTTGACATTTGAAAATTTCGAATTGAAAACTTGATTTTTTTATCCCAATGATAGAAATTTTAAAGTTGTTATTTATATATAATAAAAATTAAAGGGCTTTCAATTTAGACAATTTAGAATTTAAAATTATGCGAGTTTAAGTATTGAAATTAAAAATTCTGTTATTTTCATGATTTACATTCAATATTTTATTAATTTGAAGGATTTAGAATTGAAAAATTGACTTTTGATCTTTAAAATAATCGTTCTAAATTGACTCTTCAAATCTGTAAGGCTCTGATTTTTTAACATTTATAATAAATAGTCTTAAATTTTAATAAATTATATAATTTATTTGATTAAATAATTTAATAATTATATAATTTAAATAAATTATAGTTGAAAATTATGCAAATTTCAAGCTAAAAAAATTCTGTAATTTGTATGACTTACATTCAAAACTTCTTCAAATGCACAAGTTTTAAATGAAAACTTGACTTTTTATCTACAAAATCACCCAAATTTCAGAATTTCTACTTAAAAATCTTTAAAATTAAAGAATGTTTAATTTGGACAATTGAATGTTATGCAAGTTTGGGTTTTAGAATTAAAAGTGATGTGGTTGTGAAAATCGCAGAAATTTAAATTCTAAAACAGATCATGAAGATTTACATGCGAAAATTCATCAATCTTAATAATTTTGAATTTAAAACTCTTGGCTTTTCGTCTTCAAAATAGTCGAAATTTAAGAATTTTTATTTATATATTTTTATTATTTAGGAGTTTTCAACTACAAATCTTAAACATTGAAATTATGGAAAACATTGGCACTATGATAATTTTGAATTATGCACATTAGAAATCTAGTGTTTTAATGAAAGTCACAGATTACTGCAATTCGATTGACATTCAAATTAATTATATTTGCAGTAAAGTCTTTGGAGCTGTTTGAAAATGTATTCTAATTTATGATCATTATTAAATTTTATAGTACTTTACATTCAAGCATATATTTCAATTTGATCATTAGGCAATCAAAATAAGAAACTTGTAATCAGCGCGCATAATGGTTATTTCCCTAATTTGAATTTCGCGCCATTATTTTATGCCGGATTTAGTTTAGATTAAAATTATTTCTGGTACTTTCCAAAGCAATTAAGTATTTTCACTTCAACCATCAGCTAACTTCACTTCGTAGAAAGCTGAGGGGAAAATAATGGACGAAATGCATGGAACAAAATTTTATTTCGATAATATATTTGTAATTAATAATAAGTCTTATCACTTTATTATTTCAGTAAATAGTAATTAAAAAATCTAAACTATTTTTCAAATACACTTAGATAGAAAAAATTAGCTTTTACAAAGATATTAGCAAAATAGGGCAAAAATAAACTTATTCCCATGCATTTGGTCATATGAAGTCTTGGAAAGCAGGAACCAACGAGCGCTCGAGCGATAGGCAGGAGTAGGAATGACGCGCAGAAAACGCGACGAAAGACCGTTTAGTACAGGGACGACGGAAGCGGTGTTGGGTGTATGGAGTAGCCTCCACCTAAAACTCAGACGGGTGGGGAATTTTCAATGGGTATTTTAAAAAAATATTATTAGTAATGAAATTCATTCCCCACCCAAACTGAAATTGTTCCGTCGACCCTGGTTCAGTCTTTCGTAGCATTTTCTATGCGCCATCCCCACCCCTACCTACCGTTAGAGCGCACGTTCGGTTCTGCTTGCCGAGCTTTTATATAGTAATTCGTAAAATTAAACGGGGATACATTATAAGAGAATAGTTAATTTTTCCAAAGTTTGGCAAGGACAATAAGCCAATGTCGCCAAATATCCGTAATAAGAGTCTATTTTAGAAAATCCATGCTAATAAAAATAATTTTTTTTTTTAAACAGAAATTCGCAATTGCTTCGCTTTTTGCCTTGGTGGCGTTGGCATCTGCAGCTCCAGCAGTAGAGCAAACCCCAAAACCAATCGCTATCCTAAGAAGTAGTGAAAATGGGCCAAATCCGGATGGTTCTTACAACTGGAGTTACGAAACCGAAAATGGAATCCAGGCCCAAGAACAGGGGGAATTGAGATCCTTCGCTAAGTCCGCAGACGCTGAATCAAATGGAGCTGCAGTCGTGGCCCAAGGAGCTTTCAGCTATACTGCCGATGATGGAACCCCAATTTCCCTTACATACATTGCTGACGAAAATGGTTTTCAGCCCCAGGGTGCCCATTTGCCAGTTACCCCTGCAGTTCCAGAGGGCATCCTCAGGGCTTTGGAATGGATCGCAAATCACCCGGAAGAAGACAAACTGACTAAATAAATAACCAGATTTTGAAATTTGCTTAATAAAAAAATGATATAATTTCAAATGGTATTTCATTAGCAAAAAAAAAATTAAGAACGATAAAAATTTATATTCCTTTATAGGGTCCAAAATTATTATTAGTATTAATATTACGATGCGTCTAGTCCCGAGCAATTGAGGCAGCTTGGAAAAAGTTGCAGTGCGATAAGATATTTCGTTAATGTTAATATTAGTTCTAATTGTTATATATCTTGATATTTGTTTACAATTTGAATTAATATCCTTTTTTTAACAATAGTAATTGTAGATAAAGAACTGAGATACAACTGACTGGCTCTGTGCCAAAATGTACAAACACTTTTTTACGTCTTTCAGCTCAGAACAGTTGGTGTTTTTATTTTTATTTTGAAAAAATAGTTTAAGAGATGCATATTGTATAATATTGTAATAAAATTGATGTATGATACAAAATGGTATTGTTTGACAAAAGGATGTCTGAAACAGAATCTCCTCAAGTGTCAGTAAAAAATTCTTAATTATTTTGCCTATTAGGAGGGAGAAGAGAAGAGCCACTGTGAGGTTAGCCGAGAGAGAGCCGCTAACCAACGTGCATGTCCGGCGTGCGCGCGCACGCTTGCCGCTCATCCAAACGTACGTCCAACCGAGATTCCGGTCGACTCTGCTACATGTTGCGCAGGCCAGTCTCGTGTACAGTCGAAAATGCACGAGCTGGAACTCGAGGTCGTCCGACTTCACAATTCGTTTTCGGTGGCGAATTGGTTATTAGGAGCAGTTTTTAAGTAAACTGAATTTTGCAGAGTGTTAAGAGAATGAAAAAAAGATCATGGGAAAATTCTAAATAAATGTTTTGTAATGAATTCTAAGAGAGAATTTATAAAAGCTTACAAAACATTTTTTATTATTTCGTAAAATTTGTGAAAGTGTGTAGAAGATTTTGAAGCAAAATGTTATAATTTTTCTATATTACATAATTTTAAAGAAATTAAGGAACATAATTCGTTTTAGCCCTTTTTGTGCAATTTTGTTGCACAATTTTTTTTTATGCTTTCATTGGTTTAAAAAATGTACTATTAAATTTGAGTAAGTTTAATAGATACTCAAAATTTTGGAAACGATTCAACAAAAATGAAAACCTTCAAAGAATTTTGTAAGGATTGACGAAAAGGAAATAAATTTTTAGATCCTAGGTATAATTAAAATAATTTAGTATTTCAAAAAATTAATTTTAATAGATCATTTAAAAACATTTCAAACATTAGACAAAATTTCAAACATTGTTAAAGAAGATTCTAAAATATTTTAAAGGCAACTTTTTTAATTTTGCAGAATTCAACAAGAAATTTTTAAATAATTAAAGATTGGAAGGTTTGAAGGTCGGGCAAGATCAAAAAAAAATATCCTAATATTCGTGTGAAAATTACAAGTCATTTTTCATTTTGAAAATTGAACTTTAAAGCAAATGTTTCAATTCGGTGACATTAAAAAAAATTAATGTAAAAAATCGAGTAAATCCAAGAAATATTTCGTAGAATGAAAGAAATTCAGAAGAATTTAAACTTTAGAAGATTTTTAGAAATGCAGATTTTAAAAGAATAAATAAAAAATTTCTTAAAATGCTTAGGAAAAGTTAGAAGATTACAAGGCATTTTTTGATACTTTAAATGATTTTTTTACATTTTGGGAAATATTTGAGTCAGCTAAAAATACTTTCAAGAACTTAAGAAGTTTTAAATAGATAATAAATGTTCAAAAACTTGGAAACAATTCCGAAAATTTATTAAATACTTCTTGATTTCTTCCAAACTTCTTAAACATCTTTTAAAGACTCAAATTTTTCCTAAAATGTTGTAAAATCCTATAAAATAAAACAATTTCATTAAAATCTTTTAAAATCTTTTCTGACATATCTGATATATTAAATTTGTTTTTAAATTATCTTAAGAATCTTATAATAATTATATTTATATAAATTTAAAAACAAACTGATAATACTTAATTTCCTGCTCTCAATTTTAAGAATATAATTTCAACTCGAATTAAAGAACTCAAAAACTTTTGACAATTAAATAGTTATTCAAAATTTGTATGTTATGTCATTATTATTCATATTTTGTATTCCTTACGGTGTTGAAAAAAAGTTTTAAATGGGTGAATTTCATGTAGTACTCAAATTAGGTTACTTCAATACGCTGAAACTCTTCGATAGCGCCTATTTTTCGGCTGACGGTGGGCGGAAACTAACTCGTTATAGGCTGCTCCGCTTTTCTTTGTTCACGTCTGAGTGCTCGCCTGAGTGACAACCGCAGACGCCGCGCACCACGCAAGCTCCTGTTACACCTATCTGTGGCGCGGCGTCAATTCTCGCAAGGTCTATAGAAATGATGGTCAATAAAGGGTTTCACTGTATTTTCATGACTGCAAAAATATTGAGAAACCATTAAGTGTTACACCAACATATTGTTTTATTTATTTATAGATAATACTACATATTGAAAAAACTTTTCTTACACTAAACAAAAGTCTTTTATGCTTTTAAACATAATATAAAAAATATTATGTAAGGAAGTTTCGGGGGGCGGGGGGTCGAAAATAAATTTTACGGTTTGTTACATTGTGAGAGGGGTAGGGGCTAAAAAGGTCGAAAATATTTTTACATAATATGTGAACGCTCTTTAAAAGAAAGACTTCAAATATATGTAATGAAGTCTTGAAATATTTAATGATTATGCTTTTCAGAAATTCTTATGAATGTTTTATACGGTGAATAAGACTTATCTAATTAACAAAAATTTTTTAAAAATTTGTTTATTCTCTTGGAACCTTTCGAGACTCTTTTGAAGCGTCTAAAGTTTATTTTTGAAATATTAAAAAATCTACATTTCTAAGGATCCTCTACAGTTTAAATTCTTTCTGAATATCTTCAATTCTACTAAATATTTCTTTAATTTACTCAATTTGTTCAATTAATTTTTTCAAACTCTTACTGAATTAAAACATATTGCTTAAAAATCTACGCTCTTTTCCGAAATTTTAGGAAGTCGTTTGATATATTTTTTAAAACCTTTTTTAACTTTCTCTTAAAGTTAATTTTTCAAACGAGACTTTAAATCATGTAACAATTTTTGCTCTAAACTCACGCGCTTCTGTGAATTAATTTCTTATTTCTCACCGTGTAGGAACCGAAAAATGTTTTTTTTGTGAAACCTTACAAAATTCTTTAGAAATGTTTATAGGTTTTAATTATTGTTGAATCGTTTCAAAAATAAATGAGAATCTCTTAAATTTATTTAAATTTGAAAGTACATTTTTTAAGCCAACATAAACATAAAAAATTGTGCAACAAAATTGCAGAAGACGGTTTAAAGAGAATAATGTTCCTTAATTTTTCTAAAATTATGTATCATGGCAAAATCATAAAATTTTGCTTCAAAATCTTTTACAAACTTCTTAAAAATATGAGAAAATAATAAAAAAATGTTTTGTAATCTTTTTCCAATTTTCTCTTAGGATTCATTTCAACACAATGATTACAAATTTTCCTATGGAATTTTTTTCATTCTCGTGACCCCCTACACAATTCAGTTTACTTAAAAACTCCCCTTATAGCCAGTTAGCCACCGAAAGAAAATTGTAAAGTCAGGCGAGCTTGGGTTCGTGCTCGTGCATTTTCGTATTTACACGAGGCTGGCGTGCGCAACATGTAGCAGAGCAGATTTGAATCAGTTTCTTCCAGATGGGAAAATGGTGGGGGTCGAAAAATCAGGCATTCCAAAAGATACTTGTTCGTGTACGGATTTTTGCATTTTAGAGTAAAATGTACGAGATGTGTTCAAAAAGTAAGGTAATTTTTCAATTTTCGCGGGCTACGTACATTCAACTTTTAAATTTTTTGTTTTGTTGTGTTGGTACACTCGTCACGATCATATGTTCACAGTTTTGACTATATAGCTCGTGTTGTTTTTCTGGCAGAGGCGTAAAAGGTTAGAAGGGTTTGGTGTGCTCAGCGATTTTCTTGTTTCGAAAAAAATGGAGCAAAGAGTTTGCATTAAATTTTGTGTGAAAAATGGAATCCAGTGCTCTAAAACTCTTGGAATGTTGAGAGTTGCATACGGTGAGTCTACTCTGAGTAAGAAAAATGTGTATAAGTGGTACAACCTGTTCCAAGAGGGCCGAGAGGATGTCGAAGACGAACCTCGCCCTGGACGTTCCAGCACGTCAACAACAGATGAAAACGTTCAAGCAGTGAAAGAAATGGTGTTGAAAAATCGCCGAATTACTATCAGAGAAGTTGCTGAAAATGTTGGCATATCGGTTGGCTCAGGCCATGCTATCTTTTCGGACGTTTTGGGCATGAGACATGTGTTAGCGAAATTTGTTCCAAAACTGCTTAATTTTGATCAAAAGATCCATCGCATGACCATCGCTCAGGAGATGTTGAATGAAGTCAATAATGATCCTGATTTTTTTCAAAAGGGTTATAACTGGGGATGAATCGTGGGTATATGGTTATGACGTCGAAACTAAAGCCCAATCGTCTCAGTGGAAGCATCCTGAGTCTCCAAGACCGAAAAAAGCCCGTCAAGTTTGGTCAAATGTGAAGGTTTTGCTCACTGTCTTCTTTGATTACCGTAGCGTAGTGTATCAGGAATTCTTACCATAAGGTCGGACGGTCAATAGGGAGTATTACCTTTAAGTTATGCGCCGTTTGCGAGAGACGATACGCAAAAAACGTCCGCTCATTCACCGTTGCTTGTGAAAGATTTTCTGACCAAAAACAGCATCACAGTCATGCCTCAGCCTCAATATTCACCGGATTTGACCCCCAGTGACTTTTTTCTTTTCCCAAAACTGAAGAGACCCATGAAAGGACATCGATTTTCAACGATTGAGGAGATAAAAACTGCATCGCTGAAAGAATTCAAGGCTATACCACAAAATGAACATCAAAAGTACTTCGATGATTGGCAAAAGCGTTGGCATAAGTGTATTATATCTAGGGGGGATTACTTTGAAGGGGACAACATAAATATTGAGGAATAAATGAATATTTTTTGAGAAAACCATAAAGTCACCTTATTTTTTGAACACACCTCGTACATTAGGAAAAATGAAAAAAATAAAATGATGAGAAAATTCTGTTAAAAAATAATCAGCTATCTTCCATAGGTTTTGAGTTATATTATATTGAAGAATTCCCACATTTTCGGATTTTCAGCGGAAACTCACTAAGTTAAAAAAACACTCTGCAACTTAGCACCTATTCACTGCTCGGAAAATTGTTTTACATTTGAGGGAAGGCAGACCTGTGCTCACAAAAAAGAACAATGTCCTACCCATAATACCTCATAAGTTATAACCCATTAAAGTTGACGATTTTTGCCTCTTTTTAAGGTCGAATTAAATTATAATTACTTTTATGTCACAAAAGTTCTCAAGAAAGTACTTGACTGTGGTTATAACAAAATTTTTTAGAAACAATTATTGACACAAATATTTGTTTAATGATAAAAAAATATTTTCAATCAATTACAATCACTTTTTCGTCACAAAAGTACTAACAAATTGCCAAAAAGTAATCATAAGTGGCGATAGCAAGATTTTGTTATAAATAATGGGAAATGGGAAAACATGAGAAATTAATTATATACTCTTTGGAAAGGTTAAAAGGAACCCCTAACGAAACCTTCTCATTCAAAATAGTGGAAGTGGGATTTTTCCCGAAACCCAACTATTAGATGCCTGAAATAGAGCTGATTAGAGCCAGTGTGAAATTAGGAGAGAGAAGATGGCAATGCAATGTGCGTGCTCAGCGTGCGCGCGCACACATGCCGCTCATCCAAACGTAGGTCCAACCGAGGTTCTCCGCCTTTGAAAGACGAGTTGCGCTGGTCAAGTTGCCGTACAGTAGTTTTAGTCCGCTCCCTGCCTTTCATTAAAAAATAATATTTGAAACGAATTTATGTTTATTTTAGAGTTTGAATTGAGAATTTTGTATTGGATTCAGTTCAAAATATTTTTAGTTATGGAATAAAATGATTCTCTTTAATTTGAAGTAAAGCTAGAAAATTATTTTTTATAATTTTTAATATTTATTATTGTTGTTATTATTATTCAACTTGTTTCGGGTAAAACCTCTTTTACAGCATCAGCCACGGACTAATCAGATGAGGATGTTATAAATTAATTTAATACTATGTTTGAAATTTTTTGTAATGTCCATACACAACGAACGCGAATATTATTATTATTATTATTATTATTATTATTATTATTATTATTATTATACAGTTGCGCTAAAGACCTTTTAAAGTAAGAGTTCATTCGGTTCTAAACTCGTTACGCTGCTGAGATACTGCTCTCACACAGGTCGCTGATCAATCTCTCTAGCAATCACCCCAGTCGAAGAGCTTCACACTGTCATAAAATGTTATGGATTACACAAAAACACTCAAACTTTTAAATAGCTTTACTAATTATATTGATATAAATACTAGTAATATTAAATAAAATAAAATAAATTTATTATCGCTGTTTATATTTTTTTATTGAAACTTTACTTTATATAAACTATCTTTTTGATGAAGATCATTATTTAAGTTTTAATAGACATAAAAGAAGCACCTTTTGCTCATAAAAATTCCATCTTGTTTCGACAGATATTAGTCATTCTGTTCCCTGTAAAAGATCGTAATCCTCAGATCAGGCAAATAAGTTGTTTACTGACTACGTAATTTTTTCCAGTTTTCTCAGAAGTGCTTCATTAAAGAAATTTATTAAAATAAGAATAAAAATGGTAAAGCAGTAAGTGTAAATTATTTATATTCGAAAAAATTTTGCAAGTTCTTTCGAAATTATTTTTGTATATTTATTTTGTATATTTATTTAGTTTGTTATTAACATTTCTTCAAAATCGCTTAAAAATTTGCATAATTTTTTAGAAATTACTTGAAATATTTTGAATTTATTTGAAATCCCTTTTATCTTATTTTAGTTCGGATGCTAGCGGAGGTAGAGCGACTTTTTCACAAACTAAAAATATATTCATATTTTATTAGGATTAGTGAATACCAGTAGACACAAAAAAATTCCTTGAAATCCTTGAAACTCCTTAAAATTTTAAAAATTTACTAAAATATTTTTAAAAGTTTTAAAATTATTTGAAATGTTTCTAAATCTCCTCAAATTTATTCAAATAGCTAGGATTATTTCTAAATTCCATGAAATCTTGGAAATGTCCTAAAATTTGTTGGCATTTCCGGAAATTACTTGAAATTTGTCCAAAACTCTCAAAATCTGGTAAAACCTTACAAAATCTCTTAAATCCTCTGGAATTCTCATAAAAATTACTGAAACTCTTAAAATTTCGGGAAAGCCCTTGAAATCCTTTAAAAATCCATGAAACCCCTTAAAATCTCTTGAAATCTTTTATATCATTAGAAATTTCGTATTATTCTTGTAAATCTATTACATTTCTAAAATCTCTCGAAATGTTTGAAAATCTTTTGAAATTTCTTGAAATAACTGAAATTATTTATAAATTCATTGAAATTTAAAAAATTTCCTGAAATTTATCAAAACCTTTTGAAATTACTTGAAAGTTTTCCCAATCTCCCCAACTCCTTTAAAATCCTACACAATTTCTTTAAAAATCTGGAATTCTCCTGAAATCCTATAAAATGCACAAATTCTTCCAAAACTCTGTACATCTTTTAAATCCTTAGAAATCTCGTTTAATTCTTCATATCTTTCCTAAATTTTTGAAATCCTCTAAAATTCTATAAAATCTCTTAAAAATTCTGCACTTTCGCTCAAATTTTTAAAAATCTTAACTTTTTCTGGAAATCCCTTAAAATCATTCAAAATGCACAAAGTCCTAAAAAATCTCTGGATATCTTTCAAATATTTGGAAATATCGTTCAATTCTTTAATATCTCGTAATTTAAAAGATTTGAAAATCAAGTTTTACACTTTAAAATCTCTCGCACTGTTTAAAATTCCTCTGCAATTCTTTGAAATAGATGAAATTATTTAAAAAAGCGTTGAAATCTTTAAAAACTTTTTCAAATTACTTGCAACTTTTTTAATTTCCTAAAATCCTTTAAAATCCTACCAAATTCCTCAAGAACTCGAAATCTTGAAATCTTTTGAATTATTTTTAAAATTGTAGAAATCGTAGGAAATTCTTTCTAGTGTTTAGAATTCTTTTACAACCTCTTTGAATCATATAAAATATTACCGATTGTAACAGAAAATACTTTTTTTTTAAATAATGACATTATTTTTTTAATTAAAAAAGTACCCAACCTCTAGCCTCTAACCTTTAACCTCTAGCTTCTATCCTCTATCCTCTAATCTCTAGCCTCTATCCTCTATCCTCTAGCCTCTAGGATATAGCCTCTAACGTCTAACCTCTAACCTCTAACGTCGAACCTCTAGCCTTTATTTTTTTTAAACGGACTAAGTCAATTTACTTATTATATCATTCAAAACTTTTATTCGGGGTAAAAAAAAACCTCCAGAATATGAAAGGATATAAAAGGATAGGAGAGTATAGGATAGAATATAAAAGGTTAGTTTAGTGAAGAAGAGGATAGGATAGATGAAAAAATATGAAAAGATAGATATGGCAGAATGGGATATGAGACACGATAGAATATGATATGATAGTATAAAATAGGATATTATAGGATAGGATAGGATAGGACAGGATATGAAAGGCCTCTAACCTCTAACCTTTAACCTCTAGCCTCTATCCTCTAATCTCTAGCCTCTAGCCTCTAGGATCTAGCCTCTAACTTCGAACCTCTAACCTCTATTTTTTTCGAGCGGACTAAGTCAAGTTACTTATTATATCAAAGCCCGTGAATTTGGCACCCCAACTCTAAAATATCAAATTTTTTTAATGAAATCGTTTGGTGGTCGTTTGGTGGTGTTTGGTGGTCAACTTTGAAGGTTTGGTGGTCAACATTGAAAAAGTTATTGATTTTTCAAATTTGGGGTGCCAACTTCACGGTGGCACATCACTTTTTAATATTTTCAAAAAAATTTTTTTGGTATCGTTTGGTGGTCGTTTGGTGGTGTTTGGTAGTCGACCGTGAACGTTTGGTGGTCAAAATAAAAAAAATTATCGAGTTTTCAAAATTGGTGCGTCAACTTCCGTTAGCACCCCACTTCAATTTTCTTTTTTAATTCCTTATGACATCGTTTGGTGGTCGTTTGTTGGTGTTTGGTAGTGATTTCTGAACGTTTGGTTGTCGAAATTACAGGATATATCAGATCTTTTAGAAAATACATGTTGCCCGTAATGGGGCTTTGCGCATACTTATGCGCATGTGTGATTGGTGCGAAATTTGAATTTCAAAATGCTCTTTTTCAATGTGAATGCTGTTTGGCAAGTATAATTGTACATAATTGTAGTTTTTAAGTTTTAGAACATTATAGGTTTTATTATTTTTGAAATCTGAAATCTCTTATTATTTTATATTTTAAGTTTTTCGACTTTTAATTACAAGGTAATCTTTGGAAATTGATTCAAAGTCCTGGTCCGAAACTTCATTAAAGCAATGTACATTGAAATAAGTTCCTTTACTGTAAACTAAATCAAACAATACTTAAAATGAAAACTGTAACAGAACCATAATTCAGTATCAATTCAGTATCGCGCTTGGTCTTTCTATTTTTCCCATATTTGTCCACCTTTTGCAATACATTTTATTCTCAGCTATCTTCAAAAACGTATAATTTCAATCAATTTATATTATTAAAATTTATAATAAGCATTGGCATTGTTTTTTCTCAGCTACCTCCAAAAACGTATCATTTCAATCAATTTGTAATATTAAAATTCATAATATTCATTAGTATGAAACATAAGTATTTTTATTGCTTTGTTTTTATATATATTTTTTAATTTTGTTTTTTGAAAATTGAAAGAAAATCTACTCATTCTGTCTTGAAATTATTTATACAAAACTTGTAGATCGTTTTTGGGTGAACAAATTTGTTCTATTAATTTTTTTTTTAATACCATGTTTCGTTTTCCAAAAAATCTTTTTTTTTTATTTTTAATGTTATTTTTAAGATTATTAATATTATTTTATTAATTATTTATTAATAATTATTATTAATTTTTAATGTGATTTAATTTTTCTACGTGTCCTATCAAAATATTATTCATTACAAATTTTCAACTCTTTTTTGGTTGAACAACTTTTGTCAATCCATTTTTTTCATAGTTTGTGTCATTTGTTCAAAAATGGAATCGTTTAATTTTTATTTTGGTTTTTTACGTATAAAGCAAAAACCACGCATCCTATCAAACAAGTATTCAAAACAAATTTGTAGTTCTTTTTTGGTTGAACATCTTTTGTCTCATTATTTTTTGATATGGCCTGTGTCCTTTGTGTCGTTTTGTGTCGTTTGTGTCGTTTATGCTAAGTTCCTCTAAATTTTATAAAAGGTTATTAAAGAATAGTGACAGAAATTATGATTGAAGAATTAGCTATGAACTGAAGTTCCTGGGTGGTAAATAATATTAATCTTTTAAATTTTGTTTGTATTTTTTTTGGGGGCATTCTGAAAATTTTGACAATAATTCCAAATTCAGACAAATTCTCTTCATCTAAAAATCTCATATAGTGTACTGTAAATTTTTATTTGAAGATTTCTTGAAGAATTCTACACTATCATGTGGAAATATGTACCTACGGCTAGAAGAGGAAAGTCACATTTTGAGTAAACGATTTGATACGGCAAGATAGAATTTTTCAGAAGTTTTCTTCTATGTAATATCTTTAGGACATGCAGTTTCAAAATTTCGTGTTCTTGATAAATATTTATCTGAAATCCGTTATTTTTTTTCTGCGGTAATACAAATATTGGTTCTGAAAAGTTTGTGTAAGTGTATTTCTTAAAAAGTTCATATATTATATATTCTGTTTAACACTTAAAAATCTTTTTTGAGTGCTATAATCCATTGAAAAAATATATATTCCATTCTTGAAGGATAAAAACTTATTAGCTTCTCATTGAAAATATTTTCGCTGTAGAATAGAGAAATCCAGATAACTCTATATGAAACTACTGTCAGAAAGCGTTTAAACGATTCTTAATTTTTTTCTAAAAGATACTGAATTATGGTTCTGTTACAGTTGTTTTTTTAAGTATTGTTTGATTTAGTTTACCGTAAAGGAACTTATTTCAATGTACATTGCCTTAATGAAGTTTTCGGACCAGGACTTTATGTCAATTTCCAAAGATTATCTTGTAATTAAAAGTCGAAAAACTTAAAATATAAAACAATAAGAGAGTTCAGATTTCAAAAATAAGAAAACCTATAATGTTTGAAAACTTAAAAACTACAATTATGTACAATTATACTGGCCAAACAGCGTTCACATTGAAAAAGAGCATTTTGAAATTCAAATTTTGCACCAATCACACGTGCGCATAAGCATGCGCAGAGTCCCATTACGGGCTACATGCATTTTCTAAAAGATCCGATATATTCTGTAATCTCGACCACCAAACGTTCAGAAATCACTACCAAACGCCAACAAACGACCACCAAACGATGTCATAAGGAATTAAAAAAGAAAATTGAAGTGGGGTGTTAACGGAAGTTGACGCACCAATTTTGAAAACTCGATAACTTTTTTTATTTTGACCACCAAACGTTCACGGTCGACTACCAAACACCACCAAACGACCACCAAACGATACCAAAAAGAATTTTTTGAAAATATTAAAAAGTGCTGTGCCACCGTGAAGTTGGCACCCCAAATTTGAAAAATCAATAACTTTTTCAATTTTGACCACCAAAACCTTCAAAGTTGACCACCAAACACCACCAAACGACCACCAAACGACCATCGAACGATTTTAGAGTTGGGGTGCCAACTTCACGGTCTTATTATATCATTTAAAACTTTCACTCGGGTGAACCCGGTTATACATCATAGCCACGGACTAAGACAAGTGACTAATGAAATTAGGATGTAATAAGTTAATCCAATACGATGCTTGAAACCTCCTGCGCGGATTTAAAACGTATGCAATTACGAGTGGCCGCGAGCGTTGGATGTGACAACAGTCACCTCTGGATGCTTTCTTAGAGCTACCCATCGCTTGAAATTTTAATTACATATTAAAATTATTATTATCAGTATTATCAAAGATTTTTTTTACTAAAATAGTTTAAGAATTACAAGATTTATTTTATTTTCTCACCATTTGCTTGTAATATTTCAGTCTGCTCTTATCTTTATATTTCAACTCCTAATTTAAAATCCCGTCGTGACAAGGAAGAGGCACTAGAGCAATAGGCAAACAAGCAAGGCGTGCTTTCTCCCTCGTAACTTTTATTTGAGACAAAGGCCTGCGATCTAATAATTAGATGTTCTGATCTGTTTGCAGTTGAGTAATTTAAGCTTGGTGCTCAATTTGACCTTTGAGTCTCTTTTATTGAGACAGGGCTGTGCTACTTATAATAAATAAAAAATGTATCCTTGAATTAATGATTTAATTACAGCAATCCTTAAAATAAAATAATAAATTTTTACAAAAAACAAGGCATAATAATTTTCTGCAGCGAAAATTATACCTCTTAAATTATCGTCCATTATCGTCGCCTCGAGGACAAACAATTACACACGATCGAGAGATAATTACTACCCAAGAGGTTACTGTAAATCATGATCCAAAATTGTTTTGGAGAAGATGATTGAGAGTCAAGATGTATATCAGAATAATAACACCATTAATTTGATGTTAATTCTTTTTGGTCTAATGGTCTGAAATAAATATTTTTTAATATTGATTTTATATTTCTAATTAGTGAACCAAAATTACTTTAGCTACGCTGAGATTCGAACCTAGGCTTTCTAAACTGCTGGTCTGATGCTCTTACCTACTAATCTATAAAAAGACGAGAATCTTTTCTTCACAACTCCTGCAAGTTGAATTTTTTCATTAAACTTTTTTGTCCAAATAAATGTCGTAAGTAAATGCACGCAAACTCTTTTTTGTCTGCTGGTCTCAACATTTTTATTTAAATTGATTTTTATTTCTAAGCATTAAAAAATTAGTCTAGTTCCTCTGGGATTCGAACCCAGGTCTTCTAGATTGCCGGTCTGATGCTCTTACCCACTAATCTGAGGAGAAACGTGATTCTTCTCTATTGATATTGATTTTTATTGATAAGTTGTGAAAATAAAAAGTAAAAATAAAATAATAATAACATCAATAATTTTCAACCTTCAAAACAATTATTAATATAATTTTTTAATACGTAAAATATTTAAAATATTGAGAATTATTTTGTATTATACAGCCCTGGGGTTCCTGTCAGAAATAAATTGCTGATCATTCAGGTTAGATTTCAAGTCAAAGATGACGTTCAGAATAATAAGAGTCAATTGGGTTCTGAAACTGATCTTCTGACCTTTTATTCATCAATTTAAAAATTATATTAATTATTGCTTGCATTTCACTTCCTCTTTAGAAAATTCGTTACATAAATTTGACAACGTGTCTCAATCTATCAAAATTTATTTGATTTAGGCAAGTAGTCGCCTGTGCCACTCGCACATACGCATAATTCGTTATATTTTTATATTATTATATTTACTACAAGTTCTTGAAAACTTGAATTCTTGCTGAGATTAGAGTCTGAAAACATGTAAGCATTCAAATAACTTTTAATGTATAGCTTTTTAAATAAATATTAACTTCGATTCCTGAAATTTAAATTGATTAATAACCTTTTCAGAGTCAATTAATAATTATTTATTCAGTTTGCAACATTAGAAAAATAAAACATTTCTTTCATTTACCCATTAAAATCATTTTTACTTTATAAAACTATTTTTTGGAACTTTTATTTCCGAAAATTTGATTTATTAATAAGCTTTCAAACTAAGTTTTGAAAAAATTAAAGTTTCATTTTCAATAAGAAGATTAGATATTCATTTAAAAACAGCATACATATTTAAAAAGTTATATAATTGTAATAGAGATATGTTAAATATATTAATTTTTGAAAAAATGTAAACATACGTACGTAAAATTCAATCACATCATTTTTAAAGTAAATAATAAATTTATGTTACTTAATGGAAAACATTCAAAATTCAATATTCATGTAATTCGATACTGTAAAAAATTAAACAATCAATAATTAGATTATCATTTACAATATAAAAAGCAATGAACAATTATTTTAATTAAATCATTCGAATAATTTTTACCTTCTATATTTCTGAACATTTGAATTATTAATAACCTTTTAAACTGATATCATACTAAATTAAAATATATATGCATGAATTAAAAAATCTATATGTATGTATTTTGAAAATAAAATTCAAATAGTCATTGCACGACATCAGAGAAATTCGAAAAATGATGTAATTGGAATAGGAGTATTTTGAATGAAAATAAAAACTTATCATACAAATTATTTCAAATATTTAATTACATAACTTTCAAGTAAATAATCAATGTATATTACTTAATTTTTTTAAACTAAATTTTAATCTGGATTGAATTTAATACGCATTATAAAAAAATTAATTAATTAACAAAACAAACAGCATAGAATTATAATTTTCATCAAAACATTCGATAATTTTTTATTTGTATTATATTATAAATTTGCACTTATATATTTTTTTAATTTGATTAATTAGTAATCTCTTAAACTAATTGTAGAAGATCTCAGTGTGATATAATCAGTTAATAGTTAAATACTCAGTTCGTAACATAAAAAGCATTAGGCAGTTATTTTCACTAGGACAGTTAAATAATTTTTACGTTAGATTCTTCTTTAATTTGACATTAATTTCAGTAGTTAAATCATTCAAGCATGCTTTGATTAAACAATAATGAATTCTCAACGGAAAATAAAATATTTCATATTTCAATCTAATGAGATTTTTATTTGAAATCAAAAAAATTGAAATCATCCAAAAAAGACTAATTTTTTAACAAAATAGTTGAATCTTTAACAACAAAAGAATTATTTTCAACCACTTGTATTTTTAAACGAAAAAATATTAAATATTTGTCGAAAAATACGCATTTTCAGCAAAAAACTTCATTTTTAACCCACACGTATGAATTGTTCAAAACAAAATTTTAGACCAAATAATTGAATTTTCAGACAAATTAATAAATTTTCTATCAGGAAGATTAATTTTCAAACCAAAATGTGATCTCCAACGAAAATTGTACTAGGTGATATCTCAATCCAAAAAGTTTTTTTTAATAAAGAACACTCTAAATGATCCATAAACCACGAATATTCAACATAATAGTTGAATTATCAAAAAAATACTAATTTTTAACTAGTTGTATTTTTCAACCAAAAATTAATTATTTTCAAAGGAGACGTATTTTTTACGAAAAAAATGTAATTTTTCAACCCCAAAAAATTAATTTTCTGCCAAAATGTTCAATTTCTAACAAATAACTGAATTGTTTACTAAATACGTTAATTTCATATCAAGAAGATTATTTTTCAACCAAAGATATAATAGTTGAAATTTGAATTAAAAAATATTAAAATCAAAACCAGCTGAATTCTTAAAACAATTAACAAAGTAATTGTATCATAAACCAAACCGGTACATACGCAACGAAAAGTGTGATAGATTATAATTAATCCAAAAAAATTTTAATGTTAAACTAACAAGATTTAAATTAATTACATAATACAAATTTTCAGCAAAATAGAGGAATCCTCAGCCAAAAAAACTTTAAGTTTAAGCCAATCATTTTCAATTTAAACAACAAGTATGATATAGTTTTGAATTTTCTTTCAACATTAACAAGTCGGACAAGATTTGCTAAGAAGTCATAGAAAAAGTTTTTTAATTACTCAGAGCCTTGCGAACTTCTCCAAATGCTTTGAAATTTTTTCGAAATCTTCCAAAATTTATATTTTGTTTTAATTTTTTTGAAAATTTGTTAAAATTTAAATCATTTTTCCAGCAGTTCCAAAAATTTCAACATTCTCAATATCTTTTAACATTATTCAAATTATTCTTCAACTAGTTTCAAAAATTTCAACCTTCTCAATATCTTTTAATATTGTTCAAATTTTTGTAAAAATGTTCTTGAATTTCTGAAAAATTAAAAAAAATTGCCTTCAAATCTTCCAGCTTCTGTTTTCATAATATTGTAAATATTTTCAAATGTTTTAGTCTTTCTAAGTCTTAAAATTAATCCTCCAAAATAAAAATCTGTATAAATTATCCACTAAATTTTAGGCAAATTTTGTAGTCATAAAATCTTTTATAACTTTTAAGAAGCTTCGAAACTTTTATCTCAAAAACTTCAAAAATGTACGTTTTTTCGAACTTTTTAAAAAATATTTTGAAACTTTAAATTAATTTTAAATATTTCGAAAACTTGCAAATGTCTCCTAAATTTGATCTAATTGTCGATAAAACATTGCAATGTTGCTAATTGAAAATTTTGGCTTTCATAACCGTTCATATTATGTCTTGAAATTTTAATAAATAATGTTAAATGTTTTAAAATCTTTACAATTTTCTCTAAAAATTTATATTTTAAAATAAAGGTTTAGTTCAAATTTTTTCAGGAATTTTTAGATATTTTTATTCTTTTCAAATATTACATTTTGTTTAAAAAGTTCTTTCTTATTTCTTTGTTTCATTGATCATAATAATTATTATTGAATACATTGATTTCATAACCTTACATTTCTCATAACTTTGAAGTTTGCAGACTTTTCATTTTAAATGACAATGCTGGTTTCCCTCTAGGATATGATAGGATAGAATGGGATAGAATAGGATAGAATAGGATAGTACAGTGTATGGTAGGGTGAGGCAGGATGGGATAGGATATGAAATTATACCATAGGATAGGATAGAATAGTATAGGATAGTATAGGACAGAATAGGGTAGGATACGACAGGGTTACGTAGAAGAGGATATGGTATGTTAGGATATGTTAGGATATGATATGATAGGTTGGGATAGGATACGGTAGGATCGTATGAGAAAAGATGGTTAAGAATAGGATACAAGGATTCGATTATATAGGATAAAATATGAAAGGATACGATAGGATAAGATAGATAGGATAGGATGGGCCTGGAAAGAATATGAAAGGAGAGGACAGGATAGGATGGTAAGTGTAGAATATAATAGGAAAGGATAGGAGAGGATGGGAAGGTATAGGATAGGGTAATATAGAATATGCCATGATATAGGATAGGATAGTATAGATAGAAAAAAGATAAAAAAGATAGATATGACAGAATAGGATAGGATGAGATACAATAGGATAGGACATAAATGTATAGAATAGGATATTATAGGATAGGATAGAATAAGATAGTATATGATAGGCTATGGAAGGACAAGATAGGGTGGGATACGATAGGCTAATTTAGGATAAGATAGGACATGATATGAAAGGATATAAATGTATATAAAAGGATAGGATATTATATGTAATGATAGGAAATGAAAGTATAGGATAGGATAGAATATGAAAAGTTAGTATAGGGAAGGAGAAGATAGGATATGAAAGAAGAGGATAGGATAGGACAGGATACGAAAGGATGAAAAAGGATATAAAAGGATAAAATATGATATCTTAGGATAGAATAGGATAGGGTAGGATGGGATAGGATATTATATGAAAGGATAGTATAGGATAGATTAGGTTACGGTAGGATAGGACGGACAGCATATGATAGGATGGGATAGGTGATATATGAAAGGATATGAAAAGATATTGAAGAATATCATAGGAAAGTATAATACAGGATAGAATAGGATATATAAGGTTAGGATAGGATATGAAAAAATAGAATAGGATATAAAAGAATATTATATGATAGTGTAGGATATTATCGGCTAGTATAGGATAGGATATGATGAGATAGATTATGACATGAAAAGATATGAAAGGATTGTATATAAAATGATCGGATAGGATAGAATAGGATATAAAAGATTAGTATATGATAGTGTAGGATAGTATCGGATAGAATATTATATGAAAAAATATGAAAGGATGGGATATAAAATGATAGGATAGGATAGAATAGGATATATAAGGTTAGGATAGGATATGGAAGGCTAGAATAGGATATAAAAGAATAATATATGACACTGTAGGATAGTATCGGATATTATAGGATAGAATATGATATGAAAAGATATGAAACGATGGGCTATGAAAGGATAGGATAGGACAGGATTTGAAAGAATATGATAGGATAGGATGATATAGGACAGTCTGTATAATACAGGATAGTATATTATAGGATAGAATAGGCAACGATGGGCTAGGGTATGATAGAATAGGACATGATAGGTTCTGATGAAACAAGATATGATATGATAGGATATGAAAGGATAGGATAGAATGACAGGATAATATAGGATGGGACAGGATATGATAGGATATGATATGATAGGCTTGGATTGCATATGATATTATATGATAGGATAAGATAGGATATGAAAGGATAGGACAGGATAGGACAGACAGGATAAAATAGGATAGGCTACAATAGGATATGATAGGATATGATATGATTGGATAGGATGATATATGATATTATAGGATAGGGTAGGAGAGGCTAGGATGAGGTAGGATATAATAGGATAGGATAGGGTAGGGTAGGATAGGATGGGATTGTATATTATAGGATGGGGTAGGAGATGATAGAATACGAACACTCATGGGTGAAAGGGGATCAGACATGATTATGTACAAGGGCTCAGAGATGACTCCTGGGAGAATCGAGTACTTCAGGAACAGAAATGACTTCGAATGAAACTGATATGTTTGCCGAGGAAACAGATTTGATACCCACTGGGACAGAGGTTACTAAAGAGGACAAATATGATAGCTAAGGGGACAAACATGAATGCCCTGGGAGCACAATGACTGCCCAGTGACAGACATGTTTTAAAAGTTCAATCATCCACCCGTTCCACTCTGACTCCTCGGCAGCTCGAATAAAAAAAATAATTGGTTTAATACCTTACAAATAAATTCATGCTTTTACATAAAAGGATCTTAGTTTTGTATATTTTTACAGAATATTTTCATAAAGTTCTTTCGCATTCGATTCAGAGAATTCATACTTTCTCTACCTGAATTTCACAGTTTCTGCGTAATGATAAAAATATGAAATGACGTATAAATATCTCGAAATGAGGTGCATTATGGGTGAAGAAATCACGAAAGGATGATTGACGATGTAAATTTGTAAAAAGTCGCGAAAAGTCGCATCTTCTCCGAAGTTAAGTTACAGGTTGTGAGCCTTTCTTGCACAATTTTGTGATTAGAGGCACCGAGTAAAAGAATATAAATTCAGAAAGGGTCCTTGAAATTAATTTATTCATATTTGACTTTAATCTGAGACCATCTTTTACGCATTACCGATATTGGGTTTTTCTACCTAGTTTTCTGTTGATATTCATTATACATCCACGAGGTTAAAATTTACTCTTTCAATTTGACTATGAAGTAACACCTACATCACGATTTATTGCCGAAGTAAAGGTTAGGCCTCTCGAGAATTAGGAAAGCGATAAATAACATCTTGAATTACATCTCGTCACTTATCGTTCACTATTGCAAATTTAAATTATAAATTTGATGTAAAACTTTACTTTTCATCTGAAGTTTTATAAGAAATTTATTTTTATTCAAATCCTCATATAATATTATTTTGATTAATACACTTCATTTTCAGACAGGAAAGTAGTCGAAAAATAAACATTCCCTCTTTCCAAGTCATAATGAACACTAACATAAAACATTTTAAAGTTGGAAAAGGAGATATTTGAATATTTTGCTTTTTTTAAACGACTCAGAATATGTATCAAGTTTATCGAGTTGATTATAAATAATTTTTTCCGTTTCTAGAGATTTAATTAATATATTTAAATTAGAAAGTTTTACAAAAATATATTACAAAATATTCTTGAATATATTAGCAACATCAATTGATTTATAATTAAACAATACTAGAAACATGAATTATCACTACTTTAATTTAAACAATAATTCAAACAAATTTTTATTTTATCTTGTCATACTTAAATTTCATTGCATATTTAGGTAAATTTAATATGAATACTATATTAAATTCAATTTAAACCACTTCAAATTCCTGAAATTTTAAGTAAAAATATTGCATTTTGAACAAAATAGATGAATTTTGAAAGAAGTTGTTGATTTTAAAACCAAAAAGATTATTTTTCTACTACAAAATACGATTTTTCAACCAAAGACATGAATTATCCTCCAAATAGTTCAATTTTTAACAAAGTAATTGAATTTAGGACTTTAACTTTAAACTAAACAGTTGTATTTCAAACCAAAATGATGGATTTTCAAATAAAATGATAAATATTAATTAAAATACTTTAATTCTACCAAAAAAGATAAATTTTCAAACAAGTAGATTAATTTTTACAAACAAAAAAATCAGCAAAATTCATATCTTTTAAACGAAAAAAGATAAAGTCAACCAAAAATACAATAGTTAAATTTGTAGTAAAAAAATTTATTTCCAATGAGGGGCAAATTTTCAGCTAAAATGATGATACCTCAACTGTAATAGTTGAATTTTAAACCAAGAAGAGGAATTTTTATCAAAAATTATAAATCTTTAAATAGAATAATTGAACTTGTATCCAAAAATAGAAATGTTCTAACAAGAAAATTAATCTCTACCCAAAAAAGACAAATGTGTAACAAAGTACATGAATTTGAAACTAAAAAAGGTGAATAATCCACCAAAAAATATTATAGTTAAATTTTCAGTTGACAACATTATTAATATTCAACAAAAGAGGATTTTTAAACTAAAAAAATTGAATATTTTATTGGGATACTTACATTTTCAGTTTAACAAAAAGAATGTATTAAAAAAAAAGTAATTAAAAAAATACATATTTTCAAACAAAGTGATGAATTTTCTACTAAAAATATGAATCTTCAACTAGAATATTGGAATTTTCAGCAAAAAAGATTAATTTTTAACCAAGAAGATAAATTTCTAAAAAAATAATTCAACAAAATACATGAATTTTTTAGTGAAAAATATAAACCGTCAACCAAAAATTTGATAATTAAGTTGGTAGTTAAAAAATTAATTTTCAATTGAAAAAATTAATTTTGAATTCAAATAATGGAGTAATCATTTAAAATAGTTAAATTTTCAGGTAAAAAACTAATTTATAACAAGACTAAAATAATTTTAAAAAAAAACTATTTTTCAAAATGATAGTTGCATTTTCAAGCAAACTTTTATTTTTAATTTTTTTAATTTTTAATTTTTAACTGAAATGAAGAATCTTCTACTGGAATAGTTGATTTTTCACCCAGAAAGATGAGTTCTAAACGAAGTAGATAATTTTTTAAAGAAGAAAACTCTACCGAATACTTGAAGTTTTAGCTATAAAATGTGAGCAGTTAACGAAAAAGTTAACAGTTAAATTGCAAGAAAAAAAATAAGCACACTCAAAAAAATTCCCTAACTTCAAACAAAAAATGACCGGACATTTCTAAGTTTTTTGAGGTTTTCCAGGTAGGATAGACACAAATAAGAATTCGCTCTTTCCAAGTCAAAAATATAGTTTCTGAACAATTAATATATTTTTTCCAAATCGTAAGTAAGTCGAAAATAAACATTCCTTCCTTTATCTCATCTACTATCTCATCTTTTATCTTGAATTGTATCGCACAAAATCAATTTTTTATGTAAAAACTTTTTTTATTAAAATAATGTTACCGGTTTTCAACATCTCTCTAGAAATGAAAACTTTATTTATTTTTCCCGCTTTAGAAAAGTAAAATTTTAGCAATTTTCGTTTTTTTTCCTATAGAAAACGCCTGTAATATCATTTCTCTATCAACTTCCTTGCGAAACTAGTTGCCTTCTTTAAGGGGCTTCTATTTCAGTCACATTAGCATAAAATTAACACACGTATACATAATTTAACTCCAGGGAATAATTATGGACACCTTCAAGTTTCATCAAGGAAATCTGCAAGAAATGTCACAGGGCTCTTAAACATAAATAAAATAACAATAGAAAAGGCAATATTGCCAATTTTTAATGGAGAGAAAATACTTTTAAAAATATTTACAATTATTTAGAATTCGTGTGTTCCGTTAAAAAAAGAAATCTTCTTACATTGTGAATCTTTTCCTTCTTTTTCAATGGTCATCGATTATCTTCTTATCTTGTGTACGTTTTTTCAATACGTAATATTACTTTTAAGTAATTTTTTTATCTTAAATTTTATTTTACGTTATTTGCCATTATTTTAGCATTACTGTGTAAAGGTTGATGGGCCAATTCAAGTAAAAAGCGATACATGAGACGATAATGTTTTCAGATATGAATCCGTGGTGGTGTGTTGCACGCGGATATTTATGCGCGTAAATGTAGTTAAAATAAATAAGCCATAACTGAGAAGATGCTGCAGCGGACGACCTTGACATATAAGAGTTAACCGTAAGCCGAGTGAGCGCTTGCCTCAAAGCCATTTAATACTTCTTATGTGTTACGTTCTCTCTACGCTAAACTATGGTACGCCGAAATCAATTTTACTTTCATTTCATTTGACTCCAGATGGTCACCGAAGACACACATTTCACTTATTTTTAATGAGCCATTAACACATCGACAATAACTTTTTCGGGACCAATTCAAATTTTAAAAAAAGATATTGAATTTCTTAAATGTTTATTCAGAAAAAAAGTAAGTGTTTTATCTTTGCACTTTGGATGTCGTTTATTTATAATGACTCTGTCTTTTTAGATGCATTTTATGCACTTTATTATAGATGCACTCCTCACAGATTCGTAACTTTCATCCCTTTCGACCTTTACCATACCACCTTATCCCTTTTCATGCTTTAAAATTTGTCTCTACCCAACTAGATTTCATCCACGAGATCTTTCTTCTATAACCATTAACACCATCCAACTTTGTGACTCAATCCTTTCCCGTTCTCTAGGCTCTCTCTCCTAACCCTCTCATAATTTCCGCACCATTCTCAATATAATGGCTCTGCCTACCCTTTTCAACCCTTTCTCTCTAATGCTACTAAATACTCTCTAAATGCCATTTCAGCTACTTCATCTTTTCCCTTTCACGCTTCAAAATGTGTCTCTACTTCTCCCATATTTAAGAACAATTTCTCTCCTATATAACTGATGCTATTACACAACTTTATGACTCAATACTTAGCTTCCACTCCACTTATAACCTCAACACACCACCTTATCTCTTCTAAGCTTCAAAATATGTATCGAAACCTCTCGATTTTATCAGCAATTCCGCTCCTCTCCAACCGTTACTATCACTAAACTTTGTGACTCAATCCTTTCCATTTATTCCACTACGTTCCATTCATTCTACCATCATCCCTTTCGGTTCACCTGTATAAACTTTCCGACCTCTCTCAACATTTCCGCACCCTTCTCTATATTGTAAATCTGACAACCCCTCTGCTCGAATGCCTTGCGTTCTTTTTCATCTATGCCACCACTATCTTTTGCCTCCCACGCTTCAAAATGTGTCGTTACCCCTCCTGTGCTTATAAAAAATTTCTCTCCCATGTAACTATTGCTATCACACAATTTTGTGACTTAATCCTTTTCATCCACTCCACTACGTCTCTTCAGATTAACTATCTTCCCTCTCGGTCTACAGTTATAAATCATTCCAACTCTTATAACAATGTCTTCACTTACTCTCAATTTTGGGACCTCTCTACCTTCCTATAACCCTCTCAGACCCTCCCCTCGAATGTCTTCTATCCCCTTCCAACTATAAAACACCACATTTTCTCTTCCTTGCTTCAAAATTTGTCTCTACTCCTTCCGATTTTGATAAAAAATGTACTCCTCTATAACCTTTACTATCACTTAAATATGAGTTTCAATCATTTCCTTCAACTCCACTTCGCCCCTCCCATTCTGTCTTCTTCCCTCTCGGTCTACCCTTATAAAACTTTCCGACCTCTCTCTAAATTTCTGCCCTATTCTCAATATTGTGATTCTGACCACCACTCTTAGCCCCTCTCCTTGAATGCATTTCGTTCCCTTCCAATTCTACCACACCACCTTTTCCCTCCCATGCTTCAAAATTTGTCTGTAATCCTTCCGATTTCATGAAGAATTTCCCTACTTTATAACCGTTGCTATCACCGAACTTTGTGACTTAGCCATTTCTTTATACTGCACTGCATCCCTCCTATTTTACATTCATACCTCTCATTGAAACCTTATGACCCAATCCCGACTCTCTAAAAATTGCCGCACCCTTCTCAATATTGCGGTACCGCCTACACCTCTAAGCCCACGCGAATTTCTGCCATCCCTTCCAACCCATTAACACCACCTTTTTCCTTCTACACTTCAACATTTGTCTCTACAGCTTCTACTTTTAAGAAAAATTGATTTTCCGTATAACTGTTGCTATCACAAAACTTTGTGAGTTAATCCTTTTCTGCCACTCCACTTCGGCCTATCGTTATAAACTCGTTCGGCCTATCGTTATAAACTCTTTAAGTCCTTCCCAAAATTTCCGCACCTCCTATCAATATTGTGACTCCTCCCTCTCCCTCTAACCCTTTAAGACTTTTTTCTTTAATGCCTTTAATCTCCTTCGAACCTTCGCACATAACCTTATTACTTCCATGTTTAAAAATTTTTCTCTCACCCTTTCGATTTTATTAAAAATTGCCCACCTATATAACCGTTACTTTCAGCATACTTCATGACTCAATCAAGTCCTTCTACTTCACTGTACCCTTCCCATTACACATACATTCCTCCCGGCCTACCCTTATAAATTATTCCGACCCGTGATAAAATTTTCACATCTTCCTCAATTCTTTGACTTCACCCACTCTTCTCAGTTTCTCTCCTCAAATGCATTTTGTCCCTTCCAACTCTATAACAATACCTTTTTCCCTCTACGCTTCAAAATTTTTCCTAACCCTGTCTTTTTTTTATCTTTTTTTAATCTCGTTTTGATTCTTCTTCTTTATAATCGTTACTATCATCAAACTTTCTGAATGAATACTTTCCTTTTACTTCACTTTTCCCTTCCCACGTAACCTTCTTCCATCTGGGCCTGACCTTATAAACTTTCCCAAGCTCTCTCAACATTTCTGCTTCCTTCTCAATATTGTGACCCTGCCCACCCCTCTCTGCCTCACCCCTCTAATAAATTTGATCTTTTCCAAGTCTATAACACTACCTTTTCCCTTCCACGTTTCAAACTTTTTCTCCAACCCTCCTGATTTTGTTAATAATTCCCCTTCTTTATAACCGTTACAGTCATTAAATTTTGTAACTCATTCATTTATTTCAAATGCATATTCCACCCCCTTCAGACTTTATTACTATACACTCCCGCACCGGTCTCTCCCTCAAATGCCTTTCAACCCAATGAAAGTTTACGAAAACCCCTTTGTCCCTGCCGCACTTCTAAATTCGTCTCTACTTTTGTCCCTCATATCAAAATTTCAATAATTTCATTCCCATGTAACTTTGTAACCCTATCTTTTCGTTTCACCTCTGTACATCTTTTCTTTCCTGTAATTTCTTGCACTTCCTTTCAACTTTGTAAGCTCTCCTCCTTCTAACATGATCCCAAATTTGTCTATTGCTGTTTTCCCTCTTAATTCTAAGGTCCTTCTAATTTTTTTCCTCTCCTTTCAAACCTTCCAGCTTCCAACTCTTTCCTGATGACCTTGACCCTCCGTTCCCTCCTTCTAAGCTTGTCACTAAATTCTTCCTCGTAATTTTTCTCTTCCAGTTCTGTTCTATCCCTCCTTCTTGACTCCCCTACTAATCCGGCCCCTCCTCTTCATTCTCATGCGTTGACTCTCCTCATAATCGTAAACCTCCACCCCATACGTAGCTAATATTATTCTCATTTTGTACACCCCCAAACTCTTCGTTACCACCCTATATTTATCCCCTTTTGACCCCTTTCCCCAAATTCTATTATGGAGCAAAAATAAAAAAATTTATTGGTAACATCACTTTGAGTTTCACAGTTGAGAAAATCTTGATTAAATTTGACTCGAAAAAACCAAACACTTATTTTAAATAGGATTTTGAACTGGACTCAATTCTGCGCGTTAATTTCCTGAAGTAGAACAAACTGATTATGGTCAGACGCAGTGAAAAGCGAGCTGAAGTCTCAACTAATAAATGGACCGTACTAATGAATTAAAAATTATTTTTTCTGCAATCATTATTTCTTTTTTCTAAATTATGAAAGATTCCAATAAATTTGAACAGGATAAATTTTAATTTCTCAATTCTTGGAACTGATTAGCTTTATGCAAATTTTTCACGAAGATAATAGAAAGAATTATCTGTTAATGGCTCTAGTGAATCTATTTTTTTAATTAACGAATCATGTACAATTGTATGATGTATGCCATTAAAATAAGTGAGAATCCCGTTAATCAGGGAACAAATAATTAAAAGTCAGGGTCTTCAAGTCTAAGCGAAGGAAAGCGAACTGTAAAGAAATTACTAATGCAAATATAAACTGTGTTAATTTGCACACTGTTGCTAAAGAAGTCCAAGGAGGAAGGAAAGCTGAAAATAATATTTTATAACAATGGAAAACTATTGTCCTAATAATTAACAAAAATGGTCTTTATGAGAATGTAAAAACAATCTTCAAAAGTCTTTGTCTCTAAATGTGAATTAGTAAAGCATAACTGATTCACAACAACATTATACTAATTTTTTTAACTAGCCTTTAGTCAGTGACAATTGGTAAAAATATACTGATTCCATCAGTGATTTTGCTATACGCAGGCGCAATGCCTAAACTTCTAATTATTTGTTTAAAAAACAAACCTGAATTATTTTGTTTAGCATTAAACAAAAAATTTTACTGAAAATTTAGCTATTCCATATTTGGTTGAACATGTGTTTTCTTCAGTTGAAAATGCAACTATTTGGTTTAAAATTTCTTTGTTTTGTTTTGAAACTTTGCCTTTGGTTTACAAAATTAATCTTTTTGGTTAAAAATATATGCCTTTGACATAAAAATGAGTATTTTTATTGAAAATTAATTTTTTGACTAAAAATTTAATTATTTTATATCAGGTTAAATATCGATCGTTTTAAGTTGAAAATTTATTGATTCGTTTAAAAATGTCAGTATTTTGCTGAAACGCTGTCTTTTTTATTAGAATATTAAACACATGGGTGACTTATTCATCTTTTTTAATGTTGAAAATTAATTATTGTCACAAAAAGTTTACATATTTCAATTCTTGTCGAAATTAAATTTTATAGACAAAAAATTGTTCAAAACTGTTTTTTTTTTAATTTTTTATTTTAAAATAAATTGTTAAAACTAACAATTTACCTATTCAATTTTTAGCTGAATTCTTTTTGAAAAAAATTGATTTTTTTAAGTTGAAAGCTCGCTCATTTAGTTAAAAAATATTTTTTCAGCTCTATTATACCTGGAAAACCTGGAAAAATCTAGAAAGGTCAGAGATTTTTGGTTTAATCAGGGAACTTTTTTGAAAGCGTGCTCAATATTTTTTAAACTCAATATGTAACTAAATAAGAATAATTCTTTATTTTTAAAATTAACTGTATATGACTATAATTTTCGTTTTTTAAATTAAAAATTAATTTTTAACTGCAAACTTAACTATTATATTTCTGGTCTAAAATGAAGGTACATATTTTCTTGATAACTTATTCTTTTTGATTAAACTCGTGTTGAAAAGTGGCCTTTTCTATTGTATTCGACTGTTTTTTGTTTTTTTTTTTCAATCAGAACGTTTTAACGGATTTTCTGTGAATAAAATTACTGATTACAATAAACGACCCATCTCTAGCTATTTAAATCAGTGAGATTGGAATGTGAATCAGTGACAATTCTTACTGATTTCATTCTGAGACCCATTTCTCCCTGATTCAACTGTAGAGAGTATTTTCTTGAAATTTTTTGTATTTTAAAAATCAATTTTTTAAGTATAAATTTAACTATTTAGATTAAATATTCCAACATTCTTTCTAAAAATTGATTTCTTTGGTTGAAAATTAATGTTTTGACTAAAAATTGGACTATTTAATTTTTTGTTTAAAGGTTATCTTTTCTAGATGAAAATTCATATTTTTTAATAGAAACTAATCTTCTTGGTTGAAAATGATTATTTTTTGTTTGGTGGAAATTTTTTATTTTTGTTCGAAAATTATTTTTTAACTGGAAATTTAGCTAGTCAATTTTTGGTAGATAATTTATCTTTTTTAATTTGAAATTCTTGTATTTCTTAAAAATTCATATTTTTGAACAGGATATAATCTGTTTTGATGAATTTAAACAATTTACTCAAAAATTCATATATTTTAATTTAAAATCATCTTTTTTAGTAGTATATTATTTATGTTGGTTGAAAATTCAACTGTTTGGTTAAAAATTCACCTCTTTTGTTAAAAATGCAATATTTTTACTAGGAAAGTTACAAATTTAAAGCATATTTTGAGTCGATTGTTTTAAAAAATGCGATATATTTAAATGGCTGTATATTATGAAAAATTATACCTGGAAAAATGAGGAAAAATGTTTTTGTTGTTATAAATGAATAAAAATTAAATTAGACATCATTATACTATTAAAAATAACTGTCATAAGGTTCTGGCCTGAAACTTTTTAGTTTCAAAAAGCTATACAAATTGAAAAGACTCAAATAAAGTAATAATAATAAAGTGAATAATATATTTCCTTAATTCCTTACATCTGTCAATGTAAAAAAATGTTTTCTAAAATCGCAACTAACTTTTGGGTTCCATAATTTTAGGCTGAGAATTGTCTTGCAGAAAAGTTTCCATTTATCAAATAAAAATCATATTTGAGTACGATGAAATGTTTAATTTATAATTCCCATTAAAAAATTTAAACTAGATTGTCCAAGACTCTGAATAATATCTTAAACCTTAAATTAAGTTTCAAAACTTTTTATTTAAAAACTTTCGAGAAAACTTTTAACATTATTTCCAAGGTTTGTGAATTCAAATAGTAGAGAAAATAAAATGTTTTTATTTTAGATTTCCGTTTAGTTGTACCTAAGAAGAATCTTTTTGGCCTCTACAACTGACTTCCAAAAATATTTCAGTCAAAACTTTCTAATTTTTAAAATGTATAAAATTTTCGAAATTTTACCGCGAATATACTAAAATTTTACATATAGAATAATGTATAAACTTTATAAGTTAGTATGAATATTGAAAATGTAATTTGTAATTGTAATCGAGTTTATAAAACTCATATTATTTGCAGTTGAGCAAAAATCACAAAATAAACATTTTTTGAAATTTCACCATGTAAATCATCCATGTTATGTTTCTTGAACTGAACAAATTAAATTTTATAATCCAAAGTGCAGGATACCTCTTTCCATCAATTATTATTCTTATTTTTAAAAACATAATACGGGTTTTTCGACATCGATAGTTTCAAATTGCTTCGACTAGTTTCCAGATAGTTTCGAAAATTAATCGAAAATGGCGCCATGTCCGTTTTATTAATTGGACAAGTAGCGAAAATGCGCTACGCGCGCGCAAGCTCCCTTTTTTATAAACTTTGAAAATGATATAATTTTGTGGATCAAGAATACAAAATTTTGAGAAATAAAGAATGTCCTCACACTGACATGTTTAATTTTTGGCCTCTTATGAGCCTATTCGGAAAACTTGTAAATATCGGAGGTTGTTTTAACTGAAAATTTGACTTTCTTGAAAACTCCTGCTTTTTTATAGAAAATTAAAATTCGGTTTTGGAAATTCATCTTTTCGCTTTTTGACGAAAATGATTTTTTATTTGTTTGAAGATTCATAATTTTAAATCAAAGTTCATTTCCTTAGTTGCTAAGTATAATGTTTGGTTGAAAATTCTTTTTTCTTTGGTTAAACATATATTTTCTTTACTGAAAATTTTAATATTTCAGTTAAAACTTGAACTATTTTGTTAAAATTGGTTTTGTTGTTAAAAATTATTATGTTTTTTTAAATTGCTGGTTTTAAATTAACTATTTTAGTTACAGATTCATCATTTTAGTTACAAATGTATCACCTTGTTTACAAATCTAAATATTGCACTTAAAATTACTTTTTTGTTGAAAAGTTATATTTTTTAGTTGACAATCGTAATTTTTCAAAATACAGAATCAGTATAAATTATTTCATAAATTATGAGAAGTTTATTTTACTATCGTTCAGCCTTTTAAATTTTTTTTCAAATTTTTTATAAAATGTTATGATCTTGCTAAATGAATCATTTTATTTGAAAATATTTCCTATTCTTTTTTGAAATTTTAAAAAATAATTTAAAATATTTTGAAATCTTTGTCAATTTTATTTAAAAATTTATTTTCAAACAGAAAACTTAGTTCAAATTTTCCCAGAAATTTCAAGAAATCTAGAAATCTTTTTCAGAAATCTACTAATTATATTTCTTACATAAAAATTCTGGATATCTTTCTTTCATTGATTATTATTAGTATTATTATTATTATTATTATTATTATTATTGAATATATTATGCAGATAATCTTATGTTTCGCATAAACCTGAATTTTGCAAACTTTTTTAAGCGGTAAAAAGAATGGAAACTTCAACCAATCAAGAACACGGATTTTCCAAAAAGAATAGGTACCAAATTTTTCTATTAATTTTGAGAATTAATAGAAAATGGCACCATGCGCTTTTCAATAATTGGATTACCAAAAATCCCTCGAAAAATTTTATATATTTATTGCAGACTATAAAGTCCTTACCATATTGCCTGCTTCTCCCATTTTCAACGTTTTTCATACTGAATTAATAGAATCCAAAAAGAAAATCCAACCTATTTTGTTTCAAAATTAATTATTTTTGGTCCAAAAAACATTACTACTATATTTCTTGTTAAAAATTCATCCTTTCTGTTGCACATGTTTATTATTTGGCGGAAAATTCAATTTATTTGTGAAAAATTCAACTATTTTGTTAAAAAGTGATTTTCTTTGGTTAGAAAATCGTTTTTTTGGGTTATCAATTCAATAATTTTCGTAGAAAGTTGAATTATTTGTTTGAAAATTAACTTTTTTTATTCAAAATTTATATTGTCAGGTTGAAAATTCGTCTTATCAATTTAAGGATTTAACAATAGGCTGGTTTTTTGTCTTCCTTGGTTAAAAATCTTTCTTGGTTCAAAATTGATCTCATTTTTAAACATTCGTTTTCGTTTGGCTTAGAATTAATATTTTTTGGTGGGAAACTTGTATTTTTTAAATAAAAATGTAATTACTTGCTTGAAACTTAATCTGTTTTGACTTCATCACTTTGACTAAAAGTGTAACTATTTACATATAAATTAGTTTTTTTTTTTAAATAAAATAAAATTTTTTTATACTGAAAATCGAACTATACCAAACTCTCACTCTTAATCACCTCGTTCCCAGCCTTCCTAGAACTGCTGGCTCACGCAGTTTCTCAGGGGAGTAGGACGAGAGAGGTTGTGACATTATATACACTTGACTGGAACCAAGAGTTTGGTGTATTCCAATTTTGGTTGAAAATTGATCCATTTTGTTGGAAAATTGTATTCTTTCGTAGCAAATACATTTGATTGGTTTAAAATTCCATTACGTATTTCAGTTGAAGATGCAAAATTTAAATTAAAAGTTCATCACTTTGGTTTCAAATTTTTATCGTTTGTTGATAATACATTTTGTTGCTAAAAATTAGTTTTTTTTAAATTAAAAATATAATTTTTGCATCTTATATTGATGAACATCTATTATTCTGAAAATTTCGTGTTTTTTTTTATAGAAAGATTAACTTTTTTAATTAAAAATGTAACTATATTACATTCCTGGTTAAATAGTGATGTTTTTTATTTTAGATTTCATGTATTTGGTTGAAAATTCAACCTTTTTATTTAAGTACCTAACTCTTTAGTCGAAAATCATGTATATTATTGAAAAATCGTATTTTAGGTAAAAAATTGGTATTATTCGTTGAAAATTAAACTATTTTGTTAAAAGTGAACTACTTTGTTAAAAATTAATTTTCTGTTGAAGAATCATAACTTTCGAAAAATTGATCAGATTCAATGAAAAGAAAATTATCACAGTTAGAGCATTTTCAAAATAAAAAAATAAAATAAATAAATGAACAGATTAAGCCAAACAACGCATGATATGAAAAAAGTCAAAAGAAGAAAAACGTTGATTTTTGAAAGCCCTACCAGATTATCATAACAAATTTTTTAATTTGGCCGAGAAGTTGAAAATTCCAAATGTGATCGTACCAAAAATAGTGAACAATCCAAAAATTCCTCTAATTTCGATAGGACACGTATTTTTTGCTTTAGTCGTAACAAAAATAATATCCAAAATAAAATTATGCAATTTTTTTGAAAGACGACATGAGTACGAACTAAAATTAACGGACAACAGTTGTTCGCCTAAAAAAATTTATAAACATATTATTAATTATTTTTAAATAGAACGAGTAGTTTTTCTTTAATCGTAAAATACAAAATAAAAAATTATAAAAACAAGGAAATAAGAATTAGTATCATTTATTTTTTATGCATATTATGAATTATAATGATATAAATTGATTGAAATGATACACGTTTCAGTGCAATATAGCATACAATTTAAAGCAAAATACGAAACAAATATTACAATAATCATGATAAATATAAATTGTGCTTTATTTCGCAATATTTGCATAAGCAGTCCCGGGCAGAGTTCATAAAAAATGTATCATATTTGATATAAAAGTGTTGTGTATAATGTAGGAAAGTTGAACTTTTGCACAAAATCGAGTGCGAAGCGCAAGATACGTGATGACAATGTGTTTATTAAAGCCGAAAGAGCTTTAACAAAAGAGGGTTCACAATCACAAAATTACAGTTGTCGGTCCGTTGACTTTTTATTTTAATAGGTCTGTGCAAGAATGTGGGACAAATGCAAAGACCCTCGAGCTAAGCTCTTTTAACAAAAGAGAATTCACAATCACAAAATTACAATGGTGGATGTTTTAAGTCTTAATTTTTAAATGTTTGCGCAAAAATGTGCGAAAATATAAAGACCGAGCGCGTAGCAGGAGGTAAATACATAATCGGGCGCGAAGCGCAATATAAAGACATGATTGAGCGCGAAGCGCGAGAACCAACAGTCGTGTGCGCTAAGCGCGTTTGAACTTGCGAGCCGCAATTATGTCAATTAATGAAATGTTAAAAATAACTGATTTAATAAGTTAATTTGTACTAATTTAGATATAGAGAGTACTGAAAATTATAGATATATGTATAAATTCTTTGATTGTTAAACGGTTTTGTAAAACAGATACCTAATTTGCATATAAAACATATATTTCCCTATTTTTTTTTCTCATACTCCCACACCCATTTACACTCCCATAAACTGCGATCAAGACCTTCTATCTGTACGACATTTAGGATACTCACCTTCAATGTGCCACTTTTGCCTTACTGGCATTCGTCGTCTAAAAGGTTTGGAAGTCACCTGAGTATGCCAACATATTTAATTTTCTTTGTACTTACTTTGTAATCAATGTTGTGTAGTAACTTGTTACAAGAAACTAAGTAATTTAAAAGCTTACTAAACAGTTACATTATTTTTAACTTTTAGGGTAACTTTGTTACTATCTTAAAAAGTAACTTGAAAAGTAACTTAGTTATAATTTTCGGAGTAACTTGGAACTTAAATTTTAGTCACTTTTAAGCTGCTTTGCATTTTTTGTGTATCTCATATTATAAAAGAGCTTTTTTATCAAACCTCCATCGTGAGTGCGATTTAAGCTGCTGTAAACTATGCCTAAAATAGCACATCTTAGCCTAGGCCGTACAATTTTTACTTAGAGTACAGCTTACTATAAAGTAACTGCATATTTTTAAATAATTTGGTCACCATGATAGTTTCGCCTTTTAGAATTTTTACTTTAGATTAGCAATCAGCGACCCAAAAAATTTCCGAAACCCGATTTTGAAGTCAGGGGACTTATTTTTTTTCTCCCCTAAATCAGACCCGCCATTTTGAATTTGGATATTTTCTTAAAATTTGACTAAAAATTCGTAATCAGCGATCTACAAAAACCCTGATGACCTATTTTGAAGCCACTATATCAACTTTTTCATTTTTAGCCGCTATTTTATATCCGTCATTTTGAGTTTTGGAATATTGAATTCACATACGTATTCAGCGATCGAAAAAAACTTCCGAAACCCTATTTTTAAGCCAAGGGACTTATTTTATAATTTTTTCCGATATAATAGACACGCAATTTTTAATTTTAATATTTTTTAAAAATTGGACTTCGAATTCGTAATTAGCGATCCAAAAAACCCCGAGAGCCTACTTAAAACCCATCAGACCAGTTTTTTCATATTTTAGCTTCTAAATTCTATCCGCCATTTTGAATTTTGAAATTTTGACTTTAGATTCGTGATGTGTGACCAAAAGAACTCCTAAAAATCCATTTTGAAGCTATGAGACTTGTTTTAGAATTTTTTCCGCGACATTAAATCCACCAGACACTCATAATGCACTTTAAGGGTTAAAAGAATAGTTTCTATTTTAAGATTTTTAATGATTTGGAAGAGGAGGATGTTTATCCAGAAATTTGTCAAGAAGATTTAATAAGAAGATTTTTTGTTTTTTCTACTACGAATTAAACATTTCATTTATTTAGTTGTAAGAACGTTCACCTTGAATTTAATTTCAACTGGTTCAGTCGAGATCTAATTATTGTTTGTGACAATAATGATGGCAAAAAAAAGTAATTTACAGGTTTACTTTAGTTTATAGCAAGTTATTATAAACAAATTAATTTCAACAGTAGAGTTTTAGTGAATATCAGTGCAATTATTTTCAACAGCGTATTGATATTCACGTAATAATAACTTTGTTCTAATTCGTAATTATGCGCTGATCAATCGCTCTAGCAATCAGCATAGTCGGAGAGCTTTACAAAGTCATCATGTGTCCTAAGTCACAGAAAAATCACTGTTATGAGATTGTTACTATCCACAACAATGCGTTCAATAAGGAAGAAACACTTCTCTTACATTCTCAATGTTCATCGAAATGGATACCACTGGCACGTGGTCCATTTACTTACATAATGCAGATAAACCTCAAATAAGCAAGATGCCACTTCCTTATGAATGAAAATAGAATCACTTTTCTAAATTTAATTAAATGTTTGCTAAAGTTTATTACCTTATATATCAATCTCGATTTTATCACTTCGTAATTAAAATTTTCATAAACAGGGTCGACTCTCTACATGCTTAGATCCAGAGAAGTGACCTGCAGGATGCGGCGACGGAAAATTGTATACATCTACACACGCAGTAGACCATTTTTTTGATGTTTTAAACTACGTAGCCCCTTTTTCGTATTTGTAAGTTTTTATACGCCCCCTTGCCACTATCTTAATTTTTACCGACTGAATTTTGTTTGTAAATCAATTCGAGTATCAGTCAAAAATTACGTACACAGTAATAAAAGAATCTGAATTTCAGTAAGAAAAGGCGGTTGACTTTCAGATGTAACCAAAAGGATCATTTTCCCAGTTGAAAGTCAACTGATGATGATAACATGACTTTAAGTAACGCGCTCGGTTGAAAGTCAACTGCTTTATGTACGTAAAATGTACTTTATAGGTTAATTTAAGATAGAAAGATTGTTGACTTTCCGTCAACGCGTGCGTTTGAAATGAAACTAATAGGTTAATTTAAGTCAGCTGATTGTTGAAATTCATAAAATATATGCGCTATCGTTCAGTTATTAGGAACATGAAATGAATCTAAAATTAAAAATTGAATAATTTTAGAAAATAATTGATTTTTTTTAAATGTGAGCATTGAATAAATTATTCATTTATGCCTAATAAATCAAGTTGTTTTATCCTCCAAGTCAATGAGATTAGTAGAAGGAAAAAAGAACTTAATGACACTAAACAAGACATTTATATCCATTTCAAGCTACCAGGTACAGAACGTGAATCTTCAATCCTTTTTCATATAATTTTTTATCACATGTGTACGTTTATTTAATTTATAATCAAAATGCGTTATAGATCTGAGTACATATATGAAAATAGGAAACGTTGACGAAACAACTACCATGAGCTCAGTGTTGATCGGTACTATCCAGCGGTATCGACGCCATATTGTATACTCTCAGCTGCTCGCTTGGCTTCTCTTCTAAAATCGCCGAAATCCATCCAAGTGTTTGCGCATCGCCAGATCACATTTCGCGCACGCCTTTCTGCCAGCACAAATTGAATTTCAGAGCACACGAATGAAAATCATCCCAAACTCAACATACCTGTCAGTTAATTATCATATTACTCGTAAATCAGATATGAGACACTGAACTTAAGTTCTATTTCTGGTTGAAATTAAATGACTTACTTAATTTAATGCAAAAATGAAATTCATCTACGTTTAAAATTGATCATCTTGTATTACTGTGTATGATTATTTGAAGAGAGGGGGAATTACTAACATCTCACTGTTTCTTTCGAATTTTTCAAATAGAAAAGCTGAAGACTCGACCAGCAATATAATGCTCACATTTCAAGGAAGGAAAGATATTTATTTTGAATAAAAAACAATTGAATTGAAACAAAAAAGACAAATGTTGAACAAGAGTTGAATTTTCAAACAAAAAAGATTTTTCAACCAATAAAGAAAAATTTTTTGATAAAATATGTTGAATTTAGAAGCTAAAAAGACGAGCTTTGTTTAAAACAATTGAATTTTCAACTCAATGGTTGAATTTTTAACCTAGAAGATGAATTCTCAAAAATAATCACCTTTGAACCAAATAGTTGAATTTTTAACTGAGAAGATTAATTTTGTTCTAAAAATCTGCTCTCTGCGCGGGAACTTGCTCATTAAGTCCTTTTTCTACACATTTTTATTTTCTTTTTTTATTTTCAACGTTATTTTTCACGAATAAAACAAAAAGTACGCGTCCTATCAAGAAGTAATTCTTAGCGAAATTGTAGACCTCTTTTGAGATAACAATTTTTATTAATTCACTTTTTTTCGCACATAGTTTGATCACAAAAGGGAATTTTTTATTATTTTTTGTGTAATCAAAGTATGAATTTTGGATTTTCCAAGAAAATACAAGAATTTGTTATGATAGTCTTGTAGGGCTTTCAAAAAACAATGTTTTTCCTCTTTTGACTTTTTTCATATCGTGCGTTGTTTGGCTTACAATTTTGAGTTTCTGTTGATTTTGAAAATCCTATAATTCTGAGAATTTTCTTTTTATCAAAATTAATAAGGATAAATTGTTTATTCTTTTTAATATAATAAATATCCGTTTATAGAATTTTTAAATTTGGAAATAAGTGATCACAAAAATTTTCAAAATTCGCTCACTTTTTCAATTTTTATCCAAAATGGCTGGTTAACGAACTAGTTTTTTCTCTCAGGAACTAAAAAAAGTGTGCCAAAGATGGATTTTATCCGTACATTGTTTTGCGATATTTTTCTTAAGGCGGACGGCCGGACAAAAGGATAGACAGACAGACACTATCGTAAAAACTTGATCCGTTGAAAAACTGTAGTATAAAATTTCGGACAATTCTAATACTTTCTCAATCATAAATGATGAGAATCTAAAAAGACAAATTTTCAACAAATTCCATAAATTTTCAATCATTTTTCAATCGAGAAGGTTAATTTTACACCAAAGGTGACGAATTTCTAACAAAATGAATTTATTTTTAACCAAATAGCTGAATTTTAGACTAAAAAGGTTAATCGTGTCCCATAAAGGACAAATTTTTAACAAATAGCATACATTTTAAACGAAATAGTTAAATTTTTTAACTAAACAAAGAATAATTTGAAAAAATGCAATAGTTAAATTTCCTTTACAAAAAAATTCTTACCAAAAAAACCGTATTTTTGTACAATTCAGTTGAATATTCTAACAAACAGTTGATTTTTCTACTGAATTGTTGAATTTTTCAGCCAGCAAGACGAGTTTTCTAAAAAACCGTACAATTTTCAACCCAAAAATATGAAATTTCAACGATAAAATTAATTTTCAACCAAACAGTTGAATTTTAAATCAAACTGTTACATTTTTGTACGAACAAAATACATAAATGTTATCAACCAAACAGTTCAGATTTCAACAAAAATGATTAATTTTCTACCAAAAAGAAAATTTATCAACAAAATAAATTTATTTTTATCCAAATTTTTTGAATCTTCAAACAAGAAGATTAAATTTCTACCCAAAAATTTAAATTCTCCACCCAAACATTTAAATATTTAACACAAAAGTTAATTTTCAATCATACCGTTGAATTTTCAACCAAACTTTTTATTTTAGTCAGAATTCAAGGATTTTCTGTAAGAAAGGGCCTTGCTCGTGGATTTCTCAAAATAAATAAATTTCAATTTAAGAAATTAATTTTCACCAAAACAAAAAAAAACTATTTTCAAGAAAGTAGTTGAATTTTGTACCTAAAAAGTGGGTTTTCAACTAAAAAGACGAATTTTGAAGAGAATACAGAAATTTTCAACCAAATAATTAGAGTTTTATTCAAAAAAGATACATGTTTTACCAAAAAGGGAATAGTTGAATTGTCAACATAAAAAAAGAACAATTTTTCAACAAAATAGTTACATTTTCCATCAAAGAAATAAATTTTTACCTAAGATCATAAGAAAAACTAAATGAATTTTAAACAAAGTAGTTCACATTTCGACTAAATTTTGCAATTTTCTACCAAATTATTCAAATTTGTTTTTTTTTTATTCACAGACGTGAAAACATCCTATATAAAATTCATTAATAACCCCTCCCGGTCTCGCAAAAAAGTTCACGCAATTTATTCACGGGTCCTTACCGACAATTTTTAAGTCATAAAAATGCAGAACTTTTATGCTTGAAAAATATGCACTTTAAATAATGAATCTTCAACTAAAGAAGAAAATTATTTAAAAAAACTATTTTTAATTTATTAATAATTCATAAATTATTCTAAAAAAAAATTTTAGCAGAGTTTTTTCGATCCTTTTCATGCCTGAAAAAAGCTAAGTTTCTTCCCTTTAAATATCTTTAGGGTAAAAAATGGACGCATAATTGTTAATTTGTAAAAAATTTCGTTCAGAACTCACCAACTAACCCCACATTGGGGTGAACTAAAAAAACGAGTTTGAAAATTTGAAAATTTTAAAAATGACATTTAGAACGTAATTTCTTACCGAATTAATATTTTGTAATGTTTTAGATTAAATTCTTCAGAGATTGGGAGAGATAATTTTGGATTTTTTTGGGTATATAATGTTTCTTTTTATGCCAACAGCAAAGAATGTCGATTTTTAAGTTAATTTTGTATTAAAATAAAATTTCTTCTTATACCTATCATCACACAAATTAAATGTACAGAGGTATGAGAAGCAAAAAAAAATTGTTAACTTGTGAAGTTAATTGTTATCAACAAATTGTATTAACAAGTTATCGACACTAGAGTTTATTCATCCCCAAAGTATATTTCATGCTTTCTGAAAAAGATTTGCAATTCATCAATAATTGTTCACTTTATAAATAAATTATATAAACCAATTCACATTTTAAGCGATTTTAAGCGAAAAGAAATCAATTTATTTTCTAATTTTGTTTAATTTATATTGTTGATCAATATTGTTTTATTTCATAAGCAAATTATATGAATGTACATCGCAGATATTTATAGGCAGAAAGAAATGGTTTTTCCCCAGTGTTTTTGTTATTATTATTATTACACCATTAAGCCATTTCCCTTTCGGGGTAGACGTGACTCACTCAGTAAGGGAAAGGAGTTGTGTGTGGAAGGGATAGAGATTTTTCAGATTGATCCAGAATTCTCGTGCTATTTATGTAAATAACACGTTCGTTCCGCAACACTGCTCCGACCCAGGTTGCT